>NC_064931.1:5600976-5913681 GCF_023897955.1 Schistocerca gregaria | reverse complement strand
AATATTCAGATCCGAAGTCCGACGCCTTATCCATTAGGCCACACGGTCACTGACAACAAACATTTACACGTATACGACTCATCTCGAAACGCACACACCCCTGAGGATTTGTGTTTTCGTTCTACACAGCCGCTGCCCCTTGCTCTTTCCCACCCATTCGTTACATTCAACCTCTGACGAGACCGACCAAATATAGACTGAGAAACAAGACCACACACTTTGTGCATTCGGAATCGAAGGCAGGGCGTCCCTCCCCGCATTTGCTACGATGGCCATTTGCTACTTCTGCAGAAGCGGCAGCGGCGACGACGACGAATATCGCGAGAGGCTCTGAGATGTGTGAGAAATACATCTATAAAATGTAATTCAGACTGCCTCGTCCCACCTTATGCTGTACCGCTTTGGCAAATGCTTTATCTGCGCCATTCGCCTTAATCACATCTGAGAGTAAGTCTTAAAAAAACGCCTGTCGCTAATTGTTCGTCATCACAGGTACTGTTTGCTATACGGCCACGACGCGCAACTGATTTCCAAAATTCGTCTTTCTCCTGTGAGGATGGAACTTACGACCCCTGGTATATTAGACCAGTGCTCTACCACTGAGCTAAAGAGGTGCGGCCTAGCGGTACTCTTGGGTACTTCGTCCTTAAGGTCGTCTGCATCATCAGACTTTAGCTGACAACAATTCATATTATCGGCTAATATTTGCAGCTATGGCGACAAATTACTGCTTGGCTACACATCTGACACGTAACCGATGTGCTCTCCAAACCACAACACTTGCATTTCAGAACATGTCTTTTACACATGTCTACAAAATCACCTTCACCTTCAAATACAGTTTCCTTGCGACTGACAGAGACGTAGGCAAAGTTTAAAGTTGCTATTTCCATTAAATCTCGTTAATCAGAAAAACGGTAACTTACACCTGCAGCGGAACAAAATTCCGTTCCGCCCAGCGTCTGGCTCGAACTCACGACCCTGGGATTAAGAGTCTGACGCTCTACCGACTGAGATAGCCGGCTACCTCGGTGAATACTTGCCGGGTAGCACGTCACACAGTACTCGTTTGGGTTGGGTGGTCCCATACAGAATCTCTCCATGCTGCCTAATGTTTTCCTAACGTCACACTCGTCACGTACTTCACTTTTATGTCATAATCATTTCTGAGAGGCAAAGAAATTGCATGACAACAAGCAGAGCTAGTGGCGTCAAAATTAACACACATACTTTATGTGACTCAAAAGCCGAACGAGTTACTTTCCGACGTTGTTTTAGATGTGCAAGTGCCAGTCAAAACTCGCGGTGTCGGCACTCTGCCGACCATTTCGCTAGTTAACACCGGTCTTGCTGTGTGTGTTTCAAGCTCAAGAGCATCTCCAAGCAAAAAATGGTCAACAGCAACATTCAGACGGTTTCGTACTGCTCAATTGCTACATTAAAACGGTATGTTTTTTTTCAGAACTGGAAAAACACAAGCGTGACAGCATTCCAACCTGTAATCTTCAGAGCCGAAGTCCGACGCCTTATCCATTAGGCCACACGGTCACTGACGACCAACATTTACATGTATACGACTTATCTCGAAACGCTCACACCCCTGAGGATTTGTGTTTTCGATCTACACAGCCGCTGCCCCTTGCTCTTTCCCACTTATTCGTTACATTCAACCTCTGACGAGACCGACCAAATATAGACTGAGAAACAAGACCACACACTTTGTGCATTCGGAATCGAAGGCAGGGCGTCCCTCGCCGCATTTGCTACGATGGCCATTTGCTACTTCTGCAGAAGCGGCGGCGGCGACGACGACGACGACGACGACGACGACGACGACGACGACGAAGATCGCGAGAGGCTCTGAGATATGTGAGAAATACATCTATAAAATGTAATTCAGACTGCCTCGTCCCACCTTATGCTGTACCGCTTTGGCAAATGCTTTATCTGCGCCATTCGCCTTAATCATATCTGAGAGTAAATCTTAAAAAAACGCCTGTCGCTAATTGTTCGTCATCACAGGTACTGTTTGCTATACGGCCACGACGCGCAACTGATTTCCAAAATTCATCTTTCTCCTGTGAGGATGGAACTTACGACCCCTGGTTTATTAGACCAGTGCTCTACCACTGAGCTAAAGAGGCGCGGCCTAGCGGTGCTCTTGGGTACTTCGTCCTTACGGTCGTCTGCATCATCAGACTTTAGCTGACAACAATTCATATTATCGGCTAATATTTGCAGCTATGGCGACAAATTACTGCTTGGCTACACATCTGACACGTAACCGATGTGCTCTCCAAACCACAACACTTGCATTTCAGAACATGTCCTTCATACATGTCTACAAAATCACCTTCACCTTCAAATACAATTTTCCTTGCGACTGACAGAGACGTAGGCAAAGTTTAATGTTGCTATTTCCATTAAATCTCGTTAATCAGAAAAACGGTAATTTACATCTGCAGCGGAACAAAATAACGTTCGCGCCCAGCGTGGGGCTCGAACCAACAAACCTAGGATTAAGATTCTCACGCTCCACCGACTGAACTAGCCGGCTACCTCGGTGAATACCTGCCGGGTAGCACGTCACACAGTACTCGTTTGGGTTGGGTGGTCTCATACAGAATCTCTCCATGCTGCCTAATGTTTTCCTAACGTCACACTCGTCACGTACTTCACTTTTATGTCATAATCATTTCTGAGAGGCAAAGAAATTGCATGACAACAAGCAGAGCTAGTGGCGTCAAAATTAACACACATACTTTATGTGACTCAAAAGCCGAACGAGTTACTTTCCGACGTTGTTTTAGATATGCAAGTGCCAGTCAAAACTCGCGGTGTCGGCACTCTGCCGACCATTTCGCTAGTTAACACCGGTCTTGCTGTGTGTGTTTCAAGCTCAAGAGCATCTCCAAGCAAAAAATGGTCAACAGCAACATTCAGACGGTTTCGTACTGCTCAATTGCTACATTAAAACGGTATGTTTCTTTTTCAGAACTGGAAAACACGAGCGTGACAGCATTCGAACCTGTAGTCTTCAGAGCCGAAGTCCGACGCCTTATCCATTAGGCCACACGGTCACTGACAACAAACATTTACACGTATACGACTCATCTCGAAACGCTCACACCCCTGAGGATTTGTGTTTTCGTTCTACACAGCCGCTGCCCCTTGCTCTTTCCCACCCATTCGTTACATTCAACCTCTGACGAGACCGACCAAATATAGACTGAGAAACAAGACCACACACTTTGTGCATTCGGAATCGAAGGCAGGGCGTCCCTCGCCGCATTTGCTACGATGGCCATTTGCTACTTCTGCAGAAGCGGCGGCGGCGACGACGACGACGAATATCGCGAGAGGCTCTGAGATGTCTGAGAAATACATCTATAAAATGTAATTCAGACTGCCTCGTCACACCTTATGCTGTACCGCTTTGGCAAATGCTTTATCTGCGCCATTCGCCTTAATCACATCTGAGAGTAATTCTTAAAAAAAAGCCTGTCGCTAATTGTTCGTCATCACAGGTACTGTTTGCTATACGGCCACGACGCGCAACTGATTTCCAAAATTCATCTTTCTCCTGTGAGGATGGAACTTACGACCCCTGGTTTATTAGACCAGTGCTCTACCACTGAGCTAAAGAGGCGCGGCCTAGCGGTACTCTTGGGTACTTCGTCCTTACGGTCGTCTGCATCATCAGACTTTAGCTGACAACACTTCATATTACCGGCTAATATTTACAGCTATGGCGACAAATTACTGCTTGGCTACACATCTGACACGTAACCGACGTGCTCTCCAAACAACAACACTTGCATTTCAGAACATGTCTTTCACACATGTCTACAAAATCACCTTCACCTTCAAATACAGTTTCCTTGCGACTGACAGAGACGTAGGCAAGGTTTAAAGTTGCTATGTCCATTAAATCTCGTTAATCAGAAAAACGGTAATTTAAATCTGCAGCGGAACAAAATTCCGTTCCGCCCAGCGTCTAGCTCGAACCTACGACCCTGGGACTAACAGTCTGACGCTCTACCGACTGAGCTAGCCGGCTACCTCGATGAATACCTGCCGGGTAGCACGTCACACAGTACTCGTTTGGGTTGGATGGTCCCATACAGAATCTCTCCATGCTGCCTAATGTTTTCCTAACGTCACACTCGTCACGTACTTCACTTTTATGTCATAATCATTTCTGAGAGGCAAAGAAATTGCATGACAACAAGCAGAGCTAGTGGCGTCAAAATTAACACACATACTTTATGTGACTCAAAAGCCGAACGAGTTACTTTCCGACGTTGTTTTAGATGTGCAAGTGATAGTGAAAACTCGCTGTGTCGGGACTCTGCCGACCATTTCGCTAGTTAACACCGGTCTTGCTGTGTGTGTTTCAAGCTCAAGAGCAACTCCAAGCAAAAAATGGTCAACAGCAACATTCAGACGGTTTCGTACTGCTCAATTGCTACATTAAAACGGTATGTTTCTTTTTCAGAACTGGAAAACACGAGCGTGACAGCATTCGAACCTGTAATCTTCAGATCCGAAGTCCGACGCCTTATGCATGAGGCCACATGGTCACTGACAACAAACATTTACACGTATACGACTCATCTCGAAACGCTCACACCCCTGAGGATTTGTGTTTTCGTTCTACACAGCCGCTGCCCCTTGCTCTTTCCCACCCATTCGTTACAGTCAACCCCTGACGAGACAGACCAAATATAGACTGAGAAACAAGACCACACACTTTGTGCATTCGGAATCGAAGGCAGGGCGTCCCTCGCCGCATTTGCTACGATGGCCATTTGCTACTTCTGCAGAAGCGGCGGCGGCGACGACGACGAATATCGCGAGAGGCTCTGAGATATGTGAGAAATACATCTATAAAATGTAATTCAGACTGCCTCGTCCCACCTTATGCTGTACCGCTTTGGCAAATGATTTATCTGCGCCATTCGCCTTAATCGCATCTGAGAGTAATTCTTAAAAAAACGCCTGTCGCTAATTGTTCGTCATCACAGGTAATGTTTGCTATACGGCCACGACGCGCAACTGATTTCCAAAATTCATCTTTCTCCTGTGAGGATGGAACTTACGACCCCGGGGTTATTAGACCAATGCTCTACCACTGAGCTAAAGAGGGGGGCCTAGCGGTACTCTACGGTACTTCGTCCTTACGGTCGTCAGCATCATCAGACTTTAGCTGACAACACTTCATATTACCGGCTAATATTTGCAGCTATGGCGACAAATTACTGCTTGGCTACACATCTGACACGTAACCGATGTGCTCTCCAAACAACAACACTTGCATTTCAGAACATGTCTTTCACACATGTCTACAAAATCACCTTCACCTTCAAATACAGTTTCCTTGCGACTGACAGAGACGTAGGCAAAGTTTAAAGTTGCTATTTCCATTAAATCTCGTTAATCAGAAAAACGGTAATTTACACCTGCAGCGAAACAAAATTCCGTTCCGCCCAGCGTCTGGCTCGAACCCACGACCCTGGGATTAAGAGTCTGACCCTCTACCGACTGAGCTAGCCGGCTACCTCGATGAATACCTGCCGGGTAGTACGTCACACAGTACTCGTTTGGGTTGGGTGGTCCCATACAGAATCTCTCCATGCTGCCTAATGTTTTCCTAACGTCACACTCGTCACATACTTCACTTATATGTCATAATCATTTCTGAGAGGCAAAGAAATTGCATGACAACAAGCAGAGCTAGTGGCTTCAAAATTAACACACATACTTTATGTGACTCAAAAGCCGAACGAGTTACTTTCCGACGTTGTTTTAGATGTGCAAGTGATAGTCAAAACTCGCTGTGTCGGCACTCTGCCGACCATTTCGCTAGTTAACACCGGTCTTGCTGTGTGTGTTTCAAGCTCAAGAGCATCTCCAAGCAAAAAATGGTCAACAGCAACACTCAGACGGTTTCGTACTGCTAAATTGCTACATTAAAAAGGTATGTTTCGTTTTCACAACTGGAAAACACGAGCGTGACAGCATTCGAACCTGTAATCTTCAGATCCGAAGTCCGACGCCTTATCCATTAGACCACACGGTCACTGACAACAAACATTTACACGTATACGACTCATCTCGAAACGCTCACACCCCTGAGGATTTGTGTTTTCGTTCTACACAGCCGCTGCGCCTTGCTCTTTCCCACCCATTCGTTACATTCAACCCCTGACGAGACCGACCAAATATAGACTGAGAAACAAGACCACACACTTTGTGCATTCGGAATCGAAGGCAGGGCGTCCCTCGCCGCATTTGCTACGATGGCCATTTGCTACTTCTGCAGAAGCGGCGGCGGCGACGACGACGAAGATCGCGAGAGGCTCTGAGATATGTGAGAAATACATCTATAAAATGTAATTCAGACTGCCTCGTCCCACCTTATGCTGTACCGCTTTGGCAAATGCTTTATCTGCGCCATTCGCCTTAATCGCATCTGAGAGTAATTCTTAAAAAAACGCCTGTCGCTAATTGTTCGTCATCACAGGTACTGTTTGCTATACGGCTACGACGCGCAACTGATTTCCAAAATTCATCTTTCTCCTGTGAGGATGGAACTTACGACCCCTGGGTTATTAGACCAATGCTCTGCCACTGAGCTAAAGAGGGGGGCCTGGCGGTACTCTTGGGTACTTCGTCCTTACGGTCGTCAGCATCATCAGACCTTAGCTGACAACACTTCATATTACCGGCTAATATTTGCAGCTATGGCGACAAATTACTGCTTGGCTACACATCTGACACGTAACCGATGTGCTCTCCAAACAACAACTCTTGCATTTCAGAACATGTCTTTCACACATGTCTACAAAATCACCTTCACCTTCAAATACAGTTTCCTTGCGACTGACAGAGACGTAGGCAAAGTTTAAAGTTGCTATTTCCATTAAATCTCGTTAATCAGAAAAACGGTAATTTACACCTGCAGCGGAACAAAATTCCGTTCCGCCCAGCGTCTGGCTCGAACCCACGACCCTGGGACTAAGAGTCTGACGCTCTACCGATTGAGCTAGCCGGCTACCTCGGTGAATACCTGCCGGGTAGCACGTCACACAGTACTCGTTTGGGTTGGGTGGTCCCATATAGAATCTCTCCATGCTGCCTAATGTTTTCCTAACGTCACACTCGTCACGTACTTCACTTTTATGTCATAATCATTTCTGAAAGCAAAGAAATTGCATGACAACAAGCAGAGCTAGTGGCTTCAAAATTAACACACATACTTTATGTGACTCAAAAGCCGAACGAGTTACTTTCCGACGTTGTTTTAGATGTGCAAGTGATAGTCAAAACTCGCTGTGTCGGCACTCTGCCGACCATTTCGCTAGTTAACACCGGTCTTGCTGTGTGTGTTTCAAGCTCAAGAGCATCTCCAAGCAAAAAATGGTCAACAGCAACATTCAGACGGTTTCGTACTGCTCAATTGCTACATTAAAACGGTATGTTTCGTTTTCACAACTGGAAAACACGAGCGTGACAGCATTCGAACCTGTAATCTTCAGATCCGAAGTCCGACGCCTTATCCATTAGACCACACGGTCACTGACAACAAACATTTACACGTATACGACTCATCTCGAAACGCTCACACCCCTGAGGATTTGTGTTTTCGTTCTACACAGCCGCTGCCCCTTGCTCTTTCCCACCCATTCGTTACATTCAACCCCTGACGAGACCGACCAAATATAGACTGAGAAACAAGACCACACACTTTGTGCATTCGGAATCGAAGGCAGGGCGTCCCTCGCCGCATTTGCTACGATGGCCATTTGCTACTTCTGCAGAAGCGGCGGCGGCGACGACGACGAATATCGCGAGAGGCTCTGAGATATGTGAGAAATACATCTATAAAATGTAATTCAGACTGCCTCGTCCCACCTTATGCTGTACCGCTTTGGCAAATGCTTTATCTGCGCCATTCGCCTTAATCGCATCTGAGAGTAATTCTTAAAAAAACGCCTGTCGCTAATTGTTCGTCATCACAGGTACTGTTTGCTATACGGCCACGACGCGCAACTGATTTCCAAAATTCATCTTTCTCCTGTGAGGATGGAACTTACGACCCCTGGGTCATTAGACCAATGCTCTGCCACTGAGCTAATGATGGGGTCCTAGCGGTATTCTTGGGTACTTCGTCCTTACGGTCGTCAGCATCATCAGACCTTAGCTGACAACACTTCATATTACCGGCTAATATTTGCAGCTATGGCGACAAATTACTGCTTGGCTACACATCTGACACGTAACCGATGTGCTCTCCAAACAACAACTCTTGCATTTCAGAACATGTCTTTCACACATGTCTACAAAATCACCTTCACCTTCAAATACAGTTTCCTTGCGACTGACAGAGACGTAGGCAAAGTTTAAAGTTGCTATTTCCATTAAATATCGTTAATCAGAAAAACGGTAATTTACACCTGCAGCGGAACAAAATTCCGTTCCGCCCAGCGTCTGGCTCGAACCCACGACCCTGGGACTAAGAGTCTGACGCTCTACCGACTGAGCTAGCCGGCTACCTCGGTGAATACCTGCCGGGTAGCACGTCACACAGTACTCGTTTGGGTTGGGTGGTCCCATATAGAATCTCTCCATGCTGCCTAATGTTTTCCTAACGTCACACTCTTCACGTACTTCACTTTTATGTCATAATCATTTCTGAGAGGCAAAGAAATTGCATGACAACAAGCAGAGCTAGTGGCGTCAAAATTAACACACATACTTTATGTGACTCAAAAGCCAAACGAGTTACTTTCCGACGTTGTTTTAAATGTGCAAGTGATAGTCAAAACTCGCTGTGTCGGCACTCTGCCGACCATTTCGCTAGTTAACACCGGTCTTGTTATGTGTGTTTCAAGCTCAAGAGCATCTCCAAGCAAAAAATGGTCAACAGCAACATTCATACGGTTTCGAACTGCTCAATTGCTACATTAAAACGGTATGTTTCTTTTTCAGAACTGGAAAAACACAAGCGTGACAGCATTCGAGCCTGTAATCTTCAGATCCGAAGTCCGACGCCTTATCCATTAGGCCACACGGTCACTGACGACCGACATTTACATGTATACGACTCATCTCGAAACGCTCACACCCCTGAGGATTTGTGTTTTCGTTCTACACAGCCGCTGCCCCTTGCTCTTTCCCACCCATTCCTTACATTCAACCTCTGACGAGACCGACCAAATATAGACTGAGAAACAAGACCACACACTTTGTGCATTCGGAATCGAAGGCAGGGCGTCCCTCGCCGCATTTGCTACGATGGCCATTTGCTACTTCTGCAGAAGCGACGACGACGACGACGACGACGACGACGACGACGAAGATCGCGAGAGGCTCTGAGATATGTGAGAAATACATCTATAAAATGTAATTCAGACTGCCTCGTCCCACCTTATGCTGTACCGCTTTGGCAAATGCTTTATCTGCGCCATTCGCCTTAATCACATCTGAGAGTATTTCTTAAAATACGCCTGTCGCTAATTGTTCGTCATCACAGGTACTGTTTGCTATACGGCCACGACGCGCAACTGATTTCCAAAATTCATCTGTCTCCTGTGAGGATGGAACTTACGACCCCTGGTTTATTAGACCAGTGCTCTACCACTGAGCTAAATAGGCGCGGCCTAGCGGTACTCTTGGGTACTTCGTCCTTACGGTCGTCTGCATCATCAGACTTTAGCTGACAACACTTCATATTACCGGCTAATATATGCAGCTATGGCGACAAATTACTGCTTGGCTACACATCTGACACGTAACCGATGTGCTCTCCAAACAACAACACTTGCATTTCAGAACATGTCTTTCACACATGTCTACAAAATCACCTTCACCTTCAAATACAGTTTCCTTGCGACTGACAGAGACGTAGGCAAAGTTTAAAGTTGCTATTTCCATTAAATCTCGTTAATCAGAAAAACGGTAATTTACACCTGCAGCGGAACAAAATTCCGTTCCGCCCAGCGTCTGGCTCGAACCCACGACACTGGGATTAAGAGTCTGACGCTCTACCGACTGAGCTAGCCGGCTACCTCGTTGAATACCTGCCGGGGAGCACGTCACACAGTACTCGTTTGGGTTTGGGTGGTCCCATACAGAATCTCTCCATGCTGCCTAATGTTTTCCTAACGTCACACTCGTCACGTACTTCACTTTTATGTCATAATCATTTCTGAGAGGCAAAGAAATTGCATGACAACAAGCAGAGCTAGTGGCGTCAAAATTAACACACATACTTTATGTGACTCAAAAGCCGAACGAGTTACTTTCCGACGTTGTCTTAAATGTGCAAGTGGTAGTCAAAACTCGCTGTGTCGGCACTCTGCCGACCATTTCGCTAGTTAACACCGGTCTTGTTGTGTGTGTTTCAAGCTCAAGAGCATCTCCAAGCAAAAAGTGGTCAACAGCAACATTCAGACGATTTTCGTACTGCTCAATTGCTACATTAAAACGGTATGTTTCTTTTTCAGAACTGGAAAAACACAAGCGTGACAGCATTCGAACCTGAAATATTCCGATCCGAAGTCGGACGCCTTATCCATTAGGCCACACGGTCACTGACGACCAACATTTACATGTATACGACTCATCTCGAAACGCTCACACCCCTGAGGATTTGTGTTTTCGTTCTGCACAGCCTCTGCCCCTTGCTCTTTCCCACCCATTCGTTACATTCAACCTCTGACGAGACCGACCAAATATAGACTGAGAAACAAGACCACAAACTTTGTGCATTCTGAATCGAAGGCGGGGCGTCCCTCGCCGCATTTGCTACGATGGCCATTTGCTACTTCTGCAGAAGCGGCGGCGGCGACGACGACGACGACGACGGCAACGACGACGACGACGACGAAGATCGCGAGAGGCTCTGAGATATGTGAGAAATACATCTATAAAATGTAATTCAGATTGCCTCGTCCCACCTTATGCTGTACCGCTTTGGCAAATGCTTTATCTGCGCCATTCGCCTTAATCACATCTGAGAGTAATTCTTAAAATACGCCTGTCGCTAATTGTTCGTCATCACAGGTACTGTTTGCTATACGGCCACGACGCGCAAATGATTTCCAAAATTCATCTTTCTCCTGTGAGGATGGAACTTACGACCCCTGGTTTATTAGACCAGTGCTCTACCACTGAGCTAAATAGGCGCGGCCTAGCGGTACTCTTGGATACTTCGTCCTTACGGTCGTTTGCATCATCAGAATTTAGCTGACAACACTTCATATTACCGGCTAATATTTGCAGCTATGGCGACAAATTACTGCTTGGCTACACATCTGACACGTAACCGATGTGCTCTCCAAACAACAACTCTTGCATTTCAGAACATGTCTTTCACACATGTCTACAAAATCACCTTCACCTTCAAATACAGTTTCCTTGCGACTGACAGAGACGTAGGCAAAGTTTAAAGTTGCTATTTCCATTAAATATCGTTAATCAGAAAAACGGTAATTTACACCTGCAGCGGAACAAAATTCCGTTCCGCCCAGCGTCTGGCTCGAACCCACGACCCTTTGGACTAAGAGTCTGACGCTCTACCGATTGAGCTAGCCGGCTACCTCGGTGAATACCTGCCGGGTAGCACGTCACACAGTACTCGTTTGGGTTGGGTGGTCCCATATAGAATCTCTCCATGCTGCCTAATGTTTTCCTAACGTCACACTCGTCACGTACTTCACTTTTATGTCATAATCATTTCTGAGAGGCAAAGAAATTGCATGACAACAAGCAGAGCTAGTGGCGTCAAAATTAACACACATACTTTATGTGACTCAAAAGCCAAACGAGTTACTTTCCGACGTTGTTTTAAATGTGCAAGTGATAGTCAAAACTCGCTGTGTCGGCACTCTGCCGACCATTTCGCTAGTTAACACCGGTCTTGTTATGTGTGTTTCAAGCTCAAGAGCATCTCCAAGCAAAAAATGGTCAACAGCAACATTCATACGGTTTCGAACTGCTCAATTGCTACATTAAAACGGTATGTTTCTTTTTCAGAACTGGAAAAACACAAGCGTGACAGCATTCGAGCCTGTAATCTTCAGATCCGAAGTCCGACGCCTTATCCATTAGGCCACACGGTCACTGACGACCGACATTTACATGTATACGACTCATCTCGAAACGCTCACACCCCTGAGGATTTGTGTTTTCGTTCTACACAGCCGCTGCCCCTTGCTCTTTCCCACCCATTCCTTACATTCAACCTCTGACGAGACCGACCAAATATAGACTGAGAAACAAGACCACACACTTTGTGCATTCGGAATCGAAGGCAGGGCGTCCCTCGCCGCATTTGCTACGATGGCCATTTGCTACTTCTGCAGAAGCGACGACGACGACGACGACGACGACGACGACGACGAAGATCGCGAGAGGCTCTGAGATATGTGAGAAATACATCTATAAAATGTAATTCAGACTGCCTCGTCCCACCTTATGCTGTACCGCTTTGGCAAATGCTTTATCTGCGCCATTCGCCTTAATCACATCTGAGAGTATTTCTTAAAATACGCCTGTCGCTAATTGTTCGTCATCACAGGTACTGTTTGCTATACGGCCACGACGCGCAACTGATTTCCAAAATTCATCTTTCTCCTGTGAGGATGGAACTTACGACCCCTGGTTTATTAGACCAGTGCTCTACCACTGAGCTAAATAGGCGCGGCCTAGCGGTACTCTTGGGTACTTCGTCCTTACGGTCGTCTGCATCATCAGACTTTAGCTGAAAACACTTCATATTACCGGCTAATATATGCAGCTATGGCGACAAATTACTGCTTGGCTACACATCTGACACGTAACCGATGTGCTCTCCAAACAACAACACTTGCATTTCAGAACATGTCTTTCACACATGTCTACAAAATCACCTTCACCTTCAAATACAGTTTCCTTGCGACTGACAGAGACGTAGGCAAAGTTTAAAGTTGCTATTTCCATTAAATCTCGTTAATCAGAAAAACGGTAATTTACACCTGCAGCGGAACAAAATTCCGTTCCGCCCAGCGTCTGGCTCGAACCCACGACTCTCGGATTAAGAGTCTGACGCTCTACCGACTGAGCTAGCCGGCTACCTCGTTGAATACCTGCCGGGTAGCACGTCACACAGTACTCGTTTGGGTTTGGGTGGTCCCCTACAGAATCTCTCCATGCTGCCTAATGTTTTCCTAACGTCACACTCGTCACGTACTTCACTTTTATGTCATAATCATTTCTGAGAGGCAAAGAAATTGCATGACAACAAGCAGAGCTAGTGGCGTCAAAATTAACACACATACTTTATGTGACTCAAAAGCCGAACGAGTTACTTTCCGACGTTGTCTTAAATGTGCAAGTGGTAGTCAAAACTCGCTGTGTCGGCACTCTGCCGACCATTTCGCTAGTTAACACCGGTCTTGTTGTGTGTGTTTCAAGCTCAAGAGCATCTCCAAGCAAAAAGTGGTCAACAGCAACATTCAGACGGTTTTCGTACTGCTCAATTGCTACATTAAAACGGTATGTTTCCTTTTCAGAACTGGAAAAACACAAGCGCGACAGCATTCGAACCTGTAATCTTCATATCCGAAGTCCGACGCCTTATCCATTAGGCCACACGGTCACTGACGACCAACATTTACATGTATACGACTCATCTCGAAACGCTCACACCCCTGAGGATTTGTGTTTTCGTTCTGCACAGCCTCTGCCCCTTGCTCTTTCCCACCCATTCGTTACATTCAACCTCTGACGAGACCGACCAAATATAGACTGAGAAACAACACCACACACTTTGTGCTTTCGGAATCGAAGGCAGGGCGTCCCTCGCCGCATTTGCTACGATGGCCATTTGCTACTTCTGCAGAAGCGACGACGACGACGACGACGACGACGAAGATCGCGAGAGGCTCTGAGATATGTGAGAAATACATCTATAAAATGTAATTCAGACTGCCTCGTCACACCTTATGCTGTACCGCTTTGGCAAATGCTTTATCTGCGCCATTCGCTTTAATCACATCTGAGAGTAATTCTTAAAATACGCCTGTCGCTAATTGTTCGTCATCACAGGTACTGTTTGCTATACGGCCACGACGCGCAACTGATTTCCAAAATTCATCTTTCTCCTGTGAGGATGGAACTTACGACCCCTGGTTTATTAGACCAGTGCTCTACCACTGAGCTAAATAGGCGTGGCCTAGCGGTACCCTTGGGTATTTCGTCCTTACGGCCGTCTGCATCATCAGACTTTAGCTGACAACACTTCATATTACCGGCTAATATTTGCAGCTATGGCGACAAATTACTGCTTGGCTACACATCTGTCACGTAACCGATGTGCTCTCCAAACAACAACACTTGCATTTCAGAACATGTCTTTCACACATGTCTACAAAATCACCTTCACCTTCAAATACAGTTTCCTTGCGACTGACAGAGACGTAGGCAAAGTTTAAAGTTGCTATTTCCATTAAATCTCGTTAATCAGAAAAACGGTAATTTACACCTGCAGCGGAACAAAATTCCGTTCCACCCAGCGTCTGGCTCGAACCCACGACCCTGGGATTAAGAGTCTGACGCTCTACCGACTGAGCTAGCCGGCTACCTCGTCCAATACCTGCCGGTTAGCACGTCACACAGTACTCGTTTGGGTTTGGGTGGTCCCATACAGAATCTCTCCATGCTGCCTAATGTTTTCCTAACGTCACACTCGTCACGTACTTCACTTTTATGTCATAATCATATCTGAAAGGCAAAGAAATTGCATGACAACAAGCAGAGCTAGTGGCGTCAAAATTAACACACATACTTTATGTGACTCAAAAGCCGAACGAGTTACTTTCCGACGTTGTTTTAGATGTGCAAGTGATAGTCAAAACTCGCTGTGTCGGCACTCTGCCGACCATTTCGCTAGTTAACACCAGTCTTGCTGTGTGTGTTTCAAGCTCAAGAGCATCTCCAAGCAAAAAATGGTCAACAGCAACATTCAGACGGTTTCGTACTACTCAATTGCTACATTAAAACGGTATGTTTCTTTTTCAGAACTGGAAAAACACAAGCGTGACGGCATTCGAGCCTGTAATCTTCAGATCCGAAGTCCGACGCCTTATCCATTAGGCCACACGGTCACTGACGACCAACATTTACATGTATACGAGTCATCTCGAAACGCTCACACCCCTGAGGATTTGTGTTTTCGTTCTACACAGCCGCTGCCCCTTGCTCTTTCCCACCCATTCGTTACATTCAACCTCTGACGAGACCGACCTAATATAGACTGAGAAACAAGACCACACACTTTGTGCTTTCGGAATCGAAGGCGGGGCGTCCCTCGCCGCATTTGCTACGATGGCCATTTGCTACTTCTGCAGAAGCGGCGGCGGCGAAGACGACGACGACGAAGACCGCGAGAGGCTCAGAGATATGTGAGAAATACATCGATAAAATGTAATTCAGACTGCCTCGTCCCACCTTATGCTGTACCGCTTTGGCAAATGCTTTATCTGCGCCATTCGCATTAATCACATCTGAGAGTAATTCTTAAAATACGCCTGTCGCTAATTGTTCGTCATCACAGGTACTGTTTGCTATACGGCCACGACGCTCAACTGATTTCCAAAATTCATCTTTCTCCTGTGAGGATGGAACTTACGACCCCTGGTTTATTAGACCAGTGCTCTACCACTGAGCTAAATAGGCGCGGCCTAGCGGTACTCTTGGATACTTCGTCCTTACGGTCGTTTGCATCATCAGACTTTAGCTGACAACACTTCATATTACCGACTAATATTTGCAGCTATGGCGACAAATTACTGCTTGGCTACACATCTGTCACGTAACCGATGTGCTCTCCAAACAACAACACTTGCATTTCAGAACATGTCTTTCACACATGTCTACAAAATCACCTTCACCTTCAAATACAGTTTCCTTGCGACTGACAGAGACGTAGGCAAAGTTTAAAGTTGCTATTTCCATTAAATCTCGTTAATCAGAAAAACGGTAATTTACATCTGCAGCGGAACAAAATTCCGTTTCGCCCAACGTCTGGCTCGAACCCACGACCCTGGGATTAAGAGTCTGACCCTCTACCGACTGAGCTAGCCGGCTACCTCGGTGAATACCTTCCGGGTAGCACGTCACACAGTACTCGTTTGGGTTGGGTGGTCCCATACAGAATCTCTCCATGCTGCCTAATGTTTTCCTAACGTCACACTCGTCACGTACTTCACTTTTATGTCATAATCATTTCTGAGAGGCAAAGAAATTGCATGACAACAAGCAGAGCTAGTGGCGTCAAAATTAACACACATACTTTATGTGACTCAAAAGCCGAACGAGTTACTTTCCGACGTTGTTTTAGATGTGCAAGTGATAGTCAAAACTCGCTGTGTCGGCACTCTGCCGACCATTTCGCTAGTTAACACCGGTCTTGTTGTGTGTGTTTCAAGCTCAAGAGCATCTCCAAGCAAAAAATGGTCAACAGCAACATTCAGACGGTTTCGTACTGTTCAATTGCAACATTAAAACGGTATGTTTCTTTTTCAGAACTGGAAAAACACAAGCGTGACAGCATTCGAACCTGTAATCTTCATATCCGAAGTAAGACGCCTTATCCATTAGGCCACACGGTCACTGACGACCAACATTTACATGTATACGACTCATCTCGAAACGCTCACACCCCTGAGGATTTGTGTTTTCATTCTACACAGCCGCTGCCCCTTGCTCTTTCCCACCCATTCGTTACATTCAACCTCTGACGAGACCGACCAAATATAGACTGAGAAACAAGACCACACACTTTGTGCATTCGGAATCGAAGGCAGGGCGTCCCTCGCCGCATTTGCTACGATGGCCATTTGCTACTTCTGCAGAAGCGGCGGCGGCGGCGACGACGACGACGACGACTACAACGACGACGACGACGAAGATCGCGAGAGGCTCTGAGATATGTGAGAAATACATCTATAAAATGTAATTCAGACTGCCTCGTCCCACCTTATGCTGTACCGCTTTGGCAAATGCTTTATCTGCGCCATTCGCCTTAATCACATCTGAGAGTAATTCTTAAAAAAACGCCTGTCGCTAATTGTTCGTCATCACAGGTACTGTTTGCTATACGGCCACGACGCGCAACTGATTTCCAAAATTCATCTTTCTCCTGTGAGGATGGAACTTACGACACCTGCTTTATTAGACCAGTGCTCTACCACTGAGCTAAATAGGAGCGGCCTAGCGGTACTCTTGGATACTTCGTCCTTACGGTCGTCTGCATCATCAGACTTTAGCTGACAACACTTCATATTACCGGCTAATATTTGCAGCTATGGCGACTAATTACTGCTTGGCTACACATCTGTCACGTAACCGATGTCCTCTCCAAACAACAACACTTGCATTTCAGAACATATCTTTCACACATGTCTACAAAATCACCTTCACCTTCAAATACAGTTTCCTTGCGACTGACAGAGACGTAGGCAAAGTTTAAAGTTGCTATTTCCATTAAATCTCGTTAATCAGAAAAACGGTAATTTACACCTGCAGCGGAACAAAATTCCGTTCCGCCCAGCGTCTGGCTCGAACCCACGACCCTGGACTAAGAGTCTGACGCTCTACCGACTGAGCTAGCCGGCTACCTCGGTGAATACCTGCCGGGTAGCACGTCACACAGTACTCGTTTGGGTTGGGTGGTCCCATACAGAATCTCTCCATGCTGCCTAATGTTTTCCTAACGTCACACTCGTCACGTACTTCACTTTTATGTCATAATCATTTCTGAGAGGCAAAGAAATTGCATGACAACAAGCAGAGCTAGTGGCGTCAAAATTAAAACACATACTTTATGTGACTCAAAAGACGAACGAGTTACTTTCCGACGTTGTTTTAGATGTGCAAGTGATAGTCAAAACTCGCTGTGTCGGCACTCTGCCGACCATTTCGCTAGTTAACACCGGTCGTGTTGTGTGTGTTTCAAGCTCAAGAGCATCTCCAAGCAAAAAATGGTCAACAGCAACATTCAGACGGTTTCGTACTGTTCAATTGCTACATTAAAACGGTATGTTTCCTTTTCAGAACTGGAAAAACACAAGCGCGACAGCATTCGAACCTGTAATCTTCATATCCGAAGTCCGACGCCTTATCCATTAGGCCACACGGTCACTGACGACCAACATTTACATGTATACGACTCATCTCGAAACGCTCACACCCCTGAGGATTTGTGTTTTCATTCTACACAGCCGCTGCCCCTTGCTCTTTCCCACCCATTCGTTACATTCAACCTCTGACGAGACCGACCAAATATAGACTGAGAAACAACACCACACACTTTGTGCATTCGGAATCGAAGGCAGGGCGTCCCTCGCCGCATTTGCTACGATGGCCATTTGCTACTTCTGCAGAAGCGGCGACGACGACGACGACGACGACGACGAAGATCGCGAGAGGCTCTGAGATATGTGAGAAATACATCTATAAAATGTAATTCAGACTGCCTCGTCCCACCTTTTGCTGTACCGCTTTGCAAATGCTTTATCTTCGCCATTCGCCTTAATCACATCTGAGAGTAATTCTTAAAAAAACGCCTGTCGCTAATTGTTCGTCATCACAGGTACTGTTTGCTATACGGCCACGACGCGCAACTGATTTCCAAAATTCATCTATCTCCTGTGAAAATGGAACTTATGACCACTGGTTTATCAGACCAGTGCTCTACCACTGAGCTAAAGAGGCGCGGCCTAGCGGTAGTCTTGGGTACTTCGTCCTTACGGTCGTCTGCATCATCAGACTTCATCTGACAACACTTCATATTACCGGCTAATATTTGCAGCTATGGCGACAAATTACTGCTTGGCTACACATCTGACACGTACCCGATGTGCTCTCCAAACAACAACACTTGCATTTCAGAACGTGTCTTACACACATGTCTACAATATCACCTTCACCTTCAAATACAGTTTCCTTGCGACTGACAGAGACGTAGGCAAAGTTTAAAGTTGCTATTTCCATTAAATCTCGTTAATCAGAAAAACGGTAATTTACATCTGCAGCGGAACAAAATCCTATTCCACCCAGCGTGTGGCACTAACCAACGACCCTGGGATTAAGAGTCTGACGCTCTACCGACTAAGCTAGCCGGCTACCTCGGTGAATACCTGCCGGGTAGCACGTCACACATTACTCGTTTGGGTTGGGTGGTCCCGTACAGAATCTCTCCATGATGCCTAATGTTTTCCTAACGTCACACTCGTCACGTACTTCACTTTTATGTCATAATCATTTCTGAGAGGTAAAGAAAATGCATGACAACATGCAGGGCTAGTGGCGTCAAAATTAACACACATACTTTATGTGACTCAACAGCCGAACGAGTTACTTTCCGACGTTGTTTTAGATGTGCAAGTGATTGTCAAAACTCGCTGTGTCGGCACTCTGCCGACCATTTCGCTAGTTAACACCGGTCTTGTTGTGTGTGTTTCAAGCTCAAGAGCATCTCCAAGCAAAAAATGGTCAACAGCAACATTCAGACGGTTTCGTACTGCTCAATTGCTACATTAAAACGGTATGTTTCTTTTTCAGAACTGGAAAAAGAAGAGCGTGACAGCATTCGAACCTGTAATCTTCAGATCCGAAGTCCGACGCCTTATCCATTAGGCCACACGGTCACTGACGACCAACATTTACATGTATACGACTCATCTCGAAACGCTCACACTCCTGAGGATTTGTGTTTTCGTTCTACACAACCGCTGCCCCTTGCTGTCTCCCACCCATTTGTTACATTCAACCTCTTACGGGACCCACCAAATATAGACTGAGAAACAAGACCACACACTTTGTGCAATCGGAATCGAAGGCAGGGCGTCCCTCGCCGCATTTGCTACGATGGCCATTTGCTACTTCAGCAGAAGCGGCGGCGGCCACGACGACGACGACGACGACGACGACGACGACGACGACGAAGATCGCGAGAGGCTCTGAGATATGTGAGAAATACATCTATAAAATGTAATTCAGATTCCTCGTCCCACCTTATGCTGTACCGCTTTGGCAAATGCTTTATCTGCGCCATTCGCCTTAATTACATCTGAGAGTAATTCTTAATAAAACGCCTGTCGCTATTTGTTCGTCATCACAAATACTGTTTGCTATACGGCCACGACGCGAAACTGATTTCCAAAATTCGTCTTCCACCTCTGAGGATGGAACTTACGACCCCTGGTTTACTACACCAGTGCTCTACCACTTTTTATTTGTTTATTTATTTATTTATTTATTTATTTATTATTTTTTTGTTGTGTCGGTCCTCCAGCCACTCCTTCTAGCCCGTCCTCACGCTCGCCAAAATTGCCTTCATCGGCTCGGCTTCTCCGCCATAAAAAAAAAATCACCGTTTATATTAAATAATATTCGTGTGACAGTTTAATGCTCTTCAGTATGCATTTGGATAGTTGGTTAAACCACTATATTGCATGTGGGGATTAAACAAATTAACTCTTCTGCGAGAATGTGAGTCATCACAACGTCCAAGGAAGACTGCATATGTGAAAATAAACTGGAGGGTGCTGGAGTCTTCCGCAGTATGAAGGAACAAATCTTCTCCTCCTCTTGTATGGGAGATTCAAACATAAAAGAAACACCTCTTCTTTGCAAATAAACGAATCTTCCTAAATAAGTAAGAAAAGAATAAGTGTAATGTGAGTATTAGATCTCCGAAATTCCACGGGGTTCCTGTAGAACAGTCTCGTATTACTGTCGACAGGAGAGGTATCGCCCCCCAAAGTGTCACCACTGTCGGGGCGGACCGTCGCATATTCGTGACCGTTCGATTCCCGCAATCCGAATCCTAATTGCGGCCATTATAATTCTGAAGGGGCCATCCAGCAGTATTTTCGTACTGCAAACGTCGCCCTGGATGAATATCTCTCTACGGTAATGTTCGGAGTAGGAAGGACGCATACTTTTCTCTATATTTGTCTATTCGTTGAAGTTTCTGGTGTTGAGTTAGTAGGTATAACCAATAGTCTACTTTATTTTTTTCTGGCGCCGATAATATATAATACACCGTCTGACCTTGACGCCAATTGACTGCTCGTCGTTTTGCGGGGGGGTATGGAACGGCATCGGGAGTGAGGAGTCCAGCTGGAGTAATCATCTTAGGTGCAGTACGCAGCATACTTGAGAGCTTCCGTGCAAAGAGAATCCAGATGTCCTTCACATCGTCGCATAGAAAGCGATGTTCAATGGTATCTAGTAAAATACAGTGAACGCAATTCGGAGTGTCGGACAAGTGAATCATGTGTAGCTTTGAATTTGTCGGTATGATCCTATTGACCGCCACGTACCACGTAGACCGCACCTGCGATGGTAAGTGTGCGTCGTGAATGTTTTCCCAGATCTTTGCCCAATTGCAGTCTTTATACTTTACTTCTATTCTGTTCCGCGATTTACTGTCCGTCAGGCAGCTGTAAAGCGCTCTGACCCTGTAAAGATCATTCTCAGGTATGGTGCATTGAACATAGCTGTAGTCTAGGAAAAAATTACTAAAGTGGCATAATGCAGTCGGGATGTGACTTACGTTGACAGGAGGCGTCATGCTGGCTAGTGCGATTTCATGGAGAAGAAGGGCCATTAAGGAATGTGGTGTTCATTGCCATTGTTTATACACGTTGCTGATATATAATGCTTTCGCTTTGTGGTAAACATCAGTCAGATTGAGGCCGCCCTTTCCCATGGGGAGCGTCAAGGTTTCAAATGCGACTTTGAAAATTTGTCCCCTACTGACAAAGTGGCCGAGCGCCGCAAGCATGCGTTGTGCTATGACTTTTGGTATTGGGAGGATTTGCGCGACATAATTGACTTTTGAAACGATGTAAGTATTGACTAAAAGCTCTCTTTGCATGGCGTTGATATTTCGCAAATGATGTTGCCGTATGCCGGCCCGAATTTGTGCCAACAATCTCCTATAGTTAAGAGCAGCCGTGCAGCTGATGCTGCGCGTGTATTCAATGCCGAGACATTTAAAAGTTGCCATCCTTTTTAGTGAACGGCTATTGACAAGTTCTAGTCCTCTACCAAGTGGCATAACGCCAGACTTTTTACAGTTGACTTTCGCTCCTGAGGCGGCTTCATAAGTGTTTATCAGCTGAAACGCGCGTTCTAAGTCTTCATCGTTCGTCACCACGAAACTGACGTCATCCGCAAATGCCTGGCAGACAATCTTCTGGCCATGTATACGTAATCCCGGAAGGTCTTGCGTCAGGGAGAACAGCAAGGGTTCAAGAGCAACTGCAAACAAAGCCATTGACATCGGGCAACCTTGTCGGACCGACCTAGTGATGGAAATAGGTTTACTTAGTTGTCCGTTGAGACAGATCTTGGATGTTCCGTTTCTCAGCAGGAGTGTAACAGTGTCAATAACTTTCCGTGGAAAATTCATTGCTGCCATCGCGCACAGAAGATAGGAGTGAGTGACTTTATCGAATGCTTTTTCAAAATCTAGGGAGACTAAAGCGCATCGGATGTCACAAGCGGCGGCTGTAGCTATGATATCTCTATATTCGCTTAACGTCTGCTGGATGTTTCTAGTTTTCCCAACGCTCGTTTGATAGGCCCCCGTGACAGTACTGAGTACCGTACTGAATCGCTGCATCATGACCCGCGCGAATATCTTATAATCCGTATTAAGTAATGTAATCGGTCGGAGATTGTCGACTGTCTTGCCCGCTGGGGTTTTGGGGACCAATACCACTATGCCCTCACAGTATTCCCTTAAGATATCATCTCCAGCGTTTAGGATATCATTACAGACCATGGTCATCTTTGGAACTAAATGGTGTCGAAAAGTTCTATAAAACTCGGCCGGTAATCCGTCGGGGCCAGGCGATTTATTCTGTGGGCTCCCTCGAATGGCGTCCGCTACTTCATCGTCAGTTATTACTGCAGCGAGGCCGTCTGCTTCTTCCGTGCTCAATGTCGCAAAACGGCGTGCCATGAGGGCTTGCTGCGCGGCTATATCCACCGGGTGTTCCGTTAACTGTGCTGTGAAATGTTTATAAATCTCGTCTCGTATGTTGCGCTGGTGGTGTAAGTGTCGGCCATCTGCAGTGTGCAGTTCTGTCAATATCTTTCTGTGCCCCCTTTTCTGTTCGCGAATAACATGATACATTGATGTCGTTTCGTCCTGTACGGCGTTTTGCAGACGTGTCCTGACTTTACAGCCTTCCAATTGCTTCCGTTTGAGGGTTAAAATCGTAGCCAGTATTCGTTTAATATGCATACGATTTGCTATTACCGTTGCATCTTCTCGATATAAATCCCTTAAACACTGAAAGTAGAATTCCAGGGTTTGCTTCTGCCAGGCACATCGATCTCTGGAATAATTCTTCATCGCTTTTGTTAAGGCGGGTTTTGCACATTTTACCCACGCGGGAAACTTTCGTTCGCATTCTGCCCGCGTGTTGCGGAAGACTGTGTGACACTCGGGTTCTGTTAAATGCGCTACATTTAGTTTCCAGGGTCCCCTTGCCCTGTACGTCCCTTGTTTGGCTAAATTGACGGTACATATATATGCCACATGATCTGTAAAGACAGTCGGCCATAGCTCTGACTGCAAAACATGTTCCCTCATATTTGCTGATGCGTAGATTCTATCGACGCGGGTAGCTGAGTGACCAGTAACGAATGTGAATCCGGGCCTGTCACCGTGTCTATGCTCCCATGTGTCTATTAAATTTAACTCTTCAATGATGGCGCGAAGCTCGGCGGACGGATTGAAATTTGGTGTCTGGTCTTTGGGACTGAGTACACAGTTAAAATCACCAGCGAATATAAGTTGGTCTGAAGGTGGTGTGAAAAGTGGCACAATGCCATCTTTAAAAAACTCTGCTCTCTGTCGTCGTCTCCCAGAACCGGAAGGGGCGTAGAGATTAATAAATCTGGTAGTATCGATAGTAGTCGCTATACCTCTGCTATTCGCCAGGCGTTCGATATGTGACATCACTATCCCTTCCTTAGCCATGATCGCGGTCCCTAGTTCTGTACCATTTCCAGGATTAACGACGGCATTGTAACCTGTGATACGGTCAAGGTTAATATTGGTCACTTCCTGCAGCATAATGAGATCAATATCAGCGGCATAGAGAAAATCTTGAAGGTTTTTTAAGTTGAGTGGGCTACTGATCTTATTGATGTTCAGTGTCGCAATGCGGTAAGCTTGCAAGGACGTCATGAGAACAGAGGTCTAGGTGACAATATGCCTACTATTCAAGTTCATGGCGAACATCATCTAAAAGAAGTCCGCGTCATCAGCCACTGCACCGACGCCGGCGGTAGCCGTTTGTTGACTACTTTTTCATGGGAGTAAGTTTTCATTGTCTTTATTATTGCGGGCTTCGCGCAGTTTAGCCACCAATTCAGCGCCGTGCCGTACAAGTGGAACTTCCTTTCACATTCTGCCCAAGTGGTGTGGAAGGCGGCGTGACATCCAGGATCCGAAAGATGAGTAACGTTTAGCTTCCACTGACCTCTCGCCCTGTAAGTGCCTTGTTTCTCTAAATTTACCGTACATTTGTACGCGATATGATCAGAGAAAATCGTGGGCCATAGCTCGGACTGTAATACGTGGCTCCTTAAATTGGATGTTGCGTAAATTCTGTCGATACGACTGGCAGAATGGCTGGTGATATAGGTGAAACCTAGCCTATCACTGTGTTTTAGTTCCCAAGTATCAAACAGTTGGAAGTCTCTGACGATGTCCTCCAGCTCCAGAGATTTGTTAAAATTTGGCGTCTGATCCTTGGGACTCAGCACGCAATTAAAGTCACCCGCAAAAATTATTTGGTCAAATCGCACCACGAAAAGGGGGGCGATGTCCTCTTTGAAAAATTCGGCCCTGCGGCGCTTGTTTCCTGTTCCTGACGGGGCATATATGTTGATAAACCTGGTGTTGTTTATCGTGACAGCGAGACCTCTACTGTTAGGCAGTTGCGCCACGTCTGTAAGTAGGATCCCCTCTTTAGTCATAATCGCTGTGCCGAGGCTATTGTCATTGCCAGGATTGATGACGGCGTTGTAGCCAGTGATGTCGTCCAAACGGATAGCCGTTACTTCTTGCAGCATTAAGATGCCAATATCAGCGGCGTACAGAAAATCTTGGAGATTTCTCAGATTGAGGGTGCTGCTAATTTTATTTATATTCAAGGTTGCAATTCTGTACGCCTGTAAAGCCGTCATGTCGACTATACCGTGTCAGGTGGGGTACTGTTTGCCAAGGGAAGTGGATGCTTGGTCCACTTAGAAGAAGTCGGCATCATCATCTGCCGCACGAGTATTTTTGATGGTGGTTTGTTGCCGGGTGGACACATCCTGTCGACGGTCGGGTGCCGTCCGTCCTGAACGTTGTGCTATGTCAGCCATCTCTGCATCATGGCTTTGCTCCTCCATGTCATCCGCCCAGTCTCGCGTGCACGTAACTTCCCGCGTGCACGTGTTGGGTGCAGGTGGAAGGTCCTTCAGACTAGCTGTACCGTCTTGAATGTGGATTCCACGGTCGGGGTCAGTGTCCTCATTTCGAGTCTTCCTTTTTGTTGTTCGATCTTCCGGAGGAGTTGCCTGTGTCGTCTCCGCCAGTTCTTGGCCTATTTGTTTCGCCTTTTCACGCAGAATTGGCGCGATTTCTGCTGCTCCCTGACGGGCTATTCGACGTTTCTTCCGTTTCTTTGGCGAAACAGTTGTAGGCTGCTGGTCATTATCCTCCGACGTGGCAACCGTATCTTCTTTGTGTTGTCCGACGTCTTCGAGTGATTTGCACATGCCTTCTTCTGCCGTCTTAGCCTGGTCTTGTTCTCCACGCCTGTCAGTTTCCTCGTCTTGTGAGTGTGCTGGACCTGTAGCTTCTGTGCTGCTAGTATCCATGGCTACGCTACCATCGGGAACGTCGGCATAAGCAACTATCGCCGTGTCGAAACACATGTCTGAGGCGACGTCACTGCGTAGTGCGGCGGCGTACGTCACGGGTAGCGTGGCCATTTGACTAGGCGGGTCTCGCTCCCCAGTCGGCAGTTGCGTCACACGCCGTTGAACACACTGCGCGCGGACGTGTTGGGTCGAACCACAACCCGAGCAGGTTCTCGGCTGGCCATCGTAAATGATGATCGCTCTATATCCACCAATCCAGAGATACGACGGGATATGTTTCAGCATGTCAATCTTAACTTGCCTGACTCCATTTAATACTGGATACTTGTGCAAGCTAGACCATTTTTCGGCGACATTGCTGATAATGGCGCCATAGTCTCTCAGTTTGTTGTTTATCTCCTCGGGCGTTACTTCAAAGGGGAGCTCAAAGATTCGAACCGTTCGTATTCCCATCCCGGCACGCGAAACCGTGACCTGCCCTATGTGTCCGTCTGAATGTTTGAATTTTGCCACCCCACCACATGCTTCTACAATTTGGTCGCACTTGTCAGAACTGGATAACTTAAGGAACACAGTCGGACTGACAATCGACAGGTGTATTCCAATCAATTCATCCACTTTGATCTGAAAAGTTTCTTCGATAAATGCCTCAAATTCGTAAGATTTCGGTCGGGCGTAGTTCGGATCGAAAATCAACTTCAAAGTATCCTGTCGCGTTGTCTGATCCATTATGTCAATCTAAATATGTGATCGTGAACTATGACTAACGCAGAAAGCGCGCACTCACCACACAGCGCCGGCCGCTCGCAGCGACGATGTAAACACCGCAACAGCCGCACCGCACGTCCGCACAGCACGGCCGCTGGCGGCGGAATACCACTGAGCTAAAGAGGCGCAGCCCAGCGGCACTCTTGAGTACTTCGGCCTTACGGTCACCTGCATCATCAGACTTCAGCTGACAACACTTCATATTAGCTTCTAATATTTGCAGCTATGGCGACTCATTATCTCTTGGCTACACATCTGACACGTAACCGATGTGCTCTCCAAACAACAACACTTGCATTTCAGAACATGTCTTTCACACATGTCTACAAAATCACCTTCACCATCAAATACAGTTTCCTTGCGACTGACAGAGACGTAGGCAAAGTTTAAAGTTACTATTTACATTACATTACGTTAATCAGAAAAACGGTAATTTACATCTGCAGCGAAAGAAAATCCCATACCGCCCAGCGTGGGGCTCGAACCCACAACCCTTGGATTAAGAGTCTCACGCTCTACCTACTTAGCTAGCCGGCTGTCTCTGTTAACACTTGCCGGGTAGCACGTCACACAGTACTCGTTTGGCTTGGGTGGTCCCATACAGAATCTCTCCATGCTGCCTAATATTTTCCTAACGTCACACTCGTCACGTACTTCACTTTTATTTCATAATCATATCTGGGAGGTAAAGGAATTGCATGACAACATGCAGAGCTAGTGGCGTCAAAATTAACACACATACTTGATGTGACTCAAAAGCCGAACGAGTTGCTTTCCGACGTTGTTTTAGATGTGCAAGTGCCAGTCAAAACTCGTGGTGACGGCACCCTGCCGACCATTTCGCAGGTTAACACCGGTCTTGTTCTGTGTGTTTCAAGCTCAAGAGCAACTCCAAGCAAAAAATGGTCAACAGCAACATTCAGACGGTTTCGTACTGTTCAATTGCTACATTAAAACGGTATGTTTCTTTTTCAGAACTGGAAAAACACGAGCGTGACAGCATTCGAAAATGTAAGCATCAGATCCGAAGTCCGACGCCTGATCCATTAGGCCACACGGTCACTGGCGACCTACTCTAACTTGTATACGACTCATCTCGAAACGCTCACACCCCTGAGGAATTGTGTTTTCGTTCTGCACAGCCGTTGCCCCTTGCTCTTTCCCACCCATTCGTTACATTCAACCTCTTACGAGACCGACCAAATATACACTGGGAAACACGACCACACACTTTGTGCATTCGGAATCGAAGGCAGGGCGTCCCTCGCCGCATTTGCTACGATGGCCATTTGCTACTTCTGCAGTAGCGGCGGCGGCGACGACGACGACGATTACGACGACGACCGCGAGAGGCTCTGAAATATGTGAAAAATATATCTATAAAACGTAATTCAGACTGCCTCGTCCCACCTTATGCTCTACCGCTTTCGCAAATGCTTTATCTGGCTGGCGTGAGGTCGGTCGCTCGACGGCGCGTTCGGCGCGGGCCCGCCCGTAGCCGGCGCGCCGTAAGGCACGGAGGCTCGCACTGGGGCGTATCGCTTCCAGACGGGCGTATCGCTTCCAGACGGGCTTGCCGCGGTAGTCCTCACAGGGGAAGTGATGTGTCTCTTATAGCCTCTCCTTCCCAAGTGGCTCTTTCCGCCTTCCCGTGGTGCCAGACGTTAAGCTTGGCATTCTGCCTTGCGACAAAAGGGAGAGCTGCGACCCAACCCGATGCGAAAGCGAAGCGTGCATGGCACAGGGGGAGCTGTGTCGAGGGACCGTACATCAGTCTCTTCTTTTCGCAGGGCACAGACCAACAGGTGCTCTGCATGCCGGTGATCTCGTTTGTCGGCGTGGGATCGCGGCGCGTGTCGGCAAGGGTGCTTCGCCGCGCCCCTGGGTATCCGGGGCGTGTTCTGCCAAACCCAGGTGGTGGTAACATCGCCTGGGCCAGGTTAGATGGGTCCAGACCGCCGAACGCCTGGGGGACCGGCCCGCCACCTGAGTAGGAGTGGGTGCCTGGCCGAGAGGTGGAAACTCGGGCAAGTAGGCGGCGAAGGGCGAGAGGTGCATCCGCCTCTCCGGAGTGCGGGGTGCAATTGCCGGGGTGCGTCGCGTGAAATCGCCGATGACGGAGTCACCGAGGGGGACCAGTGCGCTGGAAACGGCGCGCTGAACCCAGCAGCTCTGGAGTGCTCTTGACCTAGGGGCGAGGTCGGTGAGCGAGCTGCAGAAGTCCACCCCCCCCCCCCCCCCCATGCCAGAGGAGCCGGTCTGGGGCAAGAGACGGGCTCCCACCCCCCTTTTTTATCACTCGTTCATCATGGCTACACCAGAAACGAGTGATTCGAGTGCACCAACGCGAGCTTCTGTGATGTCTGAACCCGCTCCTCAGGACGAGTCGGGACAGGCAATTGAGGAACACATCAAAAATGGCTAAATTAGTCAAGCGGCTTTGACTATAATCAAAAATGAACTGGCGGCGTGGGCTATCGCAAACGTCAAGCTTGAAGGCCGCGTCGAAGAACTTACAAAAGAAAATGAAAGACTAAGAAAACAACCCGGAAAGACTTGGGCGGCGGTGGTCGCACAAGCGCCACCAAAACCGCAGACTACAAAGGATGTCATTGCAAAAGTCACTAAAAGATCAGACACAACGGTTTTCCTAAGGACACTGCCTGGTCAGGACACTAGCGTAAAAAGAATCCCGGAATTGCTTACGACCACTATCAATCCAGCAAAAGACAAAATTAAAATAAATAAGGTAAAACCCAGCAGTAACTCTGTTATTGTTGAAGTAGCTTCAGAAGAGGACAAAGAGAAACTGTTAAGTAATGCAAAACTAAACTCGGTGGTCAAATGCGAGCCACCAAGGAAAAGGAACCCATTGGTCATCTTATATGATGTACCAACAATTATGACAAATGAAGAAGTGCAAAAATCTATAAAGGCTCAGAGTTTCGAAGATATGACAGAAGAAGAATTCAAAGCAAATTTCAATTTGAGATTCAAAACTGGGCCTCAGGTCCGTGATGTGGTCCATCAAGTTGCCGAGGTCTCCGCTCAAATGTGGAAAAAAATTACAGCAGTGGGCAAACTATACGTCGGCTTTCATGCCATAAATACACGCGACTATCTGGTCGTACCGCGTTGCCACAATTGTGGAGATCTCGACCACGTTTTGAGGCACTGTACCAGGGGGTCGGCCTGCTCGAAATGTGGCGAGGATGGCCATGTCAGGAAGGACTGTAGGGCTGCGGCAGTTTGCATCCCCTGCAAGAGACGGGGTAAAAAACCCTGTCGAAACTTGGGACGTAGCTGCCCCACCTACAGACTTCTGGAACAAAGGCTTATTTCAAGAATAGACTATGGCTGATCAAACCAAAGCCAACAGGATGCCCAAAAGAAAATCCCCAAGCAAAAGGAGGAGGGATGCCATGAGGGCGAGTGCCTTCAAGCTTTTCTTGAGGTCGCACATGGGCACCACAACCAGAACCGTAGACATAGGCACTCAAACTGACTCTACCACTACGGATAGAGGGACACAAACTAGGCCTCTGGCAGTCACGCTACCCTCCTCCCCAAGCAGGGAAACAAGGCCGACTAAAGACCTACGGCAACGGCATCCTGTACCAGAGACTGTGGCAGTCTCAGCAGAAATAAATATAACAACAAAACAACCAGTTCAAGAAAATAAAATAACTAGTTCAAGTGAACCAGCTGCAACAAAAGATCCTGTAGTGAGGCTGCCACCTGTCGATCCCGTTAGAGTCTATCCAAACCTTGAACTCACCATGCAACTGGCGAGGCTGGAGCAGCCGACTACCCTGACCACTGCCTTGAGACATGTGGTTCGGGTGGGACATGAATATGGACAGAGAGTCACCTTCTCGGTAATGGAGGCTGTGGACAGAATTCAACTCAAGTCATTGAATCTCCCCACTGACTTCTGAGCCCTGCGTGACCTACTAAAGAAAGTCTTTGACAGACGTGGTGAAAAATTCGACCTGAACGAAATTTATCGACAAGCAGTTCTGGCAAATGGATGTATCACATTTGACTGGAACAAAACATGGCCTCATGACAGAATTCATACATACACTCCATAGACAACTACATGACGGAAATCACCATTGGCCAACTCAACACTCATAACAGCAGACTTGTCATGCAGGAGTTACGAAGGGAAGTGGAGGAGAGGAGACTGGATGTGGTCTGTCTGCAAGAGCCGTACTCCCTAAACGGGAAGATAGCTTTCACAGCTGCGACCTGGCAAGTCGTCTGCAGAGGAGAAGACCCAAAAGCGGCAATAATTATTACAAACAAACTGATAAGGGCTACAGTCCTAACGCAGTTCACAACCAGCCACTGCAACGTCGTGGAGCTGCAGTCTCCATCAGGAGCTATTATTGTGATCAACATGTACTTCCAATATGGTGATGATATTGAAAGACACCTAGCACACCTCACCACAGCTATCACGGCGTTGCGGGGGCGGAAAGCATTTGTGACTGCCGATATGAATGCCAAATCCCCCCTATGGTACAGTGGCACCAGGGATCCCAATGGAGAGAAGGCAGAAGAGGCCATCATGGCCTTGCAGCTTGTGGTGGCTAACAAGCCTGGCAACCCTCCGACCTATGCGGCGGGAGGTGGCCAAGGCACAAACATCGATGTGACCCTGGCTACGCCAAATGCAGCACACCTAATCCAGCAATGGAAAGTAGTGGAGAATGCCACTACAAGTGACCATAATCTCATTACTTTCAACATAGGAGATGGCGAGAGCCGCTGGGCCATAGGGTGGGAAATACAATATAATTACAATAGAGCCGACTGGGAGAGGCTTGCTGGGGAGTGCGACATTCCTCCGTTATCAGAAGGTGACGACCACAGAGACCTTGACGTTGACAACAGAGCCGAAGAACTGGTTTCAGTAATAACTCGAGCAGTCAAAGCAGCCGTAACTACTAGGAGGAGGGCCATGGCGGCCTCTCCGTCACCATGGTCTGCTGAACTAGAGGAGATGCGCCGGTCGGTCAGAAGGCTCAGGAGGCACTACCAGCGCAGTGTCGTCTGGCCAGAAAGACAAAGATGGCTGCAGCTTTACCGGGAAGCCAAAGATAACTTCCAAGAACAGCTACGGGAAGTTAGAACAAAGAGTTGGGAACACTTTGTTCTGAACCAATTAGCACTAGACCCATGGGGAGTTCCCTACAGGCTTGTCCGGGAAAAAATCCGTTCTCCGATGGAGCTCTCAACCGTCAGGCATGGGGACCGGATGACGGGGTCTTGGCAGGAAACTGCTGAGGTCCTTCTCCACTCCCTGTTGCCTGATGATACTGCGGATGAGACAGACGAACAACGGCAGCTGCGGGAGAATAACAACAATGCATATGAAAATGATATGGCAGTCTACCCATTCTCTGAAGAAGAGGTAGCTGCCCATATAAACTCCCTGAAGAGAGGAAAAGCTCCTGGGCCAGACGGTATTGTGGCGGAGGTGGTGCAATTCCTGGCCCCCCAGATAGTCGCCCCTCTAACTCATTTATATAACGAATGCCTCAGGCAGAAAAAGTTCCCTCGAATATGGAAGAGGGCAAAAGTGATAATTATAAAAAAGGAGCTGACAAAGACCCAGCAGAAACTAAATCTTACAGACCAATCTGCCTGCTTGATCTGCTTGGGAAGATTCTGGAGAGACTTCTGGCTGATAGACTTGCTGCACACCGAGTGCTGTGCGGAATGAGCAACAGGCAGTTTGGCTTCAGGCCTGGACGATCGGCATCTGACGCAATCGCCCTGGCGGCCGAGGTCTGCGGCTCTACCCCGTACAAGTACGTTGTTGGCATCATGGTGGATATAAGTGGCGCCTTCGACAACCTGTGATGGCCTTCGCTGTTCTCCTGCTTAAGGGAGAAGGAGTGTCCAGGGCCTGTATATGGCTGTCTGAGGAGCTATTGTGAAGATCGGGAGGTCTGGCTATCATCTACTAGCACAAGAGTAAGGAAAACTATCACCAATGGATGTCCCCAGGGTTCCGTACTGGGTCCGCTGTTCTGGGACATCCACATGGAACCCTTACTAGACACATTACAGCAAAGTGATGAAGTGCTGGAGGTGATAGCCTACGCAGATGACCTCCTCCTACTGGTCGGCGGCCGTAGCCGAGAAGACATAGAGCCTAAGATCGATAGAACAATAAACACACTTCAACTGTGGTGCCGTAAGACTAAAATGAAAATTTCACCGGCTAAGTCTACATACCTTCTTCTAAAGGGACAATTAGCTCGTAACCCAACTGTTAGGATAGATGGATCACCAGTTCTCCGGCGACGTGAGACACGCTACCTTGGTATCATCATTGATGAAAGGTGGACTTTTGGTAGACACATCGAAACCGTAACTCAAAGAGCTTTACAGGTACTCAACAACCTCATCTCCATTGGGCACAAGCGGTTTCATCTTCCACCACATCTCATCAAACTTTATCATAACAGTATACTAAGATCTATAGTGGGTTACGGCTCCGGAGTCTGGGCACACAGGCTCACGAGGGTGGTGCCCGCCATGACAGTGAGGAGAGTGCAGAGAAATATGATTCTGAGATCAGTGGGGGCATACAGAACTACACCGGGAGGAGTCCTGTTAGTTATAATCGGGTTTTGCCGCTTGGATATCAAAATTCGGGAGCAGGCCGCTTGGTAATGGACTAAAAAGGGGAATTTGGAAAAAACAGAGGAAATTCTGGGCATCAGGACTGAAAATAAAGTAGAGATTAGGAAAAAAGGGGAGCTGCTATGGCAACATTCGTGGGAAAACGAAGAAACAAGGCGTCGAACCTTTGAGCTCCTACCAGATGTCAGGGAAAGGATGGGAATGTCACATTTCGATCCATCCCGGGGACTCATCCACTTCCTCACTGGACATGGACCGTACTCGACATATCTATGTCGATTCGGTAAAAAGGCGACACCTGCGTGTGACTGTGGTGTTCCGGAGGGTACTCCTGACCATGTAGTCTACGAGTGCCCCCTTTTCAATGATGTGGCCCCAGTACTGCGGGACCAACCACCACACAACGACACATATAGACTAACCAGACATCGCGACACTTTCCATATCATCAATAAACTGGCCAACGCGGTATCTCAGAAAGTATTAAAGGACCACCTGAAAGAACTATATTAGTACAAGAAAGAGATAAACCAGGACACAGATAGAGTTCGATACCCTACTCCCAAACCGCCTGGGCGCGGAAAGGCCGACTTCCTCAGTCTGAATCCGCTGCGCCACAGGATTCTGGGGGAGTGGGGTGCAGCCTAACCGAACCACACAACGCACCGGACTTGACCGTAGGATAAGTTAGTTGTAGGACTTAGTTTTTAGACATTATTATTAGAAACATGCAGCGATTACCATCTTGGCCTGCCCAGTGTCAGGGGCACGCTCATTGGGGTTAGCTCAATGAGCAAGGCTCTATAGTAAGTTTATACTAATTAGCTGACACAACTGTAACGCTTTAGGATTTAGTAACTAGTCTTAAGATTACATGTTTGTAGTAGACTAACATTAACGTTTGCCCATTGCTTACTCCTGATCACTCACATACTAACTAGTTACTACATAGGACTTAGAATTAGCTGCTAATTATCTTTGTATAACTAACTAGGCCCACTAATCAAATAAGGCAGTGTGCTGGATGTAAAATTAACATTCTTTTATTGGAAATAAAGAATTTTTTTTTACATAAAAAAAATGCTTTATCTGCGAAATTCGCCTTAATCACATCTGAGAGTAATTCTTAATAAAACGCCTGTCGCTAATTGTTTGTCATCACAGACACTGTTCGCTATACAGCCACGACGCGCAACTGATTTCCAAAATTCGTCTTCCTCTTCTGAGAATGGAACTTACGACCCCTGGTTTACTACACCAGTGCTCTACCACTGAGCTAAAGAGGTGCGGCCTAGCGGCACTTTTGCCTACTTCGGCCTTACGGTCGCCTGCATCATCAGACTTCAGCTGACAACACATCATATTACCAGCTAATATTTGCAGCTATGGCGACCCATTACTGCTTGGCTACACATCTGACACGTAACCGATGTGCTCTCCAAACAACAACACTTGCATTTCAGAACATGTCTTTCATACATGTCTACGAGTTACTTACCGACGTCGTTTTAGATGTGCAAGTGCCAGTCAAAACTCGCGGTGACGGCACTCTGCCGACCATTTCGCTAGTTAACACCGTTCTTGTTGTGTGTGTTTCAAGCTCAAGAGCAACTCCAAGCAAAAAATGGTCAACAGCAACATTCAGACGGTTTCGTACTGCTCAATTACTACATTAAAACGGTATGTTTCTTTTTCAGAACTGGAAAAACACGAGCGTGACATCATTCGAACCCGTAATTTTCAGATCCGAAGTCCGACGCCTTATCCATTAGGCCACACGGTCACTGACGACCAACTATAACTTGTATGCGACTCATCTCGAAACGCTCACACCCCCTGAGGAATTGTGTTTTCGTTCTACACAGCCGCTGCCCCATGCTCTTTCCACGCATTCGTTACATTCTACCTTTTACGAGACCGACCAAATATAGACTGGGAAACAGGACCACACACTTTGTGCATTCGGAATCGAAGGCAGGGCGTCCCTCGCCGCATTTGCTACGATGGGCATTTGCTACTTCTGCAGAAACGGCGGCGCGGCGACGACGACGACGACGACGAAAGGCTCTGAGATATGTGAGAAATACAACTATAAAATCTAATTCAGACTGCTTCGTCCCACCTTATGCTGTACCGCTTTGGCAAAGCGTAATTCTTAATAAAACGCTTGTCGCTAATTGTTCGTCATCACAGATACTGTTTGCTATACGGCCACGACGCGCAACTGATTTCCAAAATTCGTCTTCCTCCTCTGAGGTTGAGAGCTCACGACCCCTGGTTTACTAGACCAGTGCTCTACCACTTTTTTTTATTCCTTATCCATTTTTTTATGCCTTATCCATTTCTTTTTCTTTTATTTTCTTTTAATTCAACTCCTTAACCACTTTTTTGTTTTGTTTTTTTGTTTAAATTTTTTTTTCTGGCGCCTTAGACTGTTTTTTTTTCCTGAACCACTTTTTCTCTCTCTCTCTCTCTCTCTCTCTTTTTTTTAAGCCAGGTATCGTAGACACTTTTCCTTTAGTCTGGCGCCTTCGACCACTTTTTATTGTTGTTTATAAGGATGCATATCAGTAGGCGCATGACGGGGACAACGAGGGCAGGGGTCAAAGAAATCGATGTTTGGCCACGATGCCCCCACCATCACTCCCACCGAATGGCTCCTTCAGTGCATTTTAATTGTTGTAGGAAAGCGGTTATAGTTGTGTATATTTTTCGCCTGCTCTTTTTATTATGGTAAGGAGCACTGGTTGTACGACGTCTTGGGGGGGAGATCCCATTGCAAAGCCGTCATTCGAGTTTTCAGTCAACAGACATTCGAGTAGGAATCATGTGATTATACTGCAATATACAGCGAGCATTTATGAGACACTTATTGGGGGGCAGACGTAACATGAATGGATAAAAGAAAGGCATTTCCTTCATCTTGAACGTAGATTCATACTTCACTTCTTCATTACCCCTAAAATAGTACATTTAGTGTTAGACTGTGCGCTTTAACCAACACCTATTCGTTTGAATAAAATGATCAACATGTTTCCATAGATTTTCCTGTGGTCTGCATATTGCTTAATGTTGCTGTACTCCATTTGCATAAAAAGCTTGAATTCCGTTTCGTCGTCACCACCTATTTTATTGATAATGTAATGGACAAACTGTCCCATTAAACAGTGTATTGCATTATTTTTGGTTTTGGGGTAAAACTTAGTTTCAGGTCTGAAAAGCACTGGGTGACGTGCGTTGCAGTAGTGCAATACTTTTCCTGAGCCAATGCCAATTGTTGAGATTTCCACCACACGTAAATCTATGAATCGCAGTGTCAACTAGTTTACATTTCTGACATAAGGGGGTTTCAGCTTTCCCAATTTTATAAAGCCGCTCGTTGGTGCTGACAATATTATTGACGGCTTTGTACCATGCCGTTACCACATGTGAATTGAGCCCGTTAAAATTAATATTCTCCCAAATTGCATCCCAGTTGTGACTCATATATTTCGTGGCAATTTTATTTTGTCCTTCATATTGTTGTCTTTGTCTCATGATATCTCTGGCTGTAATGTGCAGTGAAGTTCTGAGTTTCTCCTGAACATAGCTCAATTCTGTGTACAAGATCCTAACGTATCGCAGTCGGGGGTTAATTTCTTGTACGTCTGCCGGTGGTTGAAGGCTTTCTGGTTGGACACATTTAAACAATTGTGTAGTAATACTGCCGGCGTTGGCGTGGAATATGTTTAAAGACCTTTTTATGAAAAGCGCAGAAGCTTTATTGCGTATGTCCACCAGTCCGAGGCCTCCATTTCTAGGATGTAAAGTCGCAGTTCTTAGGTTAACCCTGAAGATTTCCCCCTTCCTTAAGAAATTTGCAACCCTCGACATTATTTTCTGAGCTATCAACTTCGGCAAGGGAAAAACTTGTGCCATATAGAATGCCTTTGAGAGAATGCAGAAGTTAATGAACCTGACCCTCTGAACCTGGTTCATAAGTCGTTGTGAGTTCTCAATAAGTCCCCCTTGAATCTTTGTTAAAACCTCTTTCCAATTGAGGGCTGTCATCCTCATTGGACATGCCGTCAGGATTGTCCCCAGGGTTTTATGGGTGGTAACTGACTTCGCCCAATCGATGTGTATCCGTTCAAGACCCCGCATTCCCAGGATTGTACTTTTATTTTCGTTCGTTGTCGCACCCGATGCGCGGCAGTAGTTTTGAAGAATGGCCCCTATTCGAATTACATCATCTTGCCCTCTTATGACGACACCAACATCGTCAGCATAGGCTCTCACTACAGTTTTCCTGCCAGTTATAGTTATGCCCTTTAACCTTTCATGAACACTTCTTAAAAAGGGCTCTAACGACACAACAAACAAAAACATAGATAAGGGATTTCCCTGTGGGATGCCGCGGTTTATTTGAATTTGCCGCGTCAGCTGACAGTTGACAGCTAATTTAGCGTTCAGACCAGTAGCAACGTTTTTTATAACATTAACTGTTTGGTGGACGAGTCCCATTTTTGTCAGTACCTCAAATAGGAAGCGGTGATTCACCGAGTCGAAAGCCTTAGTAAAATCTATAAAAAGTAAAGCACATTTGATATTGGAAACCGATGCTAAGGCGATGATGTCTCTATATTCAGAAATCGTATTAAAAATACTTCTATTTGCTGCACATGACTGATGTTGACTAATTAATTTGTCGGTCAGAGGGGAAAGTCTCTTTTTTAAAATCCTGCATACTATTTTGTAGTCAGAGTTTAAAAGTGAAATAGGGCGGTAATTGTTTAAACTTTTCGTCCCTTTGTTTTTCGGTAGAAGTACAATTTTGCTGTCTTTAAAATCTGCAAGTATCGTCTGCTCGTTAAAAATCTCATTGACAATGCATGTAAACGTGTCACCAATTAAAAACCAGAACTGTCTGTAAAATTCTACAGGGAGTCCGTCGGGTCCAGCAGATTTATTCACCGGGGACTTGGTTATTGTCTCACGAATCTCTTCGTTACTGACTTCAGAAAGGATTTCGTCGTTTTCAGAACTTGTCAGTTGTGGGGATAAAACACTGAGAAACTCTTGCAGAGACCTCTCGTGAGGTGGGCTGGAGGAATATAATGCATAGTAGTACTGGTATACTGCACTTAGAATCTCCTTCTGAGACGTCAGTGTTGTCCCATTGGGGGTTTTAAGTTGACTGATAACAGTGCGTCGCCTATTCTTTGCATGCCGAAGCAGATGATATAAGGATGTTGTTTCATCATCTACCACCGACTTCGCCTTTGACTTCAGTTTTAAACCTTCCATCTGTTGTCTTTTAATGGCGAGTAATTTCGCTTTGGTGTGTCTGATGTCTTGTAATCCAATGGTTGACACGTTTGCCTGTTCATAGAGGTCTCGCAACAAACTGTAATAAAATTCTATACTGTTTTTTAACTCCCACGCTCTTTCTCTGCTGTATCGGGTACACACTTTTCTCAGTCTTGGCTTTGCAACGTTAATCCACCAGTCTAATACTGTGGGCTGCCTCTCGATCGATCGCAGACATAAGGTCCACGCATCCGTTACCGCTTCTGCCAAATATTGCTCTTTTAAGAGAGAGACATTTAGATGCCACTGGTTCCTAAAAATCTGAATCGGCTGTGGAGCTAAATTAATGCACGCCTTCATACTGCAGTGGTAACTAAAATATACAGGTACGATTTCTGAATTTAGTAGACATCTTTCCAAGTTTTGGGAAACATAAATTCTGTCTATTCTACTGCGCGAAGTCTGTGTTATATACGTATATTCAACCTTCGTTGGATATTTTAGTTCCCATGCGTCCTTAAGTTTTAGGTCGGTTACTAGGCGTTTAAGTTCCAAAGAACGGTGAAAATGTGGTTGTTCATCTTTACGATTTAACACACTGTTAAAATCACCGCCCATTATAAAACTGTTTGGGTTTCGACGTAATAAATATATAAGTTCCTCTTTATAAAATGCTGCCCTGTCCTGTCTATTACTATTTCCTGAGGGCGCGTATAAGTTAATCAATGTGGTACCTAAAACGTTAATACTAATTGCCCTTCCGTATTCCAACCGCTCCACTTGAGATACGGGAATCCCTTCCCTGAGCAGAACCGCTGTTCCTGTATGTGTTTCACAAGATACGTTAACAATTGCGGTGTATGGTATTACAAATTCCGTCGTTACAACCTCCTGTAGCAAAGCGATATCGGTTCCAGAGTCATACAAAAATTCCTTGAGCGCAGCTAGCTTTAATGAGGTTCGAATTTTATTTATATTGATCGTTGTGATAGAGTATGCTTGTATCTCTAACTTGCTACTGGCCACCGACAAATTTGGTCAAAAAACTGTTGTACTTTTGGTTTGCTGAAATCCGGTTTAGAACTACAGTCATTCAGAACTTGGTAGCAGTCCTAGTAACACGGTCGCTAAACGTTAGTTTGTCTGCCATTGTCATCCCGCACCTTAGTACTGAGGGGCTGTTCGACATTGAGTGTGTCAGGAGGCTCATCTGGAGCACCTTCTCTGACAATTTCATATCGTATATTTTTCTGTGATTTTACGTCTGACTTCTCCGCTTTTTGTTTGGCTTGGGTGCGAGAAACAGTAAGATTCGGTTGTGGTTTTAGCGTACGGCGGTGGACGCCCTGAAAACCCTGACCGGATTTTGTTGTGGCAACACTCGACGCGGCCGCTTCAGCAGCAGTGTCTAGAGAGAACTGGTTTGTAAACACTGCCTGCTGTTTACATACTACCTTCGTTTGTTGTGATGCTTGCGACGGTGTTTGCTTATTTTCCGGTTCAGGAGTAAACACTTTCACTTGTTTACACTCTGGTTCCGGTTGCTGTGCTGTTGCGGTGTCGCGGTGTTGTTGTTCTACCGCTTCCGCGAACTTCCCGTCGGTAAACAGCTGATTGTCGCTGCTTGGGGGACTTCTACTTTCTCGGTGTCGGCAGCTGCCGTTGCATTTTCTGGCAGTGAGCGAGATGTATCAGAAACTGCAGTTAAATCTACTTGCATTCCGTCTTGGGGCACATGCAGATTTTCATCGCCAGCTTTCTGTTTACGTACAGTAGGAGATTGTCGGGAGGTGTCATCATCAGAATGATCATCTGTATGTTCAAGTGGTCGTTTCTTGGTTAGTACCTCTAACTCACGGGCAGAGGAATCACTGAAGCGTGTTACCAGGGGTGGAAAATCACTGCCATCAACAGCAATAGTTCCAGAACTAGGTACAGGATCCGAACCCTCACCCTGTTTGGCTGTGTTATCGGTTGCCAAAACTTCGCTCAAGGTCATCTTGCGGCGTTGGACTAAATTTGTTTTTAGTACAAAGACACGACGGGGACAGTCCTGCCTTAAATGACCCGATTCATTGCATATATGGCACGTAGGGGTTTGACCAGTATAAATCACGTGAGCTTTATGCCCGTCAACAGTTATATGAGATGGGATATTCGTCTTTCCTTCCATCTCTACCGAACGAATACCATTGAAGCTCTGAATTTTAAATTGCTTCGACCAACGCTCGTTAACTATATCCTTTACCTCACCACATTGAGACAGGGCAACCTTGATTTTCTCATTATCTATCTCGATAGGTAAATTTAACAGCCGCACAGATCTATATAGAGCATCAGTTCTCCTGATAGCCAATTTACTTGTAGTGCCGTCTCTATGCAAAAATTCGACATGATACCCGAATTTTCCAATAATTTTATCGACCGAAACGGGATCCAAAAACTTTACGAAAACACAGTAGTTGTCATTATCTAGCTGAGTGGTATGCACCATATCAGAATTTATGCCAACTACCTGATCAAGCCAATCATGAATTTCCAGAGCAGTCGGCTGAACACGTCGTGTTTCCTTAGCGAAGGCAAAAACCAGCGTATTCTTCCTCACAGTTGTAGCCATAGTATGCAGTAATCAAGGGGAGATTCCAGTAATTAACGAAAACTCCACAAACGACAAATAATCGTCGGTAGAAAACACAAAAACAGAACACAGGAGGCAGAAGAAAACACGAGTTAAACACGAAGAAAATCACAAAACTTAAAAACACCGAAATGCAAAGGTAAACACTGGCGAAACACTGACTACACGCAGAAAACGGAGGCACGTCCGTACGCGTCGGCAGCTAGAGCCAGAATAGCTAGCAGGCTGCCTCGGTGAATACCTGCCGGGTAGCACGTCACACAGTACTCGTTTGGGTTGGGTGGTCCCATACAGAATCTCTCCATGCTGCCTAATGTTTTCCTAACGTCACAATCGTCACGTACTTCACTTTTATTTCATAATCATTTCTGAGAGGTAAAGGAATTGCATGACAACATGCAGAGCTAGTGGCGTCAAAATTAACACACATACTTGAGGTGACTCAAAAGCCGAACGAGTTACTTTCCGACGTTGTTTTAGATGTGCAAGTGCCAGTCAAAACTCGCGGTGACGGCACCCTGCCGACCATTTCGCTAGTTAACACCGGTCTTGTTGTGTGTGTTTCAAGCTCAAGAGCAACTCCAAGCAAAAAATGGTCAATTGCTACATTAAAACGGTATGTTTCTTTTTCAGAACTGGAAAAACACGAGCGTGACAGCAATCGAACCTGTAATCATCAGATCCGAAGTCCGACGCCTGATCCATTAGGTCACACGGTCACTGACGACCATCTATAACTTGTATACGACTCATCTCGAAACGCTCAAACCCCTGAGGAATTGTGTTTTCGTTCTACACAGCCGCTGCCCCTTGCTCTTTCCCACCCATTCGTTACATTCAACCTCTTACGAGACCGACCAAATATAGACTGGGAAACCAGGCCATACACTTTGTGCATTCGGAATGGAAGGCAGGGCGTCCCTCGCCGCATTTGCTACGATGGCCATTTGCTACTTCTGCAGTAGTGGCGGCGGCGACGGCGGCGACGACGACCGCGAGAGGCTCTGAGACATGCGAGAAATACATCTATAAAATGTAATTCAGACTGCCTCGTCCCACCTTATGCTTGTAAAGGAACTGAAAATATTGTGATTTAATCGCAGAGGTGCTGAAAAATTGTTCCAGTGACACACCAGAGAAATATCTGGTAAACTTTTTATCTTTGAGAGGTATGAACGACTTCTTTTTGTTCTGATGGGCTGGTGGGATGTCGTACTGTCTAATTACTAGTGTGTGTGTGTGTGGTAATTGAAAGAGTTAAAAGACGCAAGATGTGTTTTATATTATTTTCATCGCACAACAAGCCTTATTCCCATGCCTATGGAGTATTTATGTTAAGCAGAGAAGGCGAGTTTTAGATGGAACCGAAGATCTTCAAAACGGCGCTGCTCAACAATAGAGGTGCGTGATTGTGCTCTCTACTTTCCTTTCGTGGCCGCTCAAATTACTTCCGATTCGTTTTGCCGAGACATTCAGAACCTGCAATCTTCTTTTTCTTATAAAAATACTAGTCCGATGCAAAAGAAATACTCTTAGATTTAAATAATTGCCATTCTTTTACCCAGGCCACGGGGAATGATAGAACGTACGTGCCTCTACTCTGAATGTACGTTGGCAATCTCCGGGTGTGTTACGACGAAATTATTTCACAATGAAAATTTCTCATCAGACCGCAACCACTCGCACGCGAATGTACGTACCCTCTGAATGTATCTAGTCAGTCACGCGCGTTGTTCAAAAGCTTTACTTTTAATATTCAGTGGATTAAATTTCCGAAATTAATTTTTGTTTATGCTGCAAATCGTACTTCACGCGAAGTATTTATTACGTAAGTTTCAGGCTCAATTTAATAAAAAAAAAGATACCGAATAATAGAAATAAAGAATAACAATCAAACAAATCAAACCTAAATAAACAGAAAGAGGGAACGTTACAATGGCGACCGAGTGCCATGATCATAATTTCAGTAAAAATCAGTAGAATTGTTAGTTGAAATATTTAAGTTTTTTTTCTTGCCATCCATTATTGCCACTACAACATATTGTTTCTGTTGCATGTCATGCGAGCTACGTACCAGAAACGAAAAACCACATCGAAATTACTAATTTTCGAAAAAAAGTTTTGGACCATTTAATGTTAGTTCTTCTCACTACAAAACCGTCAGAAAACACACGTAAGGTAAGAACAACAGCACTAATCCGCTTTAGTTGAAAGTAAATGTGGGACAGTTTTTTTTCATTTTTTCGACACCCACTGCGTAGAACGCATCAATTCCTTTTTCCAAATTCTTTTCCATTTCTTTTTAGTTTACGTAAAAATTGCATTAGTTCATTTTCTATTATATGTAAATGCATCACAAGATGGCGGACAATTTTATTGATTGAGCGCGAAAAAAGTAAGAGTCATTTATCAGTCTTCTGTTTTGCCAGAGACATATTTTACTACGTGAATTTTCACGGACGAGTGCAAAGCCATCTGTGATTTATTTACGTGTAGTACGAGCTGTAGTGATAGTGAAGTTCGACTGCACGCTGTTTTGTGTTGTGAATCGGCATGGTGAAACTCAGATCTCAGACAAAATCATGGATAGTTCGTCAGATGAGGAATCAATAGTCCCACCCTTACAAAACTTTGAGGCCGAAAGTACTGCGAATACCGAAAACACAGTCGCAGCGACCGGCAGTGCTCAGTCGCAGGTGACGGGCGACAATATGTCGACTACAGAAACAAATACGAATGCTGACAATACACAAGACCCAGTAGAAACAGACCTTATACGCATGTTTAGAGAGATGCAGACAAATTTAATGTCGCAGTTTGCAGCTCAAGTTGTAGAAAATGTTGCGTCACAAATGCAAGCTCACACAGAAAATGTTGCAGCTCAGATAGGTACTGTTAACACACGAGTAGATAATGTTGCAGCACAAATGCAAGCTCACACAGAAAATGTTGCTGCTCAGATAGGTACTGTTAACACACGAGTAGAAAATGTTGCAGCACAAATGCAAGCTCACACAGACAATGTCACAGCGCAGATAAACGCTGTCACTACCCAGATAGCCAGTGTAACGACACAAATGGACAAAATAGACAATGACGTGAAGAACCTGACCGACATGCAAAATAATCTGACGACTCAACTGACCCAGTTAAAAAGAGAGGGAGCAGATCAAGTGATAGAGGTACTACGCGAAGATTTAAATTACATGAGCCAAGACATTGATAACTTAAAGTCCACAGTTAAGGATATGCCAGAACAGATCCGTACCTTAACCGAAAATTTTGAAGCTATGAGTTTTCAGCAGACCGAGCTTAGTGTCAAAATGCAGGAGGCTGTAGACCAAGTTGATGACATGACGAAACAACAAAAACAGCAGTTTGACGAATTTTTAGAGGAAAAAGACAAACATATCAACCATACATTAGAAACAGAACTGAAAAAAGCAATAACTAACACTGTAGAACAGGTGTACACTACCCAAAACACGTCTGTAACTAAACTTCCAACTGACCTAGCTCAGTTACAAAAGACTCTGATACAGGACTTACCTGACTGGAAAAAACATGTAGACAAGCAACTAAAGAGTAAACACCATACACAGAACGAAAGAGAACAACATTCAGAAGAGGAATTTGATGACAGACGCACAGGTAAGAGTGACGACGCAGCAAACAGTTATCTTTATCCCGATGTACCCATGTTTTCACCAAACCAAGGTCGTTACGGTAATCAACATTACCGCGACGAACGACAGAGACACCAGACAACCGAACCAACTTTGTCGGCTGTTCTGTTAGAGGAAAGCCTTATAAAACACAGGCAGTTTCAAGTGTTTATCCGAGAAAAAAAATCCGTCCACCCGGTAATTTTTATAAAGTCATTTAAGAATGTGTTGCCTAAGACCTGGTCTGAAAAGCAAAAAATACAGTATGTAACTGGATATATTCAAGGGGATGGTGCCCTATGGGCAATGGAAATGTCGGAAAATTGTCAGACATTAGAACAATTTGAAGCAGCATTTTTATCTAAGTATTGGTCCCATGGTGTACAAGAGAGATTGAGAAAAGCTCTGTTTAACCCGGAGCCATACAATGCAAAATTTGGATCACTCCGGAAGTATTTTGAAAAATACTTAAACAAAACGCGATTCTGGGACGAGCCCGTCACACACACAGACGTACTGCGCATCCTGAAGGCAAAATTACCGATCAGTATCAGAGAAAAATTAGTACAAGTACCAGAGAACAATCTCGAATATTTCCTATCTGTATTAGATTCTATCGATTTAATTAATGAGGATGCTAGGCAAAATCAAGCCTATCAAAACAATTTTCGTGGCAGCGGTAGCAACCAGCTTATACAGCGCCAGCCGCATTACGGCGTCAACAATGTAGCGTGCGCGGCTGAATCGCGACCGGCTTTTGTCGATCGCGCCCCTACAGCACAGATGCCAGGCCCGAGTTCGGGAGGAAATTACAACTGCTACAATCAGACCTGCCATCCGCAATACAATAGAAAAGGAAAAAACGGGGATAGGAATTTTTCTGGTTATTCCGGTGACCGAAAACGTAACTGGTACAGAAATGGCAATAGGAACCAGTGGGGAAATAGTTATAATAATTTCCAGCCTGAATTTAGCCGCAACCACACAGGAGATCATCAAAGTAGGCAGTGGCAATATCCTGTTAACAGCCAAGCCTATCAATCAGAAACGCTAGGTGACACTATTTCGCTAAACTCAGGGCAAAACCACGACAGAAATACTCAGCCAAGGAGCAACACGTCAGGGGTAAACATAATTGAAGTCGCAAACGAAACACAAACAGATATGAACCGTGGAGCGTTAAACTAAACATGGCCTCATTATGCTCCCCAATGTTGGCCATAGATTGTCGTGGGGGCGATCCATGCTGTCATGAAAGTAAATTGCTCAGGTACCAAGATGAAACGGATATGCGTGATTTATTGACCAAGGAGGAAGAACCACAGTCATGTGAAGGTGATGGTATAGTACAAGCTAATTTACAGGCCGTAGTAGGAAAAGTACCTACGCATATCCTTGTAGATACTGGTGCGAAAATTAGTGTGATGTCCAAGGCACTATTTAAAGAGATTAATATCCACACGACTTTACCGACCTATCCAGTACAAAATTGTCGGATATTAGGAGCCATAGGCGGTAAATCCAAGTTAATTAAAATGCAAACCATGGTCGAAGTGCAGATTGAAGACATTGTTTTTCAGTCAATTTTTCTAGTTGTAGAAGGGTTGACAGAACGGTGCATTTTCGGCATGGACTTCTTAAGGGAAAAGTATGCTAAAATTGACTTGGAATCTGGAAAGTGTCATTTATATATTAACGGAAAGAACTGTAGTGTGGATTTAATAAAAGTCAAGAGTAGGAACGACAAAGCTTGTCGAAATATACACATCCAAATCCTATAGGTCAATACTTCACGAAATAGCGACTCGAGTGAACTGTGGTATCAGCAGGTAGAGCAGCATGAAATTGAACAGAAAATATCTGAATGCTCGGAAATCTCACAACAACATAAGGGTGATCTTAGAAGTGTATTGTTACGCTATGCTCGTGTGTTTGATGAAAGACCCGGGGTCATTAGGACGTATCAGTATAGCATGGATGTCCGGCCCCACGACACTTTCTGTAAGAATACCTATTCTATACCTTGGTCACAAAGAGAGGCAGTGGCTCAAGAAATAAAGAAAATGCTCTCGTGGAATATCATAGAGACTTCATTATCGCCTTATTGCAGTCCACTATTAGTGGTCAAGAAAGCCGACAATTCGGTGAGACTCGTTCTCGACGCAAGGGAAATTAATAAGATTATAGTTCCAGTAACCACCCGAGCTGAAAACCTGGAAGAACAGCTGCAGCGTTTTCATGGGGTGCAATATTTAACTAGTGTAGACCTCCGTGGTTCATATTGGGAAATCCCACTATCACCTGATAGTAGGAAGTATACAGCATTCATATTTGCAGGTAGGTCCTACCAGTATTGTGTTCTACCGTTCGGATTGAACGTTAGTGCCGGCGTTTTCATAACTGCGCTCGACACTGTTTTAGGACCTGACCTTCTTGACAAACTCACAGTTTATATAGATGACATATTAATAGCAACACCTACATGGGAAGAACATATAGAGCTTTTGGAAAGAATGTTACAGAGGCTTTCAGCGGCAGGTGTCACAGCAAACCTTAGCAAATCAAAATTTGTGAGAAAAGACATAAAATTTCTCGGTCACATTATTTCGCCGGCAGGGATAAGACCCGACCCAGAAAAACTGTTAGCCATAAAAAACTTTCCCGCGCCGTGCACAAAACGACAGCTAAAGGCATTTGTGGGATTGTGTTCTTTCTTTCGCAGGTTCGTGCCGAACCAATTGCTCAATAGCCCTGCATTATTGGGCCTCTTAAAGAAGGACAAACAGTGGATCTGGACGCCTCAATGCCAGACCGAGTTTGAAAAAATAAAACATGCTTTGGTTAATTCTAAAATACTAGAACATCCTGACATGAGCAAAGATTTCTGTATAGCGGCGGATGCTTCATTTTCGGGACTAGGAGCCTGTCTATTTCAGCTGGACATAGGCGCTAGCTCCGACAATGTTAAGATAATTAGTTTTGCTAGCCGTACTCTGTCAGAATGCGAGCGCAGGTATTCCACAACAGAATTGGAAGCCCTTTCTATTTTGTGGGCTATTAAAAAATTCCACTATTATCTATTTGGCAAACATATACGAATCTACAGCGACCATCAGGCATTAAGCTTTTTACTCACTTGTAGGTTGCTACACAATCGCCTTGCGCGGTGGACGTTATTTTTGCAGTCTTATGATTTTGAAATTATATATGTGAATGGCAAGGATAACGTAATCGCCGACGCACTGTCAAGATTACCACAAGGACTACCTGAGTTCGAAGAATTGGTAGGAGAGAACACAGAATTTAAAGTTATGCTCATCAAGGACACAAAATTCAGGAAATATTTTTTGGATATGTGCAATAATATGGCCAAATTACAGGAAGAAGGTGACCGGTGGAGAAAAGTTAGATTCCAGTTAAACAATAACCCCCCTTTACCCATAAGACAACATTACAAATTACACAAGGATGTATTATTTTACAGGAGGAACATGTACAGCGATACATGGTGCGTTTGTGTGCACGAAGCATATGAGAAAAGTTTAATTTAGCATACTCACTACGCTTGGGGACACTACGGTGCCCGCAAGTGCTATAAGAAATTAAATATGTACTGTCACTTTCCCAATATGCTTCGACGCACACAACAAATTTTGAAAACTTGTATTATTTGTCAGAAGGTTAAGCCTGTCAATCTGAACTGCGAGACAGAGTTGCATCCTATTTTACCAAAAAACCCACTAGAGCTAGTATGCATAGATGCTATGGGTCCTTCACCCTCTGCCAGGGGAGGTGTAAAATATATTATTTGAGTATATGATGTATTTTCAAAGTATGTGAAATTATATGCCACGAAAACAACTGCAGCTAAGCCTATTATCAGACGTATGCTAAACGACTACTTCCCGTCTGTTGGGAAACCACAGGCGATCTTAACAGATAACGCAACCAATTTTACGTGCCATGCTTGGAAAAAATTTCTGAAAGAACAACAGGTTAAACAAATACTGATATCCCGGTATAGCCCGCAATCAAACCCTATTGAAAGAATATTCCGTGAATTGAATAGGTTTATGACGACATACGTAGCCAACAAGCAGTCTAAATGGATTGAATACTTAAAAAGTTTTTGAACAGGTGGTAAACAATCTCCCAATATACGACACTGCAGTTACGCCGTCAGAACTAATATGCAATAAGAAAGAAAATAATGAGTGGGTAAACCCTATCCCGTCTTTTCCTAGACAACCCGTCGACCTAAATGAAAAAATAAGGCAAGTATTAATCTCTATCACACAACAGGCCCAATGCCGAAAGAAGCATTATGATAAACGGCTACATGGTGTTACCAGATTTATAATCAGAGAAAAGGTGTTACTCAAAACTCACGTGAAATCTTCCTTGCTAGCTAAGAAAAACGCTAAGTGGCAAATGAAATATACTCGTCCGTACGTAATCGCACATATTCCGCACGACGGTTGTTATTTACTTGCATACCCTCACAGTGGTAAGATCAAAAGGCTGTATGCACACAGAGACTTAAGAAAATTCTACTATAATTAAGTATCTTACGTCATACCTAATAATGCACAAGTATAAAATAAGTTACTGTAAAAAAAAAAAAAAGGAACGAGCACGATTAGGATAAAGAAAATACATCTAATGCAGCTAAGTGAATCAGAGCATTTCACTATTTCTGTTTACATTTGTCAGTGAACGTGGACGCAAGACACAGGTAAGCTAGGACATACACGTCAGTTGGTGACTAGCGATGTTTGCCGGCCGCGGTGGTCTCGCGGTTCTAGGCGCCGAGTCCGAAACCGTGGGATGCTACGGTCGCAGGTTCGAATCCTGCCTCGGGCATGGATGTGTGTGGTGTCCTTAGGTTAGTTACATTTAAGTAGTTCTAAGTTCTAGGGGACTTATGACCACAGCAGTTAAGTCCCATAGTGCTCAGAGCCATTTTGACTAGCGATGTTTAACACGAAGTGTACTTGTAAGTTTTGACGGAATGTTTTTTTGTTTGGTCACAGTGGTATTTTAGTTTTAAGTTTATGTACGGAGGTATCTGGAGCGAACAATTGGCACAGACCTCACAGCAAAATAGATGTAAGTTATTTATTCTTTTTTTTTTTGCCACTTGTGTATCAAGGCAGTAAGGTACAGGGTAAGTTACAAAGAAAAATATTGGACTCCCTAAGGTACAAAGGTTAATTTTGTGACGCAAGTACACGATAGGTTGCTGAGAAAGTATTTTGTGTCTTTGACGTATCCACACCACAAGTTTTTATCTATAAATATATCGCACAAAACACGAACTTAAATTTTTTTTGTATGCTGCAATTATAAAAAAGGATTCCTAACTGCTAATGAAAGTGTAGGGTACTATACATATACATATATATATATATATATACCATACGCACTGTAACTTGATCTAAGAAAAGTGCACCTAAAGATAGGATACATGAATAACAACTTGTGTGATCTTACTGTCATACAGATAATTTTTTTTTTAACTTTATATACATGTTTGAATGCAAGTACGATGTTGAGATACAATCTGTGAATGTTAACTGAAGCAAACATAACACCGTCCCTTATTAAAAAAAAATAAAGGAGTATGTATAAGGTAAGTTACAGGTAGCCAACTAGCCGAAAAAATGAGGTAACGCCGAAACAAACACAATTATTTACAGGTGGCGCTCGGCGAGATACTGCGAGACTTCAACCGGCGGGGAAAAGTCATGAAGTTACATTAATGTCACTATGACTGACGATTGACGTAATAAAACATTACCAAGATCACTGAGAAACACACTACGTGATACCAAGTAACGCCAAAGAATTTTAATAATCTATTTTTTTTAGTATGAAAATACGGAGGATGTACGCTGACTTTAGAGGGATGCAGTACATTGATTATATTTTTTATGTGTTTATAATATTTTGACCAATCTGAGCGGAAGATATTTGATGGAAGGAGAAGAAGTAACACAAATATGAACACAAAAAAAAACACCATATACGCGAGCACAGACTTTAGAGGCAGTATCGCACAGCAGCCAAGCTTCATTATTAATCTGTTGTTTGTACTACCTAGCAATTTATGTACAGTGATTTATTTATGTCTGTTTACTCATTTCCTATTATTATTTTATTCCTTTATGTTTATGATGTGTGTGTACCATGCGTTGTTACAAACTTGGGTGACGAAAGGATGAAAGAATCCCCCCCCCCCCCCCCTCCCACATAGTAACTCGCGGGTAGAGAATGAACAAACTTTGCCTCATTTGTAGACAACTTCTAAAAGCACTTATAGTGCGTTCATGTCCTAGTATTGTTATTTCAATACATAAGTGCATCAGTAGCACGACATAGAGTAAAAAAATGCTGTTGTTCTCAAACGTGTTCTCCTATGCTCTATGAGATATCAGACAGTGTCACGATCGCGAAATATAGTATTAGAGGCACGTACTTTCTGAGAACACAACCACCTACCAATTTATGTAATAAAAATGTTATGAGCAAAAAGGTACGCCGACAAGGTTCAGTAAAAAATCGCTGGAACAAATAACGAACGTGGGCATTTTTCATAAAAGACAAGCTAGTGATATCATTAGCTACAGTTTTGTTTCTGAATGGACAGGACAGTGTCACAATGTTATTCAGTGTCAGTGACCTGTGAGCTATATGCAAACAGACAAGTGAAAATACGTTTCATATCACGAACCTTTTCCTTCGAGGTAAAAGAGACATAGTGAATCGACGAAGACTGCGGCGGTACAAGTGTTTGTGCACTACATAGGACAGTGTGCCGTTGCTAGCCAAATAGTGAAGTGCAGTACTTAAATTTGTGCAGTGGACTTCGGAGGCACCGAGTGGTCCCTTCCCACAGCCAAGGTGTACAACAAGTGGAAACAAGTGCGGTTGGTTTTTTTGCAAACTCTGTGAACACTGCTCGAGACACTGAAAAGTTTGGACCGAGACGCGCGGCATCGCTTTACGGCGGTGGGCCCGCGCAACTGCCGATTTCCACACGGCGCGCAGCGCGCCACCAAACTGATTGTTGCGAGTGCAGTTATGTGCATATGACACATTATTGGCTAACGGCATAACATAGAAGGACAATTTAAATGCAAAGCAAAATCTACGTTTAATTGGACACCCAACGAAGTGCCAAGACATGTAGAAACACAGATTCCTGAAACCCGAAATAAAGTCTGACTACCCCAGCTCATGATTTACGCCCCCACGTTACCTTTGAACAACGCCTTTGTTTATATGTATATATATGTATTAGTATTAAGTTAGACTAAGTATTAATCCATGTGAATTTTTGTTTGTTGTTTATATTACCCATGACGAGACAATAGTAAAATACGGAAAGGATGTCACTAAGCAGATCGTGGAGTAGAAGAGAGAAGCAGTGGAAAGCAGAACCAACTCTAAGCAAGAGCTAACACCTCTTGCTGCCCCAGACACGACTATTAACCCACGATCTAGATCCGAACACTCTAATAAATATGTGACTTTCCTGAAAATTTTTTTTAATAAAAAAAAAAGACTTAGGAATTATGAATTTTATGAGCAGCAAGTGTAAAAGAAGACTGTTTATATAGCGATAGACTATGTATAAAACAATGTAATACCTTTGTATAATGCTATGTACCAAGAAATAATAAAATAAATTTGTGTATACAATACAAAAAAAAAGAGAAGAAAGAAGGTAATAGGAGGATGTAACAATTATCCAAATGTGATGATTTTGTGTCAAGGACGATGTAATAATTTTGTGTGTATAGTATGTAAGTTTATGTGTGTTTTACATGTGTTCTGTGTATCCTTATATAAATGATTTGTCCTCACTGTCATGTGTCAAAACTGGCATAAAACCATGTTTGTAGAATGAAGTGATCGGGAGAGAGACACTGACAGTGCAATCCCATTACGTGTGAATAACACACAAGGACTACCAGTGTGCAAAGTGTTTGGGCTCATTGTCCGCAAAATTGACATTTCTTCAGACAATTCGCCCAGGGGGGCGATGTCAAGGAACTGAAAATATTGTGATTTAATCGCAGAGGTGATGAAAAATTGTGCCAGTGACACACCAGAGAAATATCTGGTAAACGTTTTATCTTTGAGAGACATAGGAACAATTTCGCCCTTCGTTTTTTATTTCTGGTATGAACGACTACTTTTTGTTCTGATGGGCTGGTGGGATGTCGTACTGTCTAATTACTAGTGTGTGTGTGTATGTGGTAAGTGAAAGAGTTAAAAGACGCAAGATGTGTTTTATATTATTTTCATCGCACAACAAGCCTTATTCCCATGCCTATGGAGAATTTATGTTAAGCAGAGACGGCGAGTTTTAGATGGAACCGAATATCTTCAAAACGGCGCTGCTCAACAGTAGAGGTGCGTGATTGTGCTCTCTACTTTCCTTTCGTGGCCGCTCAAATTACTTCCAATTCGTTTTGCCGAGACATTCAGAACCTGCAATCTTCTTTTTCTTATAAAAATACTAGTCCGATGCAAAAGAAATGCTCTTAGATTTAAATAATTGCCATTCTTTTACCCAGGCCACGGGGAATGATAGAACGTACGTGCCTCTACTCTGAATGTACGTTCGCAATCTCCGAGTGTGTTACGACGAAATTATTTCACAATGAAAATTTCTCATCAGATCGCAACCACTCGCACGCGAATGTACGTACCCTCTGAATGTATCTAGTCAGTCACGAGCGTTGTTCAAAAGCTTTACTTTTAATATTCAGTGGATTAAATTTCCGAAATTAATTTTTGTTCATGCTGCAAATCGTACTTCACGCGAAGTATTTATTACGTAAGTTTCAGGCTCAATTTAATAAAAATAAAGATTCCGAATAATAGAAATAAAGAATAACAATCAGACATATCAAACCTAAAAAAACAGAAAGAGGGAACGTTACATGCTGTACCGCTTTGGCAAATGCTTTATCTGCGCCATTCGCCTTAATCACATCTGAGAGTAATTCTTAATAAAACGTCTGTCGCTAATTGTTCGTCATCACAGATACTGTTTGCTATACCTCCACGACGCGAAACTGATTTCCAAAATTCGTCTTTCTCCTGTGAGGATGGTACTTACGACCCCTGGTTTATCAGACCAGCGCTCTACCACTGAGCTAAAGAGGCGCAGCCTAGCGGTACTCTTGGGTACTTCGTCCTTACGGTCGTCTGCATCATCAGACTTCAGCTGAAAAACACTTCATATTACCGTCCAATATTTGCAGCTATGGCGACCCATTACTGCTTGGCAACACATCTGACACGTAACCGATGTGCTCTCCAAACAACAACACTTGCATTTCAGAACATGTCTTTCATACATGTCTACAAAATCACCGTCACCTTCAAATACAGTTTCCTTGCGAATGACAGAGACATAGGCAAAGTTTAAAGTTCCTATTTCCATTACATCACGTTAATCAGAAAAATGGTAATTTACATTTGCAGCGGAACAAAATTCCGTTCCGCCCAGGGAGGGGCTCGAACCCACGACCCTGGGATTAAGGGTCTCACGCTCTACCGACTGAGCTCGCCAGCTGCCTCGGTGAATACCTCCCGGGTAGCACGTCACACAGTACTCGTTTGGGTTGGGTGGTCCCATACAGAATCTCTCCATGCTGCCTAATGTTTTCCTAACGTCACACTCGTCACGTATTTCACTTTTATTTCTTAATCATTTCTGAGAGGTAGAGGAATTGCATGACAACATGCAGAGCTAGTGGCGTCAAAATTAACACACATACCTGATGTGACTCAAAAGCCGAACGAGTTACTTTCCGACGTTGTTTTAGATGTGCAAGTGCCAGTCAAAACTCGCGGTGACGGCACTCTGCCGACCATTTCGCTAGTTAACACCGGTCTTGTTGTGTGCGTTTCAAGCTCAAGAGCAACTCCAAGCCAAAAATGGTCAACAGCAACATTCAGACGGTTTCGTACTGCACAATTGCTACATTAAAACACTATGTCTCTTTTTCAGAACTGGAAAAACACGAAGCGTGACAGCATTCGAACCTGTAATCTTCAGATCCGAAGTCCGACGCCTGATCCATTAGGCCACACGGTCACTGACGACCAACTACGACTTGTATACGACTCATCTCGAAACGCTCAAACCCCTGAGGAATTGTGTTTTCGTTCCACACAGCCGCTGCCCCTTGCTCTTTCCCACCCATTCGTTACATTCAACCTCTTACGAGACCGATCAAATATAGACTGGGAAACCAGACCACACACTTTGTGCTTTCGGAATCGATGGCAGGGCGTCCCTCGCCGCATTTGCTACGATGGCCATTTGGTACTTCTGCAGAAGAGGCGACGGCGACCTCGACGACGACGACGACGACGACGACCGCGAGGGGATCTGAGACATGTCAGAAATACATCTATAAAATGTAATTCAGACTGTCTCGTCCCACCTTATGCTGTACCGCCTTGGAAAATGCTTTATCTGCGCCATTCGCCTTAATCACATCTGAGAGTAATTCTTAATAAAACGACTGTTGCTAATTGATGGTCATCACAGATACTGTTTACTATACGGCCACGACGCGAAAGTGATTCCCAAAATTCGTCTTCCTCCTCTGAGGATGGAACTTACGACCCCTGGTTTACTAGATCAGTTCTCTACCACTTTTTTTTTTGTTGCTTATTTTTTTTTGTTTTTTTTTTTTTTTTACATCACGGAATAATGTAGATAGAATGGTTCAAATGGCCTGAGCACTATGGGACTTTTTTTTTTTGTTTTTTTTTATTCTATCCAGGTGTGTACCTCCTCGTCCGAAACAATTTTTTTTTCTTTTTTTTTATAAGACGCTACCCCCTTTTTTTTTATCTGGACAGGAAAGGAAAAACTACAAAAAAAAATGTCTATTTGCCACCGCCACTTGTATTCTAACAAAAAAATAAAATTAAATGCACCTCTTCAGGCGTTGGCACCTATCTACACCTATTCCAAAACAACTAACCTATTACTGCAAAGGTGTAGGAAAGGAAGAAAGTAGGGGGGAAGGAACATAGAGAGTAGCGATAAAAAAATGAAATTTGTTGTGAACAGGAACTTTTTAGTTTTTTTTTTTTAGTTTATTGTATTGCATTTTTGTTTTCTTTGTTTCTTTGTTTTTTTTTGTATGTATGTTTTTATTTATTCATTTTTTTTGTATTATGGCAGTCGTTGCACCAGAATTCTAGGAGTCGCTTGCGCCGTCTGATTGGCGGAACATCCAAACGTGTCTTCTCGAAATTTTAGTGGGGATTCCGTGTGTAGTACGTTCAGAACATCATATCGGCAAAAAAGCATCAGCATCTCATGGCTTGGACGTTCCAGCTGGAAGGCGGGTCATGAAAGGCGCTCCGTAGAAAATTGGAAAAGAACTGCTTGTATCTGGGGTTGCGAACAAGTGCACAATGTCGATCGTTAAGGTACGTCCAATAACCTAGTTCTGATTTCTCATCGGGCCCAAAAAGGTAGCGGACTGTATGACCGCGTATCCAATTCACGGCATTAGTTTTTGTTGTGGGGTAATGAATCACATCCGGGAATAGAAGTGTCAGGAAAATAATCTGAGCAGGCGGCTGTCGGGTGAGGAAAGCCAGGATACGCTGCGCGAGCCTCCAGACGTCAGCAGACGGACCACATGAGAACCGATGAGCGTCCGTGTCCTCTACACCACAGTGAACACAGAGTGGTGTGTCAGCAAGGCGGATGCGGTGCAAACGAGACTGGTTGACCTGTTTGCCATTGACGGTGATATACCAGGTGGACTGAACGCTGGTGTCGAGGTAACCAGCATGCACTGCTTTCCACACACGGCGCCATATGATCTGGGGAAACTTGTGTTCAATGGGGTTGGGGGTTTGACACATTTGTAAGGTGTCGTATACAGTCTTTGTCTGGAGTATACGGAGAAGGGGTAAGGAGTGCAGAATGTAACTGATTTCAAAGAAGAAGTACCGAAAGTGATAAAAGGGGGGTGGAATGTCGGATAACATGACCGGGGCTGACATGGAGACTGGTGCGTATTCACGCAAAAGCAGTCCAGTCAGGCTCGTCGGGCAGCGACGCCAGACTTTCAGTTGGGAGCTAACAAAAAGTGCGGTAACTCTGTCTGGCACATGGAATAAGCCCACTCCACCACGCTCCCGCGGGAGGGCAAGGGAGGAATATTGAACTTTAAATAACATCCCGGCACAGACAAAGGATCCCATCGCCATCAACATACGACGTGCGAGGGTAATCGGAACCGGGAACACTTGTGCCACATGGGGGATGCGTGAGGCGTGATAAACATTCACGTATTGCGCGCGCTGTATAATGTCGAGGGATCGAAGCCGGTGGTCCACAAGGCCAGCCCTGATCGTTTGTAGGAGACGTCGACCGTTGGTTGCCGCTGAGCGACGGAGGTCATTCATAAAATCAATGCCCAAACAGCGGACACTGGTGGCCACACTTAGAGGAGCGACAGATCTTTCTGGTAGACCCTCACCAATGAGCAGAACCTTCGATTTGGAAATGTTAAGAGAACTGCCCGATGCCTCCCCATAAGTCGTCACCCAAGTCAGAGCAGCGCGAACATCGTCTTCATTGCGGAGGTAGAGGACTAGATCGTCAGCATAGGCTGTACAACAGAAGCGGTGCCCATGCAATGTCAGGCCCACCAGGCGTTGGCGAAGCCCCTGTAGGAGGGGCTCTAATGCCAAAGCATACAGTATCGTGGAAAGTGGGCATCCCTGTCGGACAGAGCGCTCGATCGCTAGAGGCGCGGTGAGGCGACCATTACAGAGTATTCTTGAAGTTGCGCCGCTCAAGAGCCGCATTACCACGGTGATTGTACGAACCGGAAAACCCATGTGTTGGAGGACCGATTTCAGAAAAGTATGGTCGACACGGTCGAAAGCTTGACGGAAGTCAAGCGATGCCAATGCGCCAGGTAAATGTCGCGAGCGCGCGAGCGCAATCATGTCCCTATAACGGCAAAGGGCCGTATGGATGTTGTTGTCACCGCCCAACGAAGTCTGATCAAGGGAGGTGACGGATCTTGCTGCCTTCTTGAGGCGTGAGGCCAACAAACGGGTGAAAATTTTCATGTCACTGTTGAGTAGAGTGATGGGCCGGTAATCACAGATCCGTGATCGCCCATGTGGCTTAGGGACCAGGATGATGACCCCATCAAGGAAGGTGGCTGGGATCATCGTTGTGGGTGACATCAATTCACGACAGATGGACGTCCAAGCAGGTAACAAAAGGTAGCTAAAATACTTGTAAAAGTCGAGGGGGAGGCCGTCAGGTCCAGGGGACTTGTTGGCAGCCCCCACCTTGATTGCATCTAGGACTTCATCAGAGGTCACTTGTTCCTGAAGTTCTTGAGCCACATCCTCTGGCATGGTGTTGACAGTCATTGCTGCCACCTCCTCAATTAAGGTCGGGGGATGAGGGACGGCAGCGAACAGTTGACGGAAATGAGAATAGAAAGCGTGACCAATGTCGCATTGCGTAGTGTGTCGTCGTCCTTCCGCATCTGTGAGATCGTGGATGAGGGTTCGACGACGACGTCGGCGTTCCCTGAGAAGGTGGTACATCGATGGCGTTTCATGAGGCATATGGTCACGGGTGCAGGATCTGACAAGAGTCCCTTCTAAGCGCCGTCGCGTGAGGGAAGTGATCTGCGCTTTAGCACGATGCACCATCATCTGACGATCAGGAGAGAAGGCCATCGAAGTGCAGTCACGAAGGACTGCATAATAAAAGTCCATGGTGCTCGCTTGCCAGGCTTTGAAGTCTTTGCCATATCCTATCAGCGCCCTGCGCAGAGCTGGTTTCGCGCATGATACCCACCACGATAAGGTGGATGCGTAGGCGGGGCGACGACGATGACAGAGGGCCCACGCATCCTCAACGATTCGTCGGCAGTCAGGGACAGTCAGGTGGGAAACGTTGAATTTCCACAAGCCGCGGCTGTGCCACACTTGTTGGCGGGCGAGGACGACATCGCAGATGTAGGCGTCATGGTCAGAGAAAGCCAGAGGCCATATTTCGGCATGTCGAGTGTCGGCAGCAAGGGAACGTGTGAGGTATATACGATCGAGACGACTAGATGAATGCGCCGTATAATATGTGAAACCTGCACGGGTGCCTTGCACCTTTGTCCATGTGTCAACAAGCTGGAGTCTGTCGATGATGACGGAGAGGGCCGCACAAGGGGAATGATGCGGTAATTGATCTTCAGGCCTTTGCGTGGAGTTGAAATCGCCACCGAGGACCATATCATCTAGGGGACCCTCAAACAGCGGCGTTACCTCGTCAGCAAAGAAAGTGTGTCGATCACGACGTCGACTGGAGCCGGACGGCGCATATACATTGAGGATACGGACGCCGAACAGCGTGAGAGCCATACCCCTAGCATTAGCAGGGAGTCCAGAACGGAGGAGGATGGCAACCCCACTACCGTTGTCAGAAGCATGGGAGATGTGTGCCACGTAGCCAGTGGGGGCATGGAAATCGGCGACAAACACTTCTTGGAGGAGGGCAATGTCGACATCAGCAGCATAAATGGTCTCACGGAACATTGCCAGTTTATGGGGGGCCCGAATGGTGGCCAGATTCATCGTCGCTATGCGGTAATGTTGGGGGCGTGCTCCCACCATTGGCACAGATGTTCCGGCAGAGATGTCTGGCTGGCGTGTAACATCTGACGTAGTCACCGTTGTCGTAATCACTGGCTGGAAGGTGGGTCAGGCACCTCCATGGGGCACTGCCTGATGGGAGGACCACCATCTCGAACTGCTCCTTCGTCGATATCATCAGCCCAGGAGACTGGAACAGACGGTGAGCGACTGTCACACTCCTCGAGGGCGAGTTGTAGCGACGCTGCTGTAGTGGGGTCCAGGGAGGCACCCTCCTTGGAATCCGTCATATTCGTGTGAGATCGTTCTTCAGATGGGACATCAGGAGCAGCCTCTCCTGTCGTCAGAACGCTCGAAGGGAGATCACTGTCGTGTATCAGCTCCACTGCCTGTGATGTCACATGAAGAAGTGTGTCGTCAGATGGCGTTTGACTCCTCTTCTTCCGTTTTCTGGGCGACCGTTGCTTTCGGAGGTGCTGTTCTGAATCAGAATGTGGATGTTCGATGTCCGAGGTCGCGCCCGTCTGAAGAAAGGCAGAGGTAGGCACCGCATTCGCGTCGATGTCCATCGAGCTCTGGAGAGTTGGTGGTGTCGTAGCCGTCAGAGGAGATGGTGCCGGTGAGGCCATGGCAGCACCGTCATTTCCAGTGGGGAGTGCCGGGTGGAGAAGAGGTGCTTCCTGAAGTGACGCATCGGGGCTGCGTACGGCTGTGGCGTAGCTATCTGGTAAAGAAGCTGCCGTCACTTTGGGAGCTGAGTCACTGGTCGGGACCTGGAGCAAACGTCGGCGGAGACATTCTGACCGAACATGGCCCTCCTGTCCGCAACCGGCACACGTCCGCGGCTGGCCATCATACATAACGATGGCTCGCACGCCACCTATCAGCAGATAGGATGGTACATGTTTGGAGAGTTCGATTTTGATTTGGCGGACACCATTCAACACGTTGTATGTCGTGAATGTCTGCCATTTCTCCGCGATGTGCCCCACAACATTGCCATAGGGTCGGAAAGCTTCGACGACCACATCTTGCGGCACTTCGAAAGGGAGCTCAAAAACCCGGATTGTTCGAAGTCCGAAACCAGCGTGATCGACCGTCACCTTTCCAATATGCCCGTCAGAATGTTTGAACTTGAGTCCGCGTGCGTGTTGTCGAACTACGTTAGCACACGCTTCCTCCGTCGTCATCTTAATATAGACGATGCTGCTAGTGATAGAGAAATGAATACCTATCACTTCCTGAGGGTCCAGACGTAGCTCTTCGCGAATGAATTGCTCAATTTCAAAAGCGCGTGGTCTAGCATGTTCGGCTTGGAATGTTACTTTAACTGTCGCTCGGCGGTAACAGTGCGCCATGAGGTGCAATAGAAATGGACGCTACACAACACGAAATACCGCGACGCGGAAGTAAACAAACTACGGTGCGCTGTCCGGCGCGCGGAGCCGGTCCGCACGCGACCACGGCCGAAAGCCGACTGTCACTGAACTAAAGAGGCGCGGCCAAGCGGTACTCTTGGGAACTTCGGCCTCACGGTCGTCTGCATCATCAGACTTCAGCTGACAACACTTCATATTACCGTCTAATATTTGCAGCTATGGCGACCCATTACTGCTTGGCTACACATCTGACACGTAACCGATGTGCTCTCCAAACAACAACACTTGCATTTCAGACCATGGATTTCATACATGTCTACAAAATCACCTTCACCTTCAAATACAGTTTCCTTGCGACTGACAGAGACATAGGCAAAGTTTAAAGTTCCTATTTCCATTACATCACGTTAATCAGAAAACGGTAATTTACATCTGCGAGGGGCTCGAACACTCGACCATGGAATTAAGAGTCTCACACTCTACCGACTGAACTAGCCGGCTGCCTCGGTGTATACCTGCCGGCTAGCACGTCACACAGTACTCGTTTGGGTTGGGTGGTCCCATACAGAATCTCTCCATGCTGCCTAATGTTTTCCTAACGTCACACTCGTCACGTACTTCACTTTTATTTCATAATCATTTCTGAGAGGTAAAGGAATGGCATGACAACATGCAGAGCTAGTGGCGTCAAAATTAACACACATACTTGATGTGACTCAAAAGCCGAACGAGTAACTTTCCGGGGTTGTTTTAGATGTGCAAGTGCCACTCAAAACTCGCGGTGACGGCACTCTGCCGACGATTTCGCTAGTTAACACCGGTCTTGTTGTGTGTGTTTCAAGCTCAAGAGGAACTCCAAGCAAAAAGTGGTCAACAGTAACATTCAGACGGTTTCGTACTGCTCAATTGCTACATCAAACGGTATGTTTCCTTTTCAGAACTGGAAGAACACGACCGTCACAGCATTCGAACCTGTAATCTTCAGATCCGAAGTCCGACGCCTTAACCCATTAGGCCACACGGTCACTGACGACCAACTATAACATGTATACGACACATCTCGAAACGCTCACACCCCCCGAGGAATTGTGTTTTCGTTCTACACAGCCGCTGCACCATGCTCTTTTCACCCATTCGTTACATTCAAACTTTTACGAGACCGACCAAATATAGACTGGGAAACAAGACCACACACTTTGTGCATTCGGAACCGAAGGCAGGGCGTCCCTCGCCGCATTTGCTACGATGGCCGTTTGCTACTTCTGCAGAAGCGGCGGCGACGACGACGACGACGACGACGACGACGACGACGACGACGACGACGACGACGACGACGACGACGACGATGACAGGCTCTGAGATATGTGAGAAATACATCTACAAAATGTAATTCAGACTGCCTCGTCCCACCTTATGCTGTACCGCTTTGGCAAATGCTTTATCTGCGCCATTCGCCTTAATCACATCTGAGAGTAATTCTTAATAAAACGCCTGTCGCTGATTGTTCGTCATCACAGATACTGTTTGCTATACGGCCATGACGCGAAACTGATTTCCAAAATTCGTCTTCCTCCTCTGAGTATTTTACTTACTACCCCTTGTTTACTGGACCAGTTCTCTACCACTGAGCTAAAGAGGTGCGGCCTAGCGGTACATTTGTGTACTTGGTATCACGGTCGTCTGCATCATCAGACTTCAGCTGACTACACTTCATATTACCGGCTAATATTTGCAGCTATGGCGACCCATTACTGCTTGGCTACACATCTGACACGTAACCGATGAGCTCTCCAAACAACAACACTTGCATTTCAGAACATGTCTTTCACACATGTCTACCAAATCACATTCACCTTTAAAACAGTTTCCTTGCGACGGACAGAGACGTAGGTAAAGTTTAATGTTGCTATTTCCATTACATCACGTTAACCAGAAAAACGGTTATTTACATCTGCAGCGGAACAAAATTCCGTTCGCGCCCAGCGTGGGGCTCGAACCAACAAACCTAGGATTAAGAGTCTCACGCTCTACCGACTGAACTAGCCGGCTGCCTCGGTTAATAAATACAGGGTAGCACGTCACACAGTACTCGTTTATGTTGGGTGGTCCCATACAGAATCTCTCCATGCTGCCTAATGTTTTCCTAACGTCACACTCGTCACGTACTTCACTTTTATTTCATAATCATTTCTGAGAGATAAAGGAATTGCATGAAAACATGCAGAGCTAGTGGCGTCATAATTAACACACATACTTTATGTGACTCAAAAGCCGAACGAGTTACTTTCCGACGTTGTTTTAGATGTGCAAGTGCCACTCAAAACTCGCGGTGACGGCACTCTGCCGACCATTTCGCTAGTTAACACCGGTCTTGTTGTGTGTGTTTCAAGCTCAAGAGGAACTCCAAGCAAAAAGTGGTCAACAGTAACATTCAGACGGTTTCGTACTGCTCAATTGCTACATCAAACGGTATGTTTCCTTTTCAGAACTGGAAGAACACGACCGTCACAGCATTCGAACCTGTAATCTTCAGATCCGAAGTCCGACGCCTTAACCCATTAGGCCACACGGTCACTGACGACCAACTATAACATGTATACGACACATCTCGAAACGCTCACACCCCCCGAGGAATTGTGTTTTCGTTCTACACAGCCGCTGCACCATGCTCTTTTCACCCATTCGTTACATTCAAACTTTTACGAGACCGACCAAATATAGACTGGGAAACAAGACCACACACTTTGTGCATTCGGAACCGAAGGCAGGGCGTCCCTCGCCGCATTTGCTACGATGGCCGTTTGCTACTTCTGCAGAAGCGGCGGCGACGACGACGACGACGACGACGACGACGACGACGACGACGACGACGACGACGACGATGACAGGCTCTGAGATATGTGAGAAATACATCTACAAAATGTAATTCAGACTGCCTCGTCCCACCTTATGCTGTACCGCTTTGGCAAATGCTTTATCTGCGCCATTCGCCTTAATCACATCTGAGAGTAATTCTTAATAAAACGCCTGTCGCTGATTGTTCGTCATCACAGATACTGTTTGCTATACGGCCATGACGCGAAACTGATTTCCAAAATTCGTCTTCCTCCTCTGAGTATTTTACTTACTACCCCTTGTTTACTGGACCAGTTCTCTACCACTGAGCTAAAGAGGTGCGGCCTAGCGGTACATTTGTGTACTTGGTATCACGGTCGTCTGCATCATCAGACTTCAGCTGACTACACTTCATATTACCGGCTAATATTTGCAGCTATGGCGACCCATTACTGCTTGGCTACACATCTGACACGTAACCGATGAGCTCTCCAAACAACAACACTTGCATTTCAGAACATGTCTTTCACACATGTCTACCAAATCACATTCACCTTTAAAACAGTTTCCTTGCGACGGACAGAGACGTAGGTAAAGTTTAATGTTGCTATTTCCATTACATCACGTTAACCAGAAAAACGGTTATTTACATCTGCAGCGGAACAAAATTCCGTTCGCGCCCAGCGTGGGGCTCGAACCAACAAACCTAGGATTAAGAGTCTCACGCTCTACCGACTGAACTAGCCGGCTGCCTCGGTTAATAAATACAGGGTAGCACGTCACACAGTACTCGTTTATGTTGGGTGGTCCCATACAGAATCTCTCCATGCTGCCTAATGTTTTCCTAACGTCACACTCGTCACGTACTTCACTTTTATTTCATAATCATTTCTGAGAGATAAAGGAATTGCATGAAAACATGCAGAGCTAGTGGCGTCATAATTAACACACATACTTTATGTGACTCAAAAGCCGAACGAGTTACTTTCCGACGTTGTTTTAGATGTGCAAGTGCCAGTCAAAACTTGCGTTGACGGCACTCTGCCGACCATTTCGCTAGTTAACACCGGTTTTGTTGTGTGTGTTTCAAGCTCAAGAGCAACTCCAAGCAAATAATGGTCAACAGCAACATTCAGACGGTTTCGTACTGCTCAATTGCTACATCAAACGGTATGTTTCCTTTTCAGAACTGGAAAAACACGACCTTTACAGCATTCGAACCTGTAATTTTCAGATCCGAAGTGCGACGCATGATCCATTAGGTCACACGGTCACTGACGACCAACTATAATTTGTATACGACTCATCTCGAAACGCTCACACCCCCTGAGGAATTGTGTTTTCGTTCTGCACAGCCGGTGCCCCATGCTCTTTCCACCCATTCGTTACATTCACCCTTTTACGAGACCGACCAAATATAGACTGGGAAACAAGACCACACACTTTGTGCATTCGGAATCGAAGACAGGGCGTCCCTTGCCGCGTTTGCAACGATGGTTATTTGCTACTTCTGCAGAAGCGGCGGCGACGACGACGACGATGACGACGACGACGACGACGACCGCGAGAGTCTCTGAGACATGTGATAAATACATCTATAAAATGTAATTCAGACTGCCTCGTCCCACCTTATGCTGTACCGCTTTGGCAAATGCTTTATCTTCGCCATTCGCCTTAATCACATCTGAGAGTAATTCTCAATAAAACGCCTGTCGCTAATTGTTCGTCATCACAGATACTGTTTGCTATACGGCCACGACGCGCAACTGATTTCCAAAATTCGTCTTCCTCCTGTGAGGATGGAACTTACGACTCCTGGTTTACTAGACCAGTGCTCTACCACTTTTTTTTTTTTTTTTTTTTTTACTTTCGTTTTCGTGTGCCATTGTTTCAAATTTAGGGGTGACAGTCAGATTCAGGCTGCGGAAACAAAGCGGGCAGGGGTCGAAACCCGAGGCCTGGCCACGATGATTCCACCGTCCTGTTTCCGAATGGCACCTGTACAATGGCGTCGTATTTTCCCCTACTGTCTCGGTCCTTGGTCTTACTTTTGTTTTTCTTGTTTGCCCTAAAGGTCCACGTAAACTTCAGTCCAGGTGTAGAGAATAATATTTCATAAAGGCGGCAATACCAGCTACAGTATAAAAGAAATCGGCTCACACAGGCGACCTTAGCCAACACCCTCCCTTTCAAATGTCAGGCTAAGCATATTTGCAAAATCTTTACGGAGTCCTGGCAAGCGCAATCGGTTCCAGTAAGCAGTAAGGATGTACTGCCGAAACGTTAGGTGTTCATCCTCTTCATGACAACTATTGACAAAATGTACGAAGTGTCCAAGCAACCACATAACGGTGTTGAGCTTTGTTCGCGGATAAAAGGAAGAATCGGGCCATACGATGATGTCAATGGTATAAGCGGTTTCGGCAGTCCTAGTGACAAAAGCCAGTTGTTTCCTGAGCCAAAGCCAATTAGCAAGGTGCCCACTGCAGGTGAATCGATGCTCAAGTGTGTCCAGGAGACCACACCGAGTGCAGTTGTCCGTGTCAGAAAGACCAATACGGTGCAGTCGTACGTTGGTGGGGACCAAACCATTAACTACCCTACACCACGTGGACGCCACAGCCATTGAGTGGATCGGCAGACTAACATTCTTCCAGATGTTCCTCCAGGACACTGATGGAGACGCCAGTTCGATTGGATTGGGACCAGCCAGCCCCTCACAACGGGCAATCAAGCTCTTGGTCGTTGGCACCGGTTGTCGCAAGAAGACGTCACCGAGGTAACTAACCGCAATATAAAATTCCCGGACCTGTTTCAACTTAAAATTGAGGTGACCGACGTCGACAGGTGGAGCAAGGCTCTTCGGACGCACAACAGTAAAAAGTCTGGATGTAATTGAAGTCACTTCTTGCGTAACAATGAGAGTCGTACGGCGGACGTACAAGGCAGATGCCTTACGAGTAATGTCAGTGAGGCCCAAGCCTCCGGAGATACGCGGTTTCGTCATAACCTCGTAACGCAACTTGAAAGGATGACCCTTCCATATAAACCTGCTAGACAATTGGCGCAACCTTTTCGCCACCATAATGGGAAGTGGGAACAGCTGAGCAACATAATAGGCTTTATATAACACGTACGTGTCTAAAATTCTGACTTTTTGCAAAATGGTAGCAGAGCGCTGCTCATGGACCATCAGAGCCCCCTGTATCTTCTCGATGACAGATTTCCAATTAAGAGCCGCCATTTTTATGGGACACCGATCAATGCTAATCCCCAATGACGTATGGCGATCGACAAAAGTGGCCCAAGGGACATCAGCATCGCGAAACCCTCGAATATCAAGGAACTTACATTTCCCCTGATTGAGACGCGCTCCAGAGACACAACAGTATGCATGAACTGCCCCTTTCAACAATGTGATATCATCACGTTGACGGAGGAGAACAACGACATCGTCCGCGTACGCCTTAACAGTGAGCTTCCCACCAGAGAGGGTCATACCCAGAAGCTTGAAAGCAAGAGTCCGAAGCAGCGGTTCCAGGGACAATATGAATAGAGACATAGAGAGCGGACTACCCTGAGGTACCCCTCGGCGGATAGCAATGGGCGGCGTCAGCTGCCCATTGACTGACACCCGAGCAGTTATTCCCCTATACAAATTACCAAGAACACCACGTGATGAAGCGTTAAAACCTATTGTATCTAAAACACGATTTAAAAACACATGACTGACGTGATCAAAGGCCTTGTAAAAATCGAGGAAAGCAAAGGCACAATGAACGTTTGTAACCGCCACAACCGAGACAACATCCCGATATTCGGCTACTGGGGTCAGAATAGATCTACCAGGAGAACAACATTGATGTGCCCCAATCACAGACCGCAGCAGAGAAGATAATCGACTACTGAACGCTCTAGCAGCTGTCTTGTAATCAAAATTCAGCAATGTGAGCGGACGAAGATTGGCAGCAGATAAATGACCAGTGGACTTCGGAATTAAAACAATTTTCCCTACTTTAAAATCGGCTGGCACATCCATCCCCCTGACAATCTCATTTAAAATCTGCGTAAAAGTCCCACCCAAAAGAGGCCAAAAACGGAGATAAAATTCTTTAGGCAGGCCGTCAGGACCCGGCGATTTACCGGACGGAGAGCGAGCAATAAAATCGAAAACATCATCTACCTGGAACTCCCGGAGAAAGTCGCCGTTCGCGTCAGGCGTGATCGTCGCAGGAAGATCCTCAAGGACATCATCAGAAAGTGACGCACCAGAATCATCGGCAGAATAGAGACTAGCGTAATACTGATGAAGAGCACGCATCATATCCTCCTGTGCAATAAGCTGCCGTCCATCATCCACCATAAGAAAAGAGATGAAGGTGCGACGACGTCGAGTCTGATGCCGCAGCAGGTGGTACAAAGAAGTCAGTTCACCTTCAACAAGAGAGTGAGGTTTCGACTTTACTCGCAGACCATCCAACTGTCGTCGTTTGAGGGTCAAGAGCTTTGCTTTAATACGACGAACATCATGGATCCGCAGAGGAGAAGGACCCGCCGCGTCATACAGTTCACGCAGGACAGTGTAGTAAAATTCATACGTGTTCTTAAAATCAAGCGCCCTTGCGGCACAGTAAAAAATCAAAGACTGACGAATCTTGGGCTTGGCAAACGCAGTCCACCAAACGAGTAAGGAGGGGTAACGCGGGACAGAGCGAAGACGTCGCTCCCACACGGCACTTACAACTTCATCAATGGCCCTGTCGGCAAGGTGGGAAACATTTAACATCCACTGGGAACGATAAAGTTTTGCTGGTTGGTGACTAAGATTTACAGTTGCAGTAAAAGCACAATGGTCAGAAAAACTAGTAGGAATAACATCGACAGAAAGAATGTTATCACATAAAAAATCAGAGAAGTAGAATCTGTCGAGTCTACTGCACGAGGACGCGGTAAAATACGTAAATTTCACCAGGGTTGGATATTTGTGTTCCCAAACATCACGCAGGTGCATCGTACGAACCAAGTCATGTAAATCTCGGCAGTAATTGAAATTTGGGGACTGGTCTTCAGGGCGTAAAACACAATTAAAATCGCCTCCGAGCAGGAGACTCCGAGGACTCTTGCGCAAAAGATAAATAAGCTCTTCCTTATAAAAGCGCGATCGAGCCACAGTGCGACCCGAACCAGAGGGGGCATACAAAACAACTAGGCAGATATCAAAAAGACGACAACCAATGCCACGGCCAGAGTCAAGGAATTCAATGTCAGTAACAGGAATACCTTCTCGAAAGAAAAGAGCAGTTCCTGTTGAATTTTCCGGTGCGACATTAAAAACAGTTTGAAATCCAGGTAGAGAGAGATCAGAAAACAATACTTCCTGCTAAAATACTACGTCCGCACAGGAGTCGTAGAGAAACTGCCGCAAAGAGGCAATGCGAACGTGGGACTCAATACGGTTAACATTTAAGGTAAGAAAGGTGTATGCTTGAAGCATGAAGAGAAAATCGAGAGAAGAAATCACCTACACCGACGCATCAACATCACAGTCCATAGCAGGGGAGACGGAGGCATCCGAGGGAAGGGGACTGCTATCCCCTTTCGCGGATCCCTTACGTTTCGGTTTTTTACGAACAGCATTGACGTTCGGCTGAACGCGCAACTTGCGTCGGCTGACGGGCAGGGAAGCGGGAGCCGCCGGTGACGTAGGAGGGTCAAGTTCTGTATCCGACACCACCCGCGCCGGTCCACAGTCAGGGTCCGGGGTCGCGGGGGAAACATCCGACGAAACGGACTGGTCTACACCAATACTAGCTTCCGGCAAACATGGATTACACGGAGGCGAAACGTGAGCAGGAAGCTCCGAAGCTGCTAAGTTGGAAGGAAGCGGAGCAGCTCCGCTGGCAGAGGTATGGGGCAGCGAAGCAGGAAGTTATTGCGGCTCAACTTGTTGTGACAACGAAGACGGTTCGGAAGGCGGTGCCAACAGGCCCGACCGACGAGCCGACTCGAGAGAAGCCGCGTCGGAAGCCGGAGGGGCGTCAGCAGCCGCTACCGGAACAGCTACTTTAGGGGAACAGGGAGCATCTACACTACTCTGTGGCTCGGAGGATGTCGGTCTCTCGGATTGGGGCATCTCGGGGAGATCCTCATCCGTACTATTTCCATCATGTGCGCGACGCCGTTTATTATTCAAAAGCGGCACACCCACCTGAGGAACAGACGGAACAACATCAGATTTGGCACGCAAAGGAGGAAATTCATTGTCAGGGGCGTGCAAAACCTGCGGCGGGGCGCTACTACCACTGGACTGTTCGACACCAAGAGCAGAACCACCGGCAACGAGGTCAGCGACCGTTAACTTGCGACGCTGTTCGAGAGAATTTTTTAACACAAAACCCTCCGCGGACAGTCGGTACGCACGTGGCCACTCTCATTACACAAGAAACAGGTGCCAACCTGACCACTATATGTTACATGGACACGATATCCACCGATCTGCAGGTGCGAGGGAATATTCTGCTTCACGTGCATTTCGACGGAACGAATACCACTGTAACACTGCAGACGATGTTGGCTGGACCAGCGTTCAAGGCGAATACTCTTAACATCACCATACTTGAGTAAACCCTCCTTAAGATACACATTATCCACCTCCGGCTGAAGGTTGTAAACACGAGCACTGGTGTACGTAATGGAAGCATTTGAAAGCAGTACGGTACTGACAGAATCATCCCGATGTCGAAAGAGAACCTGATGACCAAATTTGGAAATAATTTTATCAACCTGAAGGGGGTCCATAAATTTAACAAAGAAAACATAAAGTTCTGTATCAAAATATGCAGTGTGCACCTGATCCGAATTAATGCCAAATGTATCTACTAACCAATCATGAATCTCAAGGGAACAAGGTTGCACATGGCGGGTGGACTTGTCGAAAGCAAAACTAACTGTAGCCTGACGAGGAATAACCTGAGACGACATTTTCAAAAAAGTACGCGGTCTAAACCGCTAAACAAAAACACTGAAATACACACAGAAAGTAACACAAGGAACGAAGCAACGACGGAGAAAAACTTACAGAAGGTACAACACTACACGTAAACAAACGATATCCCACTATACGTAACGCTACGGCGGAGCGGAAGACTAGGCACGTTCACACTGCACGGCGTCTGAAGCGGAACCGCCTAATGTTTTCCTAACGTCACACTGTCACGTACTTCACTTTTATTTCATAATCATTTCTGAGAGGTAAAGGAATTGCATGACAACATGCAGAGCTAGTGGCGTCAAAATTAACACACATACTTGATGTGACTCAAAAGCCGAACGAGTTGATTTCCGACGTTGTTTTAGATGTGCAAGTGCCAGTCAAAACTTGCGTTGACGGCACTCTGCCGACCATTTCGCTAGTTAACACCAGTCTTGTAGTGTGTGTTTCAAGCTCAAGAGCAACTCGAAGCAAAAAATGGTCAACAGAAACATTCAGACGGTTTCGTACTGCGCAATTGCTACATCAAACGGTATGTTTCCTTTTCAGAACTGGAAAAACACGAGCGTGACAGCATTCGAACCTGTAAACTTCAGATCCGATGTCCGACGCCTGAGCCATTAGGCCACACGGTCACTGACGACCAACTATAACTTGTATAGGACTCATCTCGAAACGCTCACACCCCTGAGGAATAGTGTTTTCGTTCTACACAGCCGCTGCCCCATGCTCTTTCCACCCATTCGTTACATTCAACCTTTTACGTGACCGACCAAATATAGACTGGGAAACAAGACCACACACTTTGTGCATTCGGAATCGAAGGCAGGGCGTCCCTCGCCGCATTTGCTACGATGGCCATTTGCTACTTCTGCAGAAGAGGCGGCATCGACGACGACGACGACGACGACCGCGAGAGGCTCTGAGACATGTGAGAAATGCATCTATAAAATGTAATTGAGACTGCCTCGTCCCACCTTATGGTGTACCGCTTTGGCAAATGCTTTATCTGCGCCATTCGCCTTAATCACATCTGAGAGTAATTCTTAATAAAACGCCTGTCGCTAACTGTTCGTCATCACAGATACTGTTTGCTATATGGCCACGACGCGAAACTGATTTCCCAAATTCGTCTTCCTCCTCTGAGGATGGAACTTACGACCTCTGGTTTCGTAGACCAGTTCTCTACCACTTTTTTTTTTTACGCCTTATCCACTTTTTTTTTCACATTTCTTTTTTTGCTTGCCTTAGACCGCTTTTTTTTTCGTTTATGTTTATTATGTCCTTTTTAGGTTTTTCTTTATTCATATTTTTTTAACACTGTCTTTTCGTTTTTCCTTTGTAATGACCCAGGGCAGGTAGGTGGAGGCGCGTTGGGCAAGGGTCGTATCCCGAGGCCTGGCCATGACGTCTCCTCCTCCCTGCACCGAAGCACAGTGTCACCAATACGTTGCAATTGTCTTTGGTTCGGAGTCTTATGATACCTATATGTGAACACGGGACTTATGAAGCGTTGTCTATCGAAACAGTTATTTTGCCTTCCTGCCAAGATTGTACCTAAGAACTAGCGAGAATGTCTTCCCTGTCATGAAGTTAGCTCAGTATGCCCCTATACCGGTGCCATTAATGATTCAGTCGCAGGAGCGATCAATAGAAACTGAAACTTAACCAACTCCCTGCTTTTCGAAAACAATAGTAAGCATATTCGCAAAGTCCCTCTTAAGGTGTGGGAAAGACTTTTGCGTCCAGTACTCATGAAGAATGTAACCAGTAAACGAAATAAAATCGGTAATACCATGATCATCAACCACTGCAAAAATGTAACGGCCAAGAACCCACATAACGGTGTTGTTCTTGGTCCGGGGATAAAAAACCGTGTCCGGCCAGCAGAGAATATCAGTCTTAAATGCCGATTAGGAGCTCCTGGTGAGTAAAGCCAATTGTCGGCGCAGCCAGTGCCACATGCAATGACGGTCAGCGCAGGTAAATCGGTGTTGGAGTGTGTTGGAGTGTATCAACACAACCACACGTTTGACAAAGCGGAGAGACACATAAACCTATACGATGAAGGCGTTCGTTCGTAGGAATCAGCTGATTAACTACCTTATACCATAGGGAGGCAACAGTTGCTGAATGAACGGGTAAGCTAATATTCGTCCATATGTTACGCCAATTAAAACTGGGATAATGCAAAACAATCGGGTTGGAAGAAGAAGACCGGTGCCATTTGTCAAGCAGGGCTAGCGTAGTAATAACAGGACGACGTTGTAAGTGGAGATCTAGGTAACTAATCTCAATGTAGAAGTCTCGAACATGCCGTAGCTTCGCATTTAGAGGCCCAACGTTAATAGGCGGTGACAAGCTCGCAGGACGAACGACATGGAATAATCGCGAAGTAACAGTCGGGGACTCAGATAATAAAAGATGGAGGGTTCGCTTAACATAAAGGGCAGCAGCCTTGACACGGACATCGGTGAACGACAAGCCGCCCTCAAGACGCGGCTTCGTAAGAACATCACAACGTAATTTAAAAATATGCCCCCGCCAAATATATCTGTTAGTAAGCTGGACCATTTTTGCACCCTGCATTCGGGGAAGCGGAAAAAGCTGAGCAACGTAATATACTTTACATAAAACATAAGTGTCTAATACACGCTTTTTTTGCAGTAGCGGTATCGAACGCCATGAGTGTTCTAATAAAACACCTTGCAGCTTGGAAATGGCCACTTGCCAATTTTTTGCAGCCATCCGAATAGGACAACGTTCAAGATAGATACCTAAATGTGTATGGTGTTCAACAGCTGTAACCCACGGAACAACCACACGTTCAAAGCCCCGCAAATTAAGGAGCTTGCTTTTACGGGGATTGATACGAGAACCTGAGGCAGCAGAAAATTTATCGAGTTCCATTTTCAACTGCGGCACTTCTGCGGTGGAACGAAGCAAAACAACCAAATTATCAGCATAAGCTGTTGCCGTCTGGGTAACCCCAGAGATCGTAAGACCACGAAGTGTCGAGTTGAGACGTGTGAGGAGTGGTTGAAGGGAGAGAGCATAAAGGGTCATGGATAAAGGACTACCTTGCGGGAAGCCATGTTGAATATCAATGACCTTTGTTAGCTGCCCATTAATGTCAATCTTAGCAGAAATGCCAGTCGTCATATTCTTAAGTACCAGCAGCGCCTGTTCATTAAAACCGAGCCGGTGCAGCAGAAGCTCTAAAAACGAATGGGACACACGATCAAAGGCCTTACTAAAATCAACAAATAAAAGCGCACAGGAAATATTGGTGACAGCGACAATCGACACGACATCACGATACCCCGCCAGAGACGTCAATATGGAGCGCCCTGGAAAGCAGCTTTGACAAGGAGGTATCACAGGTGTAAGCAAGAGGGATAGACGTGCATTAACAGCCCTAGCGGCCGTCTTATAGTCAAAATTTAAAAGGGTTAAAGGACGAAAGTCACTAGCTGTCTTCAAACCAGCAGATTTAGGTATCAGGACAACCGTACCTCTCTTGAAATCGGCTGGAATTGTGCCACCATTCAAGATTTCATTCACAATATCCGTAAAAGCAGGCCCTATAATAGGCCAAAAGCGAACAAAAAACTCCTTAGGTAGGCCATCAGGACGAGGAGATTTGTGAGATGCTGACCAAGCAATGAAAGCTGAAATTTCGTCTGCAGTAAAAGGAGCTAAAAATTTCGCATTATGGTCCTCTGTTAAAACTGATGGGATAGCAGTTAAAATCTCGTCAACATCAATCGGATCAGAATCAGCCGCAGTATATAACGTCTCATAGTAGCAGGTAAGTTCATGGGTTATTTGATTCTGTAAGGTAAGCCGGCGACCATCAGCTGCCATAAGGCCGTCAATCAATACACGTCGACGGTTCTTGTGGTGACGAAACAGATGGTACATAGAAGTCATTTCATGTGCTAACGTGGACGGTGGTTTAGATTTAATCTTCAATCCTTCCATCTGAAGCCGCTTAATACTAAGAAGCTTGGCCTTAATTTTCCGAATCTCAGAAAGGTGGGCACATGTCATTGTAGAATTATCATAAAGTTCGCGAAGCACCGAATAGTAATATTCAAGAGTCAGTTTCAGAACTCGCGCTCTATTATAACTGTAGGACATTAAAGTGCGACGTAATTTTGGCTTCACACAGTGGATCCACCAGTGAAGCTTAGACGGATAGTATCGCAGAGAACGTAAACAAATGTCCCACGCCGTCTGTATTAGAGGTTCGATGTCAGGGTCATCGAGCAAGGAGACATTTAATTTCCACAGCGGCCTATAAAGTTTAAGAGGTTGACGCTCCAAATTAATTATAACAGCAAGGGCACAATGATCCGTAAAACTGGCTGGAATAACATCTACATCTAAAACAGAAACATTAAGGGGATCAGAAATATACAATCGATCAAGTCGACTACTTGAGGTGGCAGTAAAAAATGTTAATTTAACAAAAGTGGGGTGTTTAACCTCCCACGCATCGCGTAGTCGTAATTGACGTACAAGAGAATGTAGCTCGAAACAATAATTAAAATGAGGGGATTGGTCTTTAGCTTGTAACACACAATTAAAATCGCCCCCCAATATCAAGGTCGCAGGATTTTTTCGTAAAAGGTAAATCAGATACTCTTTATAAAAACGAGACCTTTCCTGCCGCTTGCTAGAACCAGAGGGGGCGTAAATGTTAACCAAGGTCGTGTCAAATAACCGACAACCAATGTCCCGTCCCGAGTCTAAAAGCTCAATTTCGGTAACGGGGATACCGTCACAAATTAGGAAAGCAGTACCTGCAGAAAACTCAGGTGCAAAATTTATAATAGTGCGAAAACCAGGAACAAACAGGTGTGCAACGGAGACTTCCTGCAGGAAAACAATATCAGCTGCAGAGTCATAAATAAACTGCTGCAGAGACGCTAACTTCAGAGCAGATTGAATGCCATTTATATTTAAGGATATAAACATGTACGCCAGCAACATCAACCAAAAAATGGGAAGAAAACTCAAATTACACCACACTAGAAGCAACTACATCCATATCATCAACATCAGACATGGCAGAGGGTGATTGTCCAGAATCAACGGAATCAGAGTCGTCCTTCGCATGCTTATGTTTCTTCCGCACCGCGTGGAGATTGGGGGGCACTTTCACCCGACGACGTATCTGATGCACACCAGATTCAAGAGCAGGCGGAGTGGGGGGTTCGAGATCAGGCACGTCAACCAAAGCGTCCGAAGGATTAGCAGGGCGAGAGCAGTCAGAAGGAGGAGCCATCATGGGGAAAACTGCATCAGGAACATCGGCACCGGTTTCAGAATGTGTAGGAGGTGGTAAGATAGGTTTGGAGTCTGCTGATGCGGAGCGCTCAGGTCTAGGAGCGGTTTTCCGACAAACAGCCGTCTCCACCGAAGTGTCGTCAACATGTTGTGATGCCTGTGGCGGTGGGGATGTCAACAACACCTCGACCGAATGTTGTGGCTCTTGCACCGACGGCCTGGCAGCAAGTTTGACGTCATCAGGCAAAGCAGTAGACACAGCGGGAACAGAATCCGAAACAGGCATGGGAGATTCTGGAATTCTCTCATCAGATTCGCAAACCGGCTGCGTAACAGCAGCTTCGTCATCAGTGCTACCGGTATCACTAGCACGACGGCGTTTGTTGTTGGAAACAGACGGAATCGGTATAGGAGCAGCCGATACGTCTGGGCGAGTGGGTAGCGGAGGAAAACCTGCATCAGGGGAGGGTGACACCTGTTGTGAAGAAGCTACTGCAGGAGGCAGGTAGGAAACAGTGGAGGAAGCTGCTGGCACAAGATCGGCAACCGTTAATTTGCGGCGCTGTGCTAGGCCATTTTTAAGCACAAATACCCGCTTAGGGCAATTAGCTCGAACATGACCATGTTCATTAAATAGGAAACATGTACCAAGCTGCCCCTCATAAGTAAGATGTACACGATAACCACATACAACCAGATGGGACGGTATATTAGACTTAATATGCATTTCAACTGATCTGACACCATTATAACATTGCAGCTTATGTTGTGCAGACCAACGTTCATTTCGAATTGACCGAACAGTACCATAACCAAGCAAAGCTTCCTTAAGATAGCTGTTGTCAACTTCAGGGGGTAAATTATACACCCGAACTGTGGTATACGTAATTTCAGCATTTGAGACAGTAACACTGCTAACAGAACCATCTCTATGACGGAACGACACTTCCTCACCATGTTTAAGTAATATCTTATCCAGCAAAACCGGGTTCAACAATTTCACAAAAAAGCAGTATAATTCTGTATCAAAATACGCAATATGTACCTGGTCCGATGTAATGCCAATCGTGTCCACAATCCATTCGTGAATTTCCAACGATGTCGGTTGGACATTCCTGGTAGACTTGTTAAACTGAGAGTACACTTCCGCGGAAACAACCGGGAAGCCATAACACTTAATTAATGCGGCAAAAGCCGCAATACAACGCAAGACACAAAACAAACACTAAGGCAAAGAAACAACGAAAAACAGAAGACAAAGAAACGTCACACACAGAAGGTAAATATTCACAACCCGAGGGTAACGGCGAATCGAATACACAGCACGTCCGATCGTTGTCGCGTCTCAAGCGGAACTGCCACTGAGCTAAAGAGGCGCGGCCTAGTGGTACTCTAGCGTACTTCGGCCTCACTGTCGTCTGCATCATCAGACTTCAGCTGACAACACTTCATATTACCGTCTAATATTTGCAGCTATGGCGACCCATTACTGCTTGGCTACACATCTGACACGTAACCGATGGGCTCTCCAAATAACAACACTTGCATTTCAGAACATGTCTTTCATACATGTCTACAAAATCACCTTCACCTTCAAATACAGTTTCCTTGCGACTGACAGAGACGTAGGCATAGTTTAATGTTGCTATTTCCATTACATCACGTTAACCAGAAAAACGGTTATTTACATCTGCAGCGGAACAAAATTCCGTGCCGCCCAGCGTGGGGCTCGAACCCACAACCCGGGGATTAAGAGTCTCACGCTCCACAGACTGGGCTAGCCGACTGCCTCGGTTAATACCTGCCGGGTAGCACGTCACACAGTACTCGTTTGGGTTGGGTGGTCCCATACAGAATCTCTCCATGCTGCCTAACGTTTTCCTAACGTCACACTCGTCACGTACTTCACTTTAATTTCATAATCATATCTGAGTGGTAAAGGAATTGCATGACAACATGCAGAGCTAGTGGCGTCAAAATTAACACACATACTTGATGTGACTCAAAAGCCGAACGAGTTGATTTCCGACGTTGATTTAGATGTGCAAGTGCCAGTCAAAACTCGCGGTGACGGCACTCTGCCGACCATTTCGCTCGTTAACACCGGTCTTGTTGTGTGTGTTTCAAGCTGAAGAGCAACTCCAAGCAAAAAATGGTCAACAGCAACATTCAGACGGTTTCGTACTGCTCAATTGCTACATCAAATGGTATGTTTCCCTTTCAGAACTGGAAAAACACGAGCGTGACAGCATTCGAACCTGTAATCTTCAGATCCGAAGTCTGACGCCTGATCCATTAGGCCACACGGTCACTGACGACCAATTTTAACTTGTATAGGACTCATCTCGATACGCTCACACCCCTGAGGAATTGTGTTTTCGTTCTACACAGCCGCTGCCCCATGCTCTTTCCACCCATTCGTTACATTCAACCTTCTATGTGACCGACCAAATATAGACTGGGAAACAAGACCACACACTTTGTGCATTCGGAATCGAAGGCAGGGCACCCCTCGCCACATTTGCTACGATGGCCATTTGCTACTTCTGCAGAAGCGGCGGCGACGACGACGACGACTACGACGACGACGACGACGACGACCGCAAGAGGCTCTGAGATATGTGAGAAATACATCTATAAAATGTAATTGAGACTGCCTCGTCCCACCTTATGGTGTACCGCTTTGGCAAATGCTTTATCTGCGCCATTCGCCTTAATCACATCTGAGAGTAATTCTTAATAATACGCCGGTCGCTAATTGTTCGTCATCACAGATACTGCTTGCTATACGGCCACGACGCGAAACTGATTTCCAAAATTCGTCTTCCTCCTCTGAGGAAGGAACTTATAACCCCTCGTTTATTAGACCAGCGCTCTACCACTGAGCTAAAGAGGCACGGCCTAGCGGTACTCTTGCGTACTTCGGCCTTACGGTCGTCTGCATCATCAGACTTAAGCTGATAACACTTCTTATTACCGGCTAATATTTGCAGCTATGGCGACCCATTACTGCTTGGCTACACATCTGACTCGTAACCGATGTGCTCTCCAAACAACAACACTTGCATTTCAGAACATGTTTTTCACACATGTCTACAAAATCACCTTCACCTTGAAATAGTTTCCTTGCGACTGACAGAGACATAGGCAAAGTTTAATGTTGCTATTTCCATTACGTGAACCAGAAAAACGGTAATTTACATCTGCAGCGGAACAAAATTCCGTTCCGCCCAGTTTTTTTTCTTTTTTTTTTTTTTTTTTGCGCCTCCCAACTCCCCTTATAGCCCGTCCTTGCGCTCTCCAATTACGCCTTCTTCGGCGAGCTTCTTTAGCTATAAATAAAAATACGCTGCTTCTTCCAAACTTAGAAGACGAATTTGTTAACTCTTCATGTAGTCTGAAAAGAGGAAACTTCTCGGTACATGTTCCGTGGCCGTCGACGTCCTGTGTAAGACGTGCACGTTCCAGTTGAAGTGATGAAAGCGGAGACACTGAATTCCTAAGTGGAAAATTTCTTGTGTTCATTGACCGCAATCGAAGCATCGAAGAAAAATAAAGTCCTCTTGAAGTGGAAGCTCATGCTTATGACGACAGCGAATCAGTCGCTTTGCGCCTACACTTCATAAATTAAAAATTAGAAAATAAAAGTATGACAGCGTATCAGGCGCATTGCACCGAAAATCGATAAAATAAAGAATTTAGGTTGAAAAAAAGGGAATAAAAAGCAAATAATGCCTGAGTAGTCCTCTCAGCCATAGGGGCGGTACACCCTTCACGCGTTCCATGATATTATGTTCCAAAGCTTCGTGGCGGCCAGTAAATATATTTAATGGTAAAGTATCGACGCATATTATCAAAGGAATAAGTACACTCCCGACCTTTACAAACTGTCTGTCGTCTAAGGAAAAGGAAAACACAATTCTCCCCGACGTGTTAAAAATAAATTAAAATTAAGTAAAAGTCCTCCTTTATTGAAACCCAAATAACTCCGTGGCAGCGTCGTGCGCAACGCATTCGTGATGGGACGCCGATGACGCAGGAATCAGACGTTGGAAAAAAAAGAGAAAGAGAAAACATAAAAAAAACACTAAACGACAGCGAACACAAAACACACACGAACACAGGATAATACATTGGGAACATTCGTCGTAATTTCCACATGGCAGTTCTTGTACAATAGGCACTCTTCCTGTAGCATTCTATTTGCAAGGACCATGATTTCGTACTCAAAAACAGTTCAGAGCACTGAGGGAAATAAAGATTGCAGCAATGAAGTCCGTATTATAGCAGTCTGTCGTGGGCAAATGCGAGTGCAATTTGCAGGAAATTGGCAAAGAGTTTAAGATAATCGTTCCTGGTTTTAGTAAGGTCATGTTGCGTAGCCAAATAAACCAAAAAGGCATAGTCACCCGTAAGTCTTAAACGCAGGATGGCGAACACAGTGTGAGCCACGATCCATACGGTAGCGGCACGCTTCGTAGGCGGATACGGATTAAAGTCTGGGATCAAATCCGTGTCCGCAGAAAAACTGGCAGCTCTGGTCCGGTTAATAAGTGCGAGCATCCTGGCGGCAAGGTTCCAGATCGACAATGACCGCAGGCACACGAAACGATGTTCTAACGTGTCGTCTTGTCGACAGTCTTCACACAAGCTCGACGGAGATAAATGGATGCGGCGCAGCTTTTCGTTGGTGGGGATAATTCTGTTAACCACTTGGTACCAAAAGCTGCTGACTTCCGCTGACAGGTAAGGAGCGTGAACGTGAGCCCACGCCGTCCTCCACGCAGACCGCGGGTAGCGCGCCTCCATCTTATTGCCGACTGGCCGTCCTCTTAGTCCCTGGTAGACACCTTTCACAGTCCGCGTTCGATGGTCAAGTACGACGGCGGCGAGATAACTTTTCTGAATGTATTCTCGAACATACCGCAGCTGAAACGGTATTGTAGTCGGGTCGAGAGGGGCCACGTCAGACAGAGGACGATGAATATCGAACAAGACAGCCGTTGGGCCAAACGGATCCTGTTCAATGGTGACGCTCGTCCGATGAACGAGCAACGCCGCGGCTTTCGTTGCGAAATGAATAAGGCCGAGTCCTCCCTGTTCGCGCGGCAAAGTACATGTGTCGTAAGCCACCTTGAAAATATGTCCCCGCCACAACAGCCACTAGACTGCCTGAGTTATGGCTCTGCCCAAATTCTTGGGTACCTGAAATAACTGTGCGAGGTACCAAGCTTTGCTGAGCAAGAAAATATTTATTAAAAGCACCCGCTGTGTTAATGCGAGGGTGCGAGTCGCGCACAGGCTAGCCATAGCTCGTATGCCATTTAAGACAATGCGCCAGTTGTAAGACGCAGTCTATAGCAGATTGGGTTGAAAACGAACACCCAAAATTTTGTGTTCCCGTTTCACTGTAAACCACGGGCGTTTGAAGCCCCGCGTCGCCGCATAAACGGGCAGAAAAACCGTCTTTCGGGTATTGATGCTCGCACCGGATGCACGTTCATACTGGGTGAGAACTACGCGTATTGTGTCGAAGTCTGTGGCCGAGGATCCAAGAGGCCAAGGTCATCGGCGTAAGCGCGACAAACGTGCTTCTCATCCCCAATCCGTATTCCCCTGCAAGAACTGTGCAAATTACGCAACAAAGGATCTATGGAAATTGCGTAAAGTGCCATTGACAGAGGGCACCCTTGTTTAACAGAACAGCGGAGTGGCACAGGTTCCGACAAAAATCCATTGATGCTAATCCGTGAAGTGGAATTATTGAAAAGGTTAAAAATCATAGTGATAAACTTTACACCGAAACCAAATTTCTGTAGCACTCGCCGGAGATATAGGTGGCTAACTCTGTCAAATGCCATTGCGAAATCGATGGATAAAATGCCAAAAGGAATTCTATTCGTCGAAGCATAGGCAATGGCATCTCGGTACGTCGAGACAGCACCATAGATAGTGCGTTTCGGCACTGCACAGTATTGAAAGGGACTAATCAGTTTTTTCATGACTAATTTCAAGCGAAAGGAGACACATTTGGTAAAGAGTTTATAAGCGCCATTAAGAAGGGTGATCGGTCGAAGATTGCACAGTTTCCTTGTGACTGTAACCTTTGGAGCCAATACCACAATACCCTCCAGGAAGGACGCAGGGACGTCCACGCCATTTAAAATTTCATTAAAAACATCAGTCAGGGCCGAGCCAAAGAAGTGCCAAAAGTGTAGATAAAATTCCGGTGGCAAGCCATCTGCACCCGGGGATTTATTAGGGGAACATAGTTTTAAGACATCACGCACTTCCTCTACGGTAAATTCTTCAGTGAGGTGACGGCGGTCCCTTACTGATAAGACGTATGGAACGTCATGGAGAAGCTCGGAAATGGCAGCAGCATCCGTGCGTTTCTCACTGAAAATTTCGACAAAGTGACGGCGGGTCTCGGCAAGAATTGCCGCCTGGCTGTAAAGACGCGCACCGTCAGCTGATTCCAGCTCCGTGACGTAACGTCGCGTAGCGCGCCGGCGTTCGCGCAGCTGGTGAAAGACGGAGGGTGCTTCATCGACAAGCTTCCTGGGGGCCCGACTCCGTACGACAGATCCGCGCAATGAGTCCCTTTTCAAGTTAAGAAGACGGTGTTTTATTTGCCGAATTGTCGCCATCCGAAGAGCGGGATTATCTGTGTGCCAGTGGATGGCATCATTTAAACAGCTCTCATAAAATTGCAATGTACATCGCTCCTAATGAGCAACATTCTGACTAAACTCCAGGATGGTCTTGCGTAAAGCCGGCTTAACAGATTCTACCCACCAAGACAAAGTGGAGGCATATAGGCCGCGATATTTCAGCACCCTCTGCCACACACGCACGATAACCGGCGCAAACTGTGGGTGTGAAATATGTCTCACATTAAACTTCCATAACCGACTTGCGCGGGGTTTAATCGCCAACAGAGAATGAAATCTGCAGACATACGCGCAATGATCGGAAAAAATCACGGGGTGAACACAGGACTCCGTGAGACAGTGCTGTTTCTCCCGAGAAACATAAATTCTGTCAAGCCGACTCCTACCCGTGGGGTAAAAGAAAGTAAATCCCACGTCCCGTGGGTGTAAACAACACCAAGAGTCAATTAAATTCATCTCCGTAACGAGCGTCTGCAATTCAAGCCACTTATACGGCCGCGGCTCCTGATCTCTATCGTCCAGCACACAACTAAAATCGCCGCTCATGACTACAGGCAGGTGGGGGCCCTGTAAAAGGTGACAAACATCACTACTATAAAAAACGCGGCGAAGCGGCTGTCCGTCGGCTCCAGAACGGGCGTACACGTTAATATATCGTACGTTGTTAATCGTGGAAGCTATACCACGACCATTCGGAATTGTAGCAACATTACTAAAATCATGACCAACCCGAATTAAAATGGCAGTACCACAATTACACTCGACATCCAAGTTCAAGAGGACTTGATATCCCGGAATCGAGTGAATTAGGTCTGTCACAACCTCCTGCAAAAACACTACGTCAGCAGCAACGTTATTTAAAAAAACCCACAAAACTTGCAAACTTTACATATGACTCCAATTTATTAAGATTTATAGTAGCAACGACAGATGGTGAGCGTGCTACCATACACTACAGGGGAAAAAAAAACTACACAAATTTAAACAAATTAGACTGCGGGAGTGGACCCACCCTCCTCCTCCATATCGTTTGCCCAGTCAGAACGTGCAGACGGTGCAGCCGAAGTAGGCGGTTCTTGTGTGGGAGGTGCAGACGCCGAATCCTGCGAAGAGGGGCGCGTGCGCCGCTGGGGGGTGTCCTCCGCCTTACGCTTAAACGAAAGTTGTGCCGGGTTCGTTGCCTGAGACGTCGTAGTGTCCATCGCTAACGTTGCATCAGAGTGGTGCAACATTTCTTTTAACTGCCGGACAACCTCTTCCCGCCTGTCTTCCGACACACTTGTCGTAGGCGCTGGCTGACTGCTCGCCACAGGACGCTGTGGACGACGTCCTGCCGCAACCGACGGCCGAGATTCGACTACGGGGCGGGGCAAGGGCTTGTGCGCCGACCTTTGCACAGATTTTGGCTTTTGTTTCGACTTTGGACGCGGAACCTGCTTCCATTCCGGAGACGGGCTTCGTTCTCCGCGAGAAAGGGATCGCTTTTCTAAAATCCGTGAACTACTGGCACTGCGGAAGCGTTCGGTATTACCACGCCTCTCCGAAACACTTTCTCGCCGTGGCTTTGGTTCCTGTGTGGCAGTAGCCCCGTCCGGAACACCTTGAAGTACGGCATTTGATGGGGACGAATCCAAAACCACAACAGGGGGAGTAACCACCTGAACGGGTTCTGATCCGGTCCGTTCCGGAACTTCAGGCACAGCCAGAGGCTGAAGTACTACACTAGCTACAGGAACTGACTGCGAAGGGACGGACATGGCTTGAACAGAATCAATACCGGTTGCAATGGGATCAGTATCCACCGCGACCGCAGCAATTAAAGGCGTTGCCATTTCCACGGAACGTGCCAATGAACGGGGAACATCTAACAACACGGCCGCGTATGACGCGTCGTCATCTTGGCCACGGGGCGGCAGCTCCACAGGGCGCCGACGCCAAGGACAATTTTGCCTAAAATGGTCTGTGGCATTACAATAGGAGCAGGTTTGCGGCTGACCACTATACGAAATAAAAGCCCGGTGGCCGGCCATAACCAAAAACGAAGGGACGTGCTTCCTCACAATCATTTTAACACTACTGATACCGTTTTCCACTTGATATATATAAGCGGATGACCACTTTTCTTTCGTAACAGACAAAACTGTACCATAAGGCGTAAGGCTACGAGCTATTGTCTCATTTCTAGTTTCGAACGGAAGATTAAATACTCTCACATTTCTGATACCAAAACCCGCATTCGACAAAGTAACATTGCTAATTGACCCATCAGAGTGTTTAAATTTTCGTACACCACCGTTTTCACTGACGAGGGCATCACACAGTTCCGGACTTTTCAGTTTGACGAAGAAAGAGTTCAGGAACGCGTCTAATTGCAAGCCTAGCACATCACTTTCAGAAAATTTCAAGTCAGTTTTCAGCCACGAATGAATTTCGAAAGCAAAGGGTCGGGTTAAGTTTCTGTCAAATTCACATTGGATATTATTTTCGCGTTCTTCAGAATCCATCGTAACTTACAGTTCAGCTGACTACAGCAGCGAAGAAACAGGCACCGCGCCGAACCGCCGCCAACCGCGAAGCACACGTAAACACCGCACGATACGTCGGAGCGAGCGCGCGATGTGTTCGGGCCCACGGCTCCCAAAAAAGCCTGTCGCTAATTGTTCGTCATCACAGATACAGTTTGCTATACGGCCACGACGCGAAACTGATTTCCAAAATTCGTCTTCCTTCTCTGAGGATGGAACTTGTGACCCCTGGTTTACTAGACCAGTGCTCTACCACTGAGCTAAAGAGGCGCGGCATAGCGTTACTCTTGCGTACTTCGGCCTTACGTTCGTCTGCATCATCAGACATCAGCTGACAACACTTCATATTACCGGCAAATATTTGCAGCTATGGCGACCCATTACTGCTTGGCTACACATCTGACACGTAACCGATGTGCTCTCCGAACAACAACACTTGCATTTCAGAACATGTCTTTCACACATGTCTACAAAATCACCTTCACCTTCAAATACAATTTCCTTGCGACTGACAGAGACGTAGGCAAAGTTTAATGTTGCTATTTCCATTACATCACGTTAACCAGAAAAACGGTAATTTACATCTGCAGCGAAACAAAATTCCGTTCCGCCCAGTGTGGGGCTCGAACCTACAACCCTGCGATTAAGAGTCTCACGCTATACCGACTGAGATAGCCGGCTGCCTCGGTGAATACCTAACGGGTAGCATATCACACAGTACTCGTTTGGGTTGGATCTTCAGATCCGAAGTCCGACGCCTGATCCATTAGACCACACGGTCACTGACGACCAACTATAACTTGTATACGACTCATCTCGAAACGCTCACACCCCTGAGGAATTGTGTTTTCGTTCAACACTGCCGCTGCCCCTTGCTCTTCCCCCCCCCCATTCGTTACATTCAACCTCTTACGAGACCGACCAAATATAGACTGGGAAACAAGACCACACACTTTGTGCATTCGGAATCGAAGGCAGGGCGTCCCTCGCCGCATTTGCTACTATGGCCATTTGCTACTTCTGCAGAAGCGGCGGCGGCGACGGCGACGGCGACGACGACGACGACTACGACGTTCGTGAGAGGCTCTGAGATATGAGAGAAATACATCTATAAAATTTAATTCAGAGTGCCTCGTCCCACCTTATGCTGTACTTTTTTTTCTTTATTGTTATTTCATACCTATACATAGGTAGGCCAGAAGTGGCGTAACTAAGCCGCTCTTCGGCCACAGACAAGAACATAGTACAAGCAGTAGGAGATACAAAGGGACATGGAGGTTAAAAAACAGTAGACAAACAGAGTAAAATAACAGAAGCCGTTCACTGTGGAGCAGTCAAGTTAAAAGCAAGTCACACAGCACATAACGGAGAGATACAAAGTAGCACACGTGAACGATGGAGCACGGAACAAGAGACACAGATCCACTAACAGGACGACAAAACACATAATCACTGCGGCGACAATCTCTGGCGGTTGGTGATGCACTTGTCACACGAGTAAGGCCGGGGACCTGCCAGAGGGAAGGAGCGAGGGTAGGAAGGAATGGGGGAGGGTTTGATGCCAATGGGGAGGGGATGGGAGAGGGAGGGGTGGTGTGTGGAAGCCCAGGGAGAGGGGGAGGGGAGGGAAGGAGGGAGGGAGAGAAGGGAGAGAGGGTGCCCACAGGATAAGGAGAGGAGAGGGAAGGCAAGGCTCAAAGTTGGTAGGAGGGGTAGATGGAGGGGAGGAGGGCATCATCTGGGAGGGTGAGTTGGGCGAAGCCACCTTGGGAGAGGGTGTGGAGAGTGTAAAGATGGAGAGCAGGTGGGATACAGGAGTACAGGCGCGGCAGCAGGTTGGGGTGGGAGAGATGGGAGAGACAAGTGGGTGGGGAGGATCAAGGTTGCGGGAGGTGTAGAGGATCCGTATCCGTTCGAGGAAAAGGAGGAGGTGTGGGAAGGGGATGAGGTCATAGAGGATCCGCGTGGGGGAAGGGAGGCGGATGCGGTAGGCGAGGCGGATCGCATGGCGTTCAAGTATTAGAAGGGATTGGTAAAAGGTAGGAGGGGCGGAGATCCAGGCGGGATGGGCATAACAAAGGATAGGACGGATGAGGGATTTATAGGTGTGGAGGACGGTGGACGGGTCCAGACCCCATGTGCGGCCAGATAGGAGCTTGAGGAGGCGGAGTCGGGAGCGTGCCTTGGCTTGGATTGTCCGGAGATGAGGGGTCCAGGAGAGGTGACGATCAAGGGTGACGCCAAGGTACTTGAGGGTGGGGGTGAGGTTAATAGGACGGCCATAAATGGTAAGATAGAAATCAAGGAGACGGAAGGAAGGGGTAGTTTTGCCTACGATGATTGCCTGGGTCTTGGAAGGATTGACTTTGAGCAACCACTGGTTACACCAAGAGGTGAGCCGGTCAAAATGGGATTGGAGAAGGTGCTGGGAGCGTTGCAGGCTGGGGGCGAGGGCTAGGAAGGCGGTGTCATCGGCGTACTGGAGAAGGTGTAGGGGGGGTGCAGGCGGAGGCATTTCCGCCGTATAAAGAAGGTAAAGAAGAGGGGAAAGGACGGAGCCTTGGGGCACAACGGCGGAGGGGTAGAAGGTGTAGGAATCCTTGTTATGGATGGTGACATAGGAAAGACGGTGGGAGATGAAGGAGGCGACCAGACGGACGCAGTTTATGGGAAGGGCAAAGGTTTGGAGCTTGAAGAGGAGACCAGAATGCCATACACGGTCATATGCGCGTTCAAGGTCGAGGGAGAGGAAGATGGCAGAGCGACGGGAGTTGAGTCATTCTGATAGGAGGTGAGTGAGGTGAAAGAGAAGGTCATCGGCAGAGAAGGATGGCCAAAACCCACAATGGGTGGAGAGAAGGAAGCGGTGCTGGTGGAGGTGCTGGTGGATGCGGCGGGTAAGAATGGATTCCAGGACCTTGCTGAAGACCGAGGTAAGGCTTATAGGACGGTAGGAGGAGACAGCGGAAGGTGGTTTATCAGGTTTGAGGAACATCAGGATCCGGGAGGTTTTCCACAGGTGGGGGTAGAAGCCGGTGGACAAGACCACATTGTACAGTCTGGCCAGGGTGGAGAGGAAGGAGGCGAGAACTTCACGGAGGTGACGGTAAGTAACACGGTCGTGACCAGGAGCGTTGTTGCGTTTGATGCGGAGTATAGCTAGGATGTCTTGAGTAGTGATAGGGGTATTGAGTTCGGTGTGTGTAATGTTGTCCAAGTATTGGAAGCCAGGAGCGAGTGGAGGGACAGAGGTGTCAGTTCGATCGTGGACATCGGGGAAGAGGGAATAATCGAACTGGGGATCGTCAGGGACGGTAAAGATATCCGTGAGGTAGGAGGCAAAATGGTTGGCCTTACTAAGGTTGTCAGGAAAGGGACGGTCATTATGCAGGAGAGGATAGTATGGGTGGGGGGGGGGGGTTAGATCCGGTAAAGGTGGCGGAAGGCAGACCAGTACTTGGACGAGTTAAGAGGTAGGGTAGCATTAAGACAGGTGCATGTCTGTCGCCAGTCCCGGCGTTTCTTAGCCGCGAGCAAGTTCCAGATGTGTCTCTGGAGTTGCCGGTGACGTCGTAGTGTGTCCCGGTCACACGTGTGAAGGAAGGCATGGTAAAGACGACGGGATTCTCGAAGGAGGAGGACGGCCTGTGGGGGTAAAGTGGGACGGTGCGGGTGGATAGCGATGGTAGGGATGTGGGCCTCCACGGCCTCAGACAAGGTCTGTTGGAGAAAGGACGCGGCATGGGCGATGTCATCAGGTTGGTGGTAGGTGAGAGGGTGGCTATCGACTCGGGCAGTAAGGGTATCCCAGTAGGCATTCCACTCGGCATGGGAGTAATCATGGACATACTTGGGGGGTGGGTCAAGGCGAGGGTCGGGACGGGGACGACGACCGTCAGATATGGTAAGGAGGACAGGGAGATGGTCACTGCCAATAGGATCAAAGACGTCCACCGCGATGCGGCCAAGGAGCTTGGGGGAGGCCAGGACAACATCGGGAGTGGTATTGGATTCAGGGCGGGTGTGTTGGGGAAGAGGAAGGACATCTCCTTGGAGGGTGGCGAGGACCGATGCCACCGCTGTAGCTGGGCAGCGGAGAGATTATGGATATTAAGGTCGGCAGCAATCACGTAGGAGGAGAAGGTACGGTCGATGTGGGAAAGGAAGTCGAAAGGAATAGGGGCAGTGGAGAGGACATAAATGGTGGCACAGGTGATGGTGAGGCCGGGGAAGAAGAGGCTGAGGATCAGATGTTCTGTGGGGTCAGGAAGGAGGGGTTGGAGCCGAACAGGGATCTGGCAGTGGTGGCCAATGGAGACTCCACCACACGCTATTGGGAGGGGATTGTCGGAGCGATGAAGGAGGTAGGGGGAGGTGTGGACGGTGAAGTGGGGCTGGAGAAAGGTTTCGTTCAGGAGGAAGGCATCCACGCAGTGGGTCGTGAGTGTATGCAGAAGGAAGTTCTTGTTGACAGGAAGGGAGCGGATGTTATTGAACAAGATACGGTGCTGTCGCGCCATGATGGGAATTTAGACGAGGGTGTCAAGACAGGAGAAGGTGAAGTGAGCCTGGTTATGGGAGTAGGTGGCATAGGTATTGAGATGGAACACGGAGCATGCGGTGAGGGATATCTGCTGGAGGGTGTGGGGGTGCTGAAAAGGATGGACGTTTTGGAGGACAATGGTGACAAAGCGGATGATGTCCTCGGCGGTGGGGGGGGGGACGAAGTGAGTTACCAGGGGGGGTAGGGTCATCCAGAGGGCGGACAGGGACGGCGAGTTCAGGAGTGGAAGGGGCTGGTCTAGCCTTGCATTTCTGGGAGTATGTGGGGTGAGGGAGGTTACAGGTGTTGCAGGATGGAGGGGACTGAAGGTTGCGGCACTGCCGGAGGAAGTGAGCTTGTTTGCAGTGCGGGCAGACAGGGGCCTTGCGGCACTCAGATGTTGGGTGTGCATTATAGTGCAGGCACCTCTGGCATCGGATGGACTGGGGAGGGGAGCGGGAAGGGTCGACCTTGTAGCGGCGGTTGAAGAGGAGGGCACCCTCCTTAAGGAGAAGGTCGATCGAAGGAGCGTGCTCAGAAAAAACCCGCATAAGGTGGGTGGGGCCGGCAGGGTTGTGGATCCAGCGAACGGAACGAAAATCGAGGTAGGGATGCGCCTTAAGCTCTGCCAACACCTCCTCCTCCATGATCGTCGGACTAAGCCGAGTGATCACGGCGGTGAGGGTTGGCGGGCGACGCGGGGGTTGGGGTTGACGGGAGGAGGAAGAGGAAGGAGCAGGGGCGAGAGAGGCATTGGGGCCGAAGCGGGTAATGGGGATGCAGGATAGGATGTCGGTGTGGAGGGTGGGGCTAGAGGAGGCGATAAGGACGGAGTCCCTACGAGGGGTGAGAAGGGAGATAGGGGCGCCAGGAAAGTGTTGGCGGAGGAGCAAGGTGAGGTTGCGGGCCTCCAGGAGAGAGGGATATGGATGGGAAAGGAGGTATCTGTAGGAGGGGGTGGTAGAGGAAGCGGTAGAAGGGGCGGGCGGGGAGACATCCATGACATCTTTGGGGGGAGGAGGGGGAAGGGGCTGTGATTTCTTGGGAGTGGAGTAGGCAGTGGTGCCACTTGGACGTTTTACAGGAAGGGAAGAGGGGCGGGGTACAGGAGCAACCAGGAGATGGTGGGAGGAGGCAGGTCCCGGCAGTGGTGCTGGGGCCGGTTCTGCAGATGATGCAGGTGCGGGCGCAGGTGCTGGTGCCCGTGCTGGTGCTGGTGAAGGCGCGGCATGGGTGGTGGCTCTCCGAGCCACAACCCTGGCGGGGGCTGCATGAGCGGATGAAGTGGCGTGGGGGAGTGGAGGGAAGGGGTCAGGTGAGGTGGCTGGGGGAGAAGGAGAGACAAAGGGAGCTGGGGAGGGAAGGGTGAGGAGGTTTGGGATGTAGGGGGCGGGGGTTTCTTGAGCACACCAAGTAATGGTGGTGGCAGCTGCTGAGTGGGAGGTGTAAGTTATGGCTGTGATAGTGGCGGTGGTTGTAGGGGTGGTCATGGTGAAATGAAACAACTGAACGGGAGGAGGGAAAAAGAAACACTAAACGAAGACGAAGATGAAGACGAACACTATACTACACTGCACAAGTCCAGGAAGACGAAGACGGCGGCGGCGGCTGCTGCTGCGACGGCGGGGAGCGGGGTCCGGGGCCCCGCCCTGCTGCTGCGGCGGCGGGGGCGAACGGGCTCGGTGGCGGGCTGGCGGAGGCGGCGGCGATGACGACGAACGGGGCAGACTGCGTCAGCCGGCGACGAGAACGGCGAGCAGGAAGGGCTGCACCGGCGACAGGAGTCGCGCTGCGGGGGCGGCGGCTGCTGCTGCTGCTGCTGCTGCTGCTGCTGACACTGGTGCCTGCGCTGCCGGAACTGCGACGGGAACCGCTACTGGAACTGGAACTGGAACTGGAACTGCTGCTGCTGCTGCTGCTTCTGCTAAACCTATCGCTTCGACGATTGCGGAAATCAATCCTCGAAGGGCGCAACTCTCTCGAGTTCCGCCGAAGAAAGTATGCTGTACCGCTTTGCAAATGCTTTATCTGCGCCATTCGCCTTAACCACATCTGAGAGTAATTCTTAATAAAACACCTGTCGCTAATTGTTCGTCATCACAGATACTGTTTGCTATACGGCCATGACGCGCAACTGATTTCCAAAATTCGTCTTCCTCCTGTGAGGAGGGAACTTCCGACCCCTGGCTTGCTAGACCAGTGCTCTACCACCTAGCGGTACTCTTGCGTACTTCGGCCTCACTGTCGTCCGCATCATTAGACTTCAGCTGACAACACACTTCATATTACCAGCTTATATTTGCAGCTATGGCGACCCATTACTGCTTGGCTACACATCTGACACGTAACCGATGTGTTCTCCAAACAACAACACTTGCATTTCAGAACATGTCTTTCACACATGTCTACAAAATCACCTTCACTTTCAACAAAGTTTCCTTGCGACTGACAGAGACGTAGGCAAAGTTTAATGTTGCTATTTCCATTACATCACGTTAACCAGAAAAACGGTAATTTACATCTGCAGCGGAACAAAATTCCGTTCCGCCCAGCGTGAGGCACGAACCCACGACACTGATGTTAAGAGCCTCATCCTCTACCGACTTTTTTTGTTTTTGTTTTGTTTTTTTAATTTGTATAGTCGTTTGTTTCCTATCCATCCTCTTTGCTCGTTTCTGCTGTCTGTTTTGCGCTTTTGTTTCATTCAAAATGCACCAAATTTAATATGTCGTAGAAATAACTGCTCCTGGGAAGGACATAGTCTTGATCTCATACGTGGCTTTATTCATAATCTCAATGAGACAAATGGAAGTCTTTGCAGTGAGTATATCCTTGATTGTAGTACAGGAAAATCTAATTGTTATAACAGATATGCATGTTATCCACGTCCTACGGCATCTCAAGGACGATGTGAAGAAAATTTTGAAATGTTGACTGATACCGGTGCCCATATTTGTTGGTTGTGCGCCAGTGTTGGTGTGAGAGATATACTTGAAAATTTAAGACATTAGGGGCACTGCCGGACAGAATATAGTGGATAAAATGTCCCATGAGCCATAGGTAGCTGTTATGTTTGGCTGCAGGGAAGAGTCGGTAATCCGGGCGCAGAATGTCGTGGATCTGAATCGCATGAGGCGGAGTCCGGTTGAGCACAGCGAGTTTTTTGCCCGTCCAATTCCAGATGTGCCCTTGATCCTTGCAGACAAACAGATGTGCAATAGTCTCAACCATGTGGCACAAGTCGCAGTAGGGACTGGGTGCAAGATTAATCCTGTGCCGCTTTTCTTTCGTCGGAATTGTTTCAGCGACCACGTCATACCATTTGGAGCGAACATCTGTCGGAAGCGTTGGATTATGGATGTTAGCCCAAACGAGGGACCAATTGCAAGCCGGATACTTCTTTTCCAAGGGGCCAGGCAGTGACGGCCGAAGTAAGTGGCGGTACAGTTTTACTGTCGGCTTCTTGAAAAGCTCGTCGTCGAGATAGCTAATTTCAAGGTAATACAGTGCTATATGCTGAAAACGCGGGCCGACGTGGCCAATGTCCACAGGCGGAGATAAGTTTCGAGGGCGGGACAGTTGATAGAGCCACTTCGTGACGGTGTCCTCGCTGGCGGTGAGTATCTGCCATGAGCGTTTCAGATACAGAGCCAGGGCATGAACGCCGGGGTTTTTCAGCCCAAGGCCTCCCATATCGCATGGCAGTGCTGTCGTGGTGAAGGAAACCTTAAAAATATTGAGCTTCCAGACGTACCAGGCGGCCGCCGCTAGGAGTGATCTTGCTACTATGGGTGGCATAGGTAGGACGGCGGCAACAAATTGTAATTTGGAGAGGGCATAAGAGTTGACGAAAAAGGCTCGCTGCAGACGATCGAGGTGTCGCATGTTCTGGTCGCGCAGGAGTGCTTTTATCGCCTGAATTTGGGGTATCCAATTCTTGTGAGACATGTCCAGAGGCCGGGCAGTGACGTAGAGACCAAGGTGTTTTCTAGTCTGTACACAGGGCAGCCAAGCGTCGCCTGTGATAGGTCGTTCTTGACCAAGCGTTAAGGCGGCGGATTTATTGACGTTTAACATGGCACCACTATCTCTTTGGAATTCCTCAAGAATGCGTTTCACTGCGGTGACATCGCGGACGTCGTTAAGAAGCACGCTGACATCGTCTGCGTAAGCTTGGACCACAGACTTGATACCATAAAAATGGAATCCAGGGAGGCTATGATGTAGATGGCGCAACAAGGGTTCCATGAGGATCGCATAGAGCGTCGTTGAAAGAGGACAGCCTTGCTTGATACCCCGTGAGAGCTGGACGTACTCCGTCAATGTATTATTGATCAGGAAGCGTGTACGGGTACCACTGATACAGTTGTTGATGAGGTGGATAAAATTAAGACTAAAGCATATTGATTCCATCACGCCGCTGAGATAGTGATAGTCAGCTCGATCGTAAGCCTTATCGAAGTCAAGAAATGCTATGGCCATAGGAGTGCGGGTGGCCCAGGTGAGGGAGACGAGGTCCCGATAGAGCGGCAAAATGGTGGACAGCGACCGACCACGGATCGCACTCATTTGGTATGGTCCCAGAAGACAGGGTAACAGCTGTCGTAATCGGGCATTGAGGGCGCGCGTCAGAAGCTTAAAGTCGGCATTGAGCAGAGTAATGGGCCGCAGATCTTTGGTGGTGGTCGGCGTCGGCGTCTTAGGTATTAAAACAGTTAACCCCTCTGTGAAGGCTGGGGGTAGAGCAATCCCATGTAGTACTTCATTGTACATCTCCGTGAGTTTGTCCCCTAATATAGGCCAATATTTGACGTAAAACTCGACAGAGAGCCCGTCCGTGCCCGGAGATTTATTTCGTGGCGCAGCAAGCAGGGCATCCTTCAGTTCTTCTTTGGTAAAGGGAGCAAGCAAGTCCCGATTGAGGTCGTCGGTAATGCGATACGGCGGGGGTCCAGAATGATACCATTCTCGCACTTTCTCATGAGGTACACCAGCACGGGTGTAAAGTGCAGCAAAGTGGTTGGTAACATGGTTTTTGATGTCTCGCTGTAGGGTATAACAAGCACCGTCTGCATCCTGCAACTTATGAATAAGTTTCCTGCGCGCTGCATGTAACAGTTGGACGATATGATGGACAGACGTGTGCTGTTGCGGCAAGTTTGTGAAGTCACGTGCTCGAATCTGGTGGCCGATGGCGGTGCAACCCGTCAAGGATGTAATCTTGGCTTGGAGTCTGCGTACGTGCGTGATGTTATTAGGCACCTGATGATAATCCCGGTACAATTCCCGCAGGGCACAGAAATAGATTTCAGTGATTTCCTTCTCACCGCGCGCACGAAGCCGGGCGTGGTGCTTGATGCAAGTAATGAGTTTCCCCTTTGCATGAAGCGTCCACCAATCAATCCACGTGGGGTACGTGGGCCTGCTTGATGTTACGGAGTGCCAAGCTGACAGGATCTCACGCTCTAAAGTGGCGTCTTGTAAGAGGCGACAGTTGCGTTGACATCGTCCGAAGCCTCTATAAACTTTCTGCGGTGAGTGATTAAAGACGATGTGGTAAGCGATATGGTCACTGAAATTAACGGGCCAATATTCGCAAGTTCCCACGTCGGCTAAAAGACCGCGTTGCACATATATGCGATCTAACCTGCTGGAAGACGTCTGCGTAAAGTGAGTAAAGGCAACTTCATCTGGGTGTAAGGTCGCCCACGTGTCGACTAACTGCAATTCTGTAACTAGTGTTAGCAGTTCTTGGCTGAAGTTAAAGTTCGGCGTTTGATCGGTGCGGCGCAAAATGCAGTTAAAGTCACCACCCATAATAATACGCAGACGCAAGTCGGTGATTAGATTCGGTATCTCTCCCGTGTAAAACTCCCTCTTCGCCGCTCGCGCGTTGGAACCGGAAGGGGCGTACACATTAAGAAGGAGTACATCATGGAACTGTGCGGCAATGCCTCGTCCGGTAGGTAACATGGACAAACAAGAACATTCAATGCCTTCCCGATACAGAATGATCGTACCTGCCTCCGTTCCTACATTGACAATGGCGTCATAACCGGGGACGTCGGCTAGGAGCGGAGTCAGTGCTTCCTGTACGAACGGCCCGTAAATATTGTCGAAGGCTGTGGATTTTTGCTTGAGAGACAATGCGGTTAACATTCATGGTAGAAATCTTATAGGATTGTCGTGAACGGAGCGATGTGGGACGACTGGTCATCTGCAGATGAAAACAGGTACGATTTTTATCCCTTCAACAGTCGTCCGCTTCGGAGGTCGAATAAGTGTAGACGTCGCCGTCCGTGGACGCTGCATTGCGCCGAGACGTAAGCAGCGTATCTCCAGTTGCCATCGGTTCTTCACGCTCGGTATTGCCAGTCATATCTTCAATATCATCCTCCCAATTATCGACAGACACAGCCGTCGTCGCGCCTGCTGCAGCAGTTCCGGAACCGCATTGCGGGCCGTCACCCTGCACATCTGCAACTTAGGCCGTCCGCGATGGAGCACAAATATGTGCCCTCCCCGTGTCAAGGTTGGAGACATCATCGTCAATATTCATGGGTGAGGCCAACGACGGAAGAGAGTCTTCGGTCCCCGAAGTGTCATCGCAGATCATGCGGCCCGCGTGTTTGGCCTTTTCACGCAAGGGAGGTGCCGATTGGGCTGCCGCAGGACGAGCGATCCGATTTTTCTTGTGCTTTTTCGGGGAGGACCTACTGACAGAGGCTTCCGCATTCTCTAAAGGAAGAGGAAGAGTCTCTGTCTCTTGCTGGCTGTCAGTGGCGGTAGTGGCCGCCTCCACAACGTCAACCCTGGCTTCCTCACGTGAGGCATCACGGGGCACCGCGGCTAGCAAGCCAGCGACCGGCAAGGCTTCCTGAGTGGTACAGATTTCCATAGGTACATCTCCGCCATTCGTAACATCGGCCACACTAAGTCCGACTTCCGCAGCCGACGCAGTGGGTGTATTTGCACGGACCGCCGCTACATAAGTAGTCGGTAATATTGTCAGTTGCGGGGGAGGGCCCAGTTCACCCGCAGGCAGCTGCGTTACATGTCGTTGGATGCACTGTGCCCGGACGTGTCCCGTGGAATTACAGCCTGAACATGTACGAGGCTGTCCCTCATACATGATTATCGCCCTATATCCACAAATCGTTAGGTAGGATGGAATATGCCATTGCAATTCGATCTTAATTTGCCGCACACCGTTCAAAACAGGGTACTTATGGAACGGAGCCCACTTTTCGGCAATTTTACTGATAATTTTGCCGTAGGACTTAATAGAAGCATTAATTTGTTCAGCCGTGATTTCAAAAGGCAACTCGAAAATCATGACGGTGCGAATACCAAGACCAGCGTGGACAACAGTCACCTCACCAACATTCCCGTCACTGTGTCGAAATTTATAGGTACCGCCACATGAATCGATGCTTTTGTCGCACAATTTTGGGTCACGCAATTTGATATAAACTGTGCTACTGACAATAGACAAATGGATACCAATGCTATCGGTGGGAGGCAATTTTACGTCTTCATCGCGAAATCGTTCGACTTCGTAATATTTCGGTCGAGAAAAACTTCCATCAAACATAAACCTCATATTATCTTTCCGCTCTGGGTGATCCATGTTAGGTTCTATTCGTTAACAACAAGATGTTATGCGCGCCGCAACGGCCTTCGACTCACCACGTGCCGCACCGCAGGACCGCAGCTGAGCACGTAAACAACGCTCCAGGCACGTCCGACCTGCACGACGGCCGCGCCTCGACACTAAATTTAAACTTTTCACTCGAGGGAAGACTTGAACCAAGGACCTCTCGTCCCGCAGCTGCTCACGCTAACCACGGGACCACAGCGATCTTCGCCGACTGAGCTTGCAGGCTGCCTCGGTGAATACCTGCCGGGTAGCACGTCACACAGTACTCGTTTGGGTTGGGTGGTCCCATACAGAATCTCTCCATGCTGCCTAATGTTGTCCTAACGTCACACTCGTCACGTACTTCACTTTTATTTCATAATCATTTCTGAGAGGTAAATGAATTGCATGACAACATGCAGAGCTAGTGGCGTCAAAATTAACACACATACTTGAAGTGACTCAAAGGCCGAACGAGTTACTCTCCGACGTTGTTTTAAATGTGCAAGTGCCAGTCAAAACTCGCGGTGACGGCACTCTGCCGACCATTTTGCTAGTTAGGACAGGTTTTGTTGTGTGTGTTTCAAGCTAAAGATCATCTCCAAGCAGAAAATGGTCAACAACAACATTCAGACGGTTTCGTACTGCTCAATTGCGACATTAAACGGTATGTATCTTTTCAGAACTGGAAAAACACAAGCGTGACAGCATTCGAACCTGTAATCTTCAGATCCGAAGTCCGACGCCTGATCCATTAGGCCACACGGTCACTGACGACCAACTATAACTTGTATACGACTCATCTCGAAACGCTCACACCCCTGAGGAATTGGGTTTTAGTTCAACACTGCTGCTGCCCCTTGCTCTTTCCCACCCATTCGTTACACTCAACCTCTTACGATACCGACCAAATATAGACTGGGAAACAAGACCACACACTTTGTGCATTCGGAATCGAAGGCAGGCCGTCCCTCGCCGCATTTGCTACGATGGCCATTTGCTACTTCTGCAGAAGCGGCGACGACGACGACGACGACCGCGAAAGGCTCTGAGATATGTGAGAAATACATCTACAAAATGTAATTCAGACTGCCTCGTCCCACCTTATGCTGTACCGCTTTGGCAAATGCTTTATCTGTGCCATTCGCCTTAATCACATCTGAGAGTAATTCTTAATAAAACGCAAGTCGCTAATTGTTCGTCATCACAGATACTGTTTGCTACACGGCCACTAAGCGCAACTGATTTCCAAAATTCGTCTTCCTCCTGTGAGGAGGGAACTTACGACCCCTGGTTTACTAGACCAGTGCTCTGCCACTGAGCTAAAAAGGCGCGGTAAAGCGGTAAGTATCGTACTTCGTCGTTATGGTCGTCTGCATCATCAGACTTCAGCTGACAACACTTCATATTACCGACTAATATTTGCAGCTATGGCGTCCCATTACTGCTTGGCTACACATCTGACACGTAACCGATGTGCTCTCCAAACAACAACACTTGCATTTCAGAACATGTCTTTCATACATGTCTACAAAATCACATTCACCTTCAAATACAGTTTCCTTGCGACTGACGGAGACGTAGGCAAAGTTTAAACTTGCTATTTCCATTACATCACGTTAATCTGAAAAACGGTAATTTACATCTGCAGCGGAACAAAACTCCGTTCCGCCCAGCGTGGGTCCCAAACCAACGACTCTGGGTTAAGAGTCCCACATTCTCCCGACTGAGCTAGCCGGCTGCCTCGGTGAATGCCTGCCGGGTAGCACGTCACACAGTACTCGTTTGGGTTGGGTGGTCCCAAACGGAATCTCTCCATGTTGCCTAATGTTTTCTTAACGTCACACTCGTCACGTAATTCACTTTTATTTCATAATCATTTCTGAGAGATAAAGGATTTGCATGACAACATGCAGAGCTAGTGGCGTCAAAATTAACACACATACTTGATGTGACTCAAAAGCTGAACGAGTTACTTTCCGACGTTGTTTTAGATGTGCAAGTGCCAGTCAAAACTCGCGGTGGCAGCACTCTGCCGACCATTTCACTAGTTAACACCGGTCTTGTCATGTGTGTTTCAAGCTCAAGAGGATCTCTAAGCAGAAAATGGTCAACAGCAACATTCAGACGGTTTCGTACTGCTCAATTGCTACATTAAAACGATATTTTTTTTCAGAACTGGAAAAACACGACCGTGACAGGATTCGAACCTGCAATATTCGGATCTGAAGTCCTACGCCTTATACACACACACACACACACACACACACACACATATATATATATATATATATATATATATATATATATATATATATATATATATATATATATATATATATATATATATAAAGCTAGTGTATGGAAGTCTGAAAATTCCAGCGCCGGCCAGGCTTGAACACTGGCCCGGCTGGGGCGAATAGCCCCAGCCGAGGCGCTGGAACGTTCCAGACTCCTTACCACTTTTTTTTCATTTTTTTCATTAGTTAACCCTTTTATGAAATGGAACTAAAAAAAAGAACCAAGTGCCACCGCCACTTTTCATCCTAAAAAAAAAAAGAAGATAAATCTGTTCCACTTCAGGCGTTGGCTCCTGACTGAACCTACCCCAGAGAGCTGTCTATCTACCAGGGTAAATATAGGAAATCAAGGTTAGGGCTGTCCTTACAAACAAAACAAAATCTTATTTTTTCTGAATTTTATTTTTTTATTGTTGCTATGTTATTTTTTTTGTTTTTGTTTAGTTTTGTTGTGTCATTGATCAGAGGCCTTCTGCGCCCCGCTGGTAATATGTTGAGTCACGTCTTCTCGAAATTTATGTGTTCTGTTCAATTTCTCAGAAATGTTCATTGGTTCAAGCAGGAAACGTTCCTCTCTCTTGACTTAATACATTCCAGCTGCGAGGCGGGTCGTGGAAAGCACTCCCAAGGAAGTTCGAGAAAAATTGTTTGTATTTTGGGTGACGGACAACGACATAATGACTGTCATTGAAGTATGTCCAAAAATCGAGTACAGAGTCTACAGTTTGTCCAAATAGGTAGTGAATGGCATGTCCGCGAATCCAATTCACAGCATTGGTCTTTGTCCGAGGAAAATATTCACGATCCGGAAATAATAATGAAAGGGGAGTAATCCGATCCGGAATGTCCCGCGTTAGAAAAACGACAATAAGACGAATGAATTGCCAAACCTCCGCCGCCGGTCCGCAAACAAACCGATGTTCATCATTGTCTGGGACTCCGCACGTGGAACAGAGAGGTGATTGGGCGAGGTAGATACGATGAAGGCGTGATTGATTGATTTTCTTACCATTGACAGTTAGGTACCAGACAGATTGAACATTCATGTCAAGGTAATGGGCGAAAACCGCGCGCCATACATGACGCCAGTCTATCTGGGGGAACTTTTGTTCAATCGGGTTAGGTGGACGACCTAATTGGAGGACATTGTATACTGCCTTTGTCTTGAGTAAAAGCTGTCTTGGTAAGGTGAGGCGTAGATAACTGAGTTCAAGAAACAAGTATCGTATATAATAGAAATGGACCAGAACGTCCTAGATCATCACTGGGGCTGACAGTGAGACCGGCGTATATGCCGTCAGGAGGAGACCAGTGGGGCTCATTGGGCATCGTGTCCATACCGTCATCTGGGAGCTCACAAATAGGGCGCAAGCTCTATCCAGCACGTGAAACACATCTATCCCACCTCATTCATGGGGAAGAGTAAGGGTTCCATAGTTCACTTTGAACAACAGCCCAGAGCTGACGAAAGATGCCATCGCTGCCAACATGCGACGTGCCATAGTAAGCGGGAAAGGTAGAACTTGTACTACATGGGGCACTCGGGATGCGATATATATATTGACATATCGAGCTCCTTGGAGAATATCTAGGGATCGAAGACGATGATCCATAAGACCTGCTCTGATCATTAAAAGGAGGCGTCTGCAGTTGATGGTGGCTGAACGCCTGAGATCAGATGAAAAGTCTATTCCCAAACAGCGAATGGTATCAACGGTGGTGAGAGGTGTAACACACTCCACAGGGAGTCCCGTGCCAATGAACATAACTTGTGACTTACGTACCTTTAAAGAGCTACCTGACGCCTCACCATAAGTCGCTACCCACGTCAAAACAGCTCTAACCTCGTCGGCATTACGCAAACAGATGACTACATCGTCAGCATAGGCCGTGCAACAGAATCGGTATCGATTTATGGACAACCCTAACAAACGTTGTCTGAGCCCACATAGCAAGGATTCCAAGGAAAAGGCGTACAAAATCGCTGATAGAGGGCAACCTTGACGTACGGATCGACCTATTTTTATCGGAGGAGTGAGTCTGCCATTGTACATAATCCTGGAAGAAGCATCCCGCAAAAGGCGCATCACTACCGTGATAACGGCGACTGGGAAACCCATATGGTGGAGAGCGGCCGTAAGGAACGAATGGTCAACCCTATCAAAAGCTTGACTAAAGTCCAAAGACGCAAGTGCCCGAGAGAGGCATTGTGCCTGGGTAACGGCGATCATATCCCTGTAGCGGCATAAAGCCGTGCGGATATTATTATCCCCTCCCAGAGATGCTTGGTCTGGCGACACAACATATCGGGCAACGGTTTTAAGTCGTGCCGCCAAAAGGCGAGTGAAGATTTTCATATCACTGTTACGGAGGGTGAGGGGCCGATAATCACTGATATTGTAGCCACCATGCGGTTTATGTACAGGAATAATAATTCCTTCCATGAAAGAGTCTGGCACAGGTACTTCTGGAGACTTCAGTTCCCGACATATGGAGGTGAAGGTGGACTCTAACAAATCACGGAAGGTGCGATAAAATTCGAGGGGAAGACCGTAGGGTCCTGGGGAGCGATTGATGGTTCCTGCTCGGATCGCATCGCGGACTTCATCATCAGTCACCTCTGACACCAAGTCAATCGCCGCATCTCCTGGGAGACCACCGAAGTTGAGCTGTGAGACTTCCTCGATCAACTCTGGGGAATGTGGAATTGCGGCGTAGAGCTGCTGGTAGTGGGCGTGAAGCACATTCCCTATTGCAGATTGGGTTACGTAGCGACGCCCATCTTGGTCTGTTAGGATGGGAAAAAATTTTCGGCGACGATGTTGGCGCTCTTGGATGATATGGTACATAGATGGATGTTCATGAGGCATGCGATCAGCAGTACGAGATCGTACTATCGCTCCTTCCAAGTGCCTTCGCATGAGATTGGAGATTTGGGACTTAGCATGGTTTATCCTTGTATGGCGCTCAGGGGAGGCTGGCATCGTGGAGCATTCTCGTAGGATCCTGTAGTAAAAGTGCGTAGTGCTCTTCCTCCAGGCAACAACATCTTTGCCATATCGGATCAAAGTTTTTCGAAGAGCAGGTTTTGCACACTGGATCCACCAGGATATGGTAGACGGATACGTGGGACGGCGTCTATTACATGTGATCGAAGTGTCTTCTATTAGAAGTCGACAGTCAGGTGAATTAAGAAGTGCCGTGTTCAGTTTCCATAAACCACGTCCGTGCCATACTGCCTGTCTTGTGAGAACAACGTCACTGAAGTAAGCCTCATGATCTGAGAAAGCAACAGGCCAGATTTCAGCCTGTCGTGTGTGTTGAATTAGGGATCGCGAGATGTAGATGCGATCCAGTCGGCTAGAGGAGTGAGCAGTGTAGTACGTAAAGCCCAAACGATCACCGTGAACATGTCTCCACGTGTCGACAAATTGTAGCCGCGTCACGACTGTTTCCAGAGCTGCGCATGGTGAGTGACGCGGCAATTGATCCTGAGGTCGCTGGGTGCAGTTGAAGTCCCATAAAAAGGGGTGCAACTTCATCTGCGAAGAAGGCATTGCGTTCAAGACGGTAGCTGGAGCCCGACGGCGCATAAATGTTGAGGATGCGTACACCAAAGAGAGTAAGGGCCATACCTCTGCCGTTGGGGAGGTATAGGACATCTTCGGCAGGAAGACCTTCTCGTAAGATGATGGCAACACCACTACCGGTGTCCGAAGCGGGAGAAAGATGCGCCGTGAAGCCATGTGGTGGTGAAAAATCGGCGACATGCACTTCCTGAAAAAGCGCAATATCAATGTCCGCATCATAAATCATATCGCGGAGCAGCGCTAGTTTGTGGGGCGCACGAATGGTCGCGAGGTTAATCGTTGCGACACTATAATGCTGGTGTAGGAGTCCCACAGGCACAGGTGGGGCTGCCTCTTCAGGGGCGAGAGGTCGTCGATCTTGCCGGTCCGCTGAAGAGGTTGCTATTGTGGAGAGTTTGCAGGCGCGGGCGCAACCAATGGGGGCGCCCCATCATCAGCACTGTCCACCCCATTCCCTTCGATCTCCACGTCGTCTGCCCAGGAGACTGATACTGCGGTAGGGTACCGACTGTTTTCATCATCCATGTGGAGAGGAGACGTAGTTTTCGGCTCAGCATATAGACTTTCTTCAACGTCGACCTGTGGGGGCGACTTCGCCAGTAAGGAGAGGTGATCGTTGCCAGTGGTCGCCTGTGGCGGGCCGTTCGCATCGACTTTTGGACAACATAGAGCGGTTTGTCGTCCATCTTCGGTTCTGCATCTCTGGCACCCATCCGTAGAATGGATTCATCAGGGGGTGTACGGCTACGTTTCTTTCTCTTTCGTGTCGACCCTTGTTTTCGAACAGGTCGTTCCGAGTCTGATTGCGGGTGGCCTTCGTCTGACTCCGGATCAGTCTGAAGGAAAGAAGAAGTAGGTACCACTCCCGGAGCAACGTCCATTTCAGCAGCATTTTCAGTCACAGTGCTGCGATGATGTGGAAGGTCGGGATCTGGCGTCTGTGGCACCTCAGAAGGAATCTCAGTAGCGGTTGCATCTGCCTGATCAGACGACGTCAACAGAGCAGGAAGACCCTGTGCAGAGGTGCTACCTCCCTGGGCAACCTTGTCATATGTGGGGACGCTTCCTCGCCGACTGGCGTTCGGATCAGGTGGCGTCGCAACCAGGCAGATCTGACGTGGCCTTCTTGTCCACAACCCGCACATGTTCGGGGTTGGCCGTCGTACTTGACAATGGCTCGCACACCGCCAATTGTCAGGTATGATGGTATATGTTTTTTCAGTTCAATTTTTACCTGACGCACACCATTAAGGACATGGTAGGTCGTGAAAGTTTGCCATTTTTCCTCTACGTAACCGATGACGTTACCGTATGGTTGTAACTCAGAGACAACTACGTCCTTCGGCACTTCAAAAGGTAGTTCAAACACCCTAATCGTGCGTTGACCGTACTCTGCGAGTTTAAGTGTTACTGGTCCGACGTGACCATCAGAGTATTTGAACTTAAGTCCATTGGTATGGCGGCGAATAACATCTTCACAACCTTCGGTGTTTGTCATTTTAATATGAACGACACTACTCGTGATCGAAAAATGGATTCCGATAATGTGGTTAGGATCTAAACGAACACGAGAGTGACAGAATTAGAACCTGTAATCTTCAGATCCTAAGTCCGACGCCTTATCCATTAGGTCACACGGTCACTGACGACCAAGTATAACTTGCATACGACTCATCTCGAAACGCTCACACCCCTGATGTTTTGTGTTTTCGTTCTACACAGGCGCTGCCCCATGCTCTTTCCCACCTATTCGTTACATTCAACCTCTTACGAGACCGACCTAATATAGACTGGGAAACAAGACCACACACTTTGTGCATTCGACGACGACGACGACGACGCTCTGAGATATGTGAGAAATACATATATAAAATGTAATTCAGACTGCCTCGTCCCGCCTTATGGTGTACCGCTTTGGCAAATGCTTTATCTGCGCCATTCGCCCTAATCACATCTGAGAGTAATTCTTAATAAAACGCCTGTCGCTAATTGTCCGTCATCACAGAAACTGTTTGCTATACAGCACGACGGGCAACTGATTTCCAAAATTCGTCTTCCTCCTGTGAGGATGGAACTTTCGACCCCTGGTTTACTAGACCAGTGCTCTACCACTGAGCTAAACAGGCGCGGCCTAGCGGCACTTTTGCGTACTTCGTTCTTACGGTCGTCTGCATTATCAGACTTCAGCTGACAACACTTCGTATTACAGACTAATATTTACAGCTATGGCGACCCATTACAGCTTGGCTACACATCTGACACGTAACCGATGTTCTCTCCAAAGAACACCACTTGCATTTCGGAACATGTCATTCACACATGTCTACAAAAGCACCTTCACCTTCAATTACAGTTTCCTTGAGACTGACGGAGACGTAGGCAAAGTTAAAAGTTGCTATTTCCATTACATCAACTTTAATCAGAAACACAGCAATTTACATCTGCAGCGGAACAAAATTCCGCTCCGCTCAGCGTGGGGCTGGAACCGACGCCCCTGAGATTAAGCGTCTCATGCTCTACCGACTAAGTCAGGGGCGCTACCTCGGTTATACTTGCCGGGTACCAGGTCACACAGTACTCGTTTGGGTTGGGTGGTCCCATACAGAATCTCTCTATGCTGCCTAGTGTTTTCCTAACGTCACACTCGTCACGTACTTCACTTTTATTTCATAATCATTTCTGAGAGGTAAATGAATTGCATGACAACATGCAGAGCTAGTGTCGTCAAAATTAACACACATACTTGATGTGACTCAAAAGCCGAACGGGTTACTTTCCGACATTGTTTTAGATGTGCAAGTGCCAGTCAAAACTCGCGGTGACGGTACTCTGCCGACCATTTCGGTAGTTAATACCGGTCTTGTTGTGTGTGTTTCATGCTCAAGAGCATCTCCAAGCAGAAAATGGTCAACAGCAACATTCAGACGGTTTCGTACTGCTCAATTGCTACATTAAAACGGTATGTTTCTTTTTCAGATCTGGAAGAAACACGACCGTGACAGGATTCGAACCTGCAATCTTCGGATCTGAAGTCCGACGCCTTATTCGTTAGGCCACACGGTCACTGACGACCAAGTCTAACTTATATGCGACTTATCTCGAAAGGCTCACACCCCTGAGGAATTGTGTTTTCGTGCTACACAGCCGCTGCCCCTTGCTCTTTCCCACCCATTCGTTACATTCAACCTCTTAGCACGTTACACAGTACTCGTTTGGGTCGTGTGGTCCCATACAGAATCTCTCCATGCTGCCTAATGTTTTCCTAACGTCACACTCGTCACGTACTTCACTTTTATTTCATAATCATTTCTGAGAGGTAAAGGAATTGAATGACAACCTGCAGAGATAAAGACCGACCAAATATAGACTGGGAAACGACAACACACACTTTGTGCATTCGGAATCGAAGGCAGGGCGTCCCTCGGCGCATTTGCTACGATGGCCATTTCCTTCTTCTGCAGTAGCGGCGGCGACGACAACGACGACGACCACGAATCGCTCTGAGATATGTGAATAATACATCTATAAAATGTAATTGAGACTGCCTCGGCCCACCTTATGCTGTACCGCTTTGGCAAATAATTTGTCTGCGCCATTTGCCTTAATCACATCTGAGAGTAATTCTTAATAAAACGCTTGTCGCTAATTGTTCGTCATCACAGAAACTTTTTGCTATACGGCACGACGCGCAACTGATTTCCAAAATTCGTCTTGCTCCTGTGAGGATGGATCTCACGACCCCTGCTTAACTAGACCAGTGTTCTACCACTGAGCTAAAGAGTCGCGGCCTAGCGGTACTTTTACGTACTTCGTCCTTACGGACGTTCGGTTCATCAGACTTCAGCTGACAACACTTCATATTACCGACTAATATTTGCAGCTATGGCGACCCATTACTGCTTGGCTACACATCTGACACGTAACCGATGTTTTCTCCAAACAACACCACTTGCATTTCAGAACATTTCTTTCACACAAGTCTACAAAATCACCTTCACCTTCAAATACAGTTTCCTTGCGACTGACGGAGACGTAGGCAAAGTTTAAAGTTGCTATTTCCATTACATCACGTTAATCAGAAGAACGGTAATTTACATCTGCAGCGGAACAAAATTCCGTTGGGCTCGGACCCGCGACCCTGAGATTAAGAGTCTCATGCTCTACCGACTTTTTTTTTCTTTTTAAATCGGGCCTCCTTTCTCCCCTACAGCCCGTCCTTCCGCTCGCCATTTGTGCCTTCTTCGGCTAGCTTCTGTGCTATGTTTGGTCCAAATGAGATAGGTGAGTGACGAAGTAAATGTATACAAGTAAATAAAATCCCTTCTTTTGGGGTTATGGAAAGGAAATAGTTCCGCTACATTCTTCCATCATTGAGTGGGAGCGAGTTTTATATTAGAGCCAGGCTTACTTCAGCCTGATGGCTTCTCATGGGTGTGTCAGCAACCTATTAGTGCTGCGACACGAGGGCGAAGGGTAAACGAAATAGCCACCTTGTTGTCGTAAAATGAATGAGAAGCTTAATAGATAATTAGATAATTTCATAAAGGAAAAAAAGGAATCTTGAGGTTGAACTACATGTCGTTTGATCGTTCTTCAGCTCTGTCGGTGAGACAATATTCGGTTCAAGAAATTTGCGTAGTTGTCTTTGTATTTGATTTGTCGTTCGAGCTTTTGATGTTCTGTCATCAGGTACATCCAATAATCTGCTTCACTTTTCGTCATAGCCGTTGAGATGTAACGGACTGTCAGTCCTTTGAGCCTGTTGGCTGACCTTCTTTTAGTGTTAGGATATGGCACGTCATCAGGCAGAAGGACGTGTGTCGGTGAAATTGTGTTAGGTGACGTACGTAGCACATGTGCTAGTTTTTGCCTGAAGAGATTCCACACGTCTTTCACATCTTCACAGACGAAGCGATGTTCTGCAGTGTCGACGACATTGCAGCTGGAACAGTTTGGTGTGTGTGCCAGACGTATCACGTGTAGTTTGGAGTTGGTTGGGATTTTTCTATTGACTGCGAGGTACCACGTCGATCGCACATTGGATGGTAGATGGGGGTCAGATATGTTGTCCAATATGTTTTTCCAATTATAATGTCGAAACTTGTTTTCTATTCGATTGCGCAATTTTCCTTCCAGCAAGGTGTTGTAAACCTCCTTAACCCGATATATGTCCTTCTCCGGTATTCTATGGCGTACATAGCTGTATTCCACCAGAAAATGTTTATAGTGGTACAGCTCGTGGGAGATGTGATGCACATCGATTGGTGGATCTCTGCTGACTGGAGTGATTTCACGTAAGAGGTGAGCCACTATGGTCCGCGGTGATCGTTGCCACTGTTTATAAGTTTTGCTAACGTATAGCGCTTGCGCTTTGAGGTAGATGTCTGTCAGTTGTAGCCCTCCATTGCGTGTCGGTAGCGTCAAGGTATCATATGAAACCTTAAATATCTGACCTCTGCTGAAAAAATAACCAAGCGCTGCTTGCATTTGGTGTGCAATGGTTTTTGACAGAGGCAGCACTTGAGCAACATAGTTGACTTTGGAAGTGATGTATGTATTGGCCAGTTGCACTTTTTGTATTACATTTAAATTACGCAAGCTGTGTTGTTTTATGCTTGCCCGTAATGTGGCAAGTAATTTTCGATAATTGAGAGCGGCCGTGCGGCGAATATTACTCGTATATTCTATTCCAAGGCATTTGATTTTTTCCACAGTGTTGATACTTCCAGCGGCTCTGATCTCTATACCCCGACCAAGATTCATAATACCAGATTTATTGCGGTTGAGTTTAGCTCCTGACGCCATTTCGTAGGTCGCCACAACTTCAAGTACTGTTTCCACCTCGCTTTCGTCAGTCACAAGTACCCCTACATCGTCCGCGTAGGCTTGACATATGATCTTGTGTCCGTGTATATGTAATCCACGGAGTTGCCGAGTCAGAGATACTAAGAGAGGTTCAAGCGCAATTGCGAAAAGCGTCATGGACATTGGGCAACCTTGTGTTCCCGAACTCTGAATATTGATCGGGTGACTGAGTTGTCCGTTGACACTGATTCTTGACGTGCTATTCGTCAGTTTGTTTTTCACGGAGGCTATAATTTTCTGGGGGAAGTGCATGGATGTCATACACCGGAGCAGGTACGAATGATTAACTTTATCAAAAGCTTTTTCAAAGTCAAGCGACATCAGAGCACAGCGAATGTTGCAGGCTTGCGATATCGCTATACTGTCTCTGTAGTCGCATAAGGTCTGAAATATCGTTCTGTCCTTTCCCACACTTGTCTGGTAGGCTCCTGTCACTGTACGAATAACAGAATTCAACCTTTGCATCATGATACGGGCGAAGATTTTATAATCACTACTGAGAAGTGTTATGGGTCGAAGATTCTCCACGGTTTTGCCTCCTGGTGTTTTGGGGACTAAGACCACTGTACCTTCACAGAATTCCTTCGGAAGGTCAGTGTCCGCATTTAGTATTTCATTGCATACGAGTGTCAATTTAGCAATTATTTGTTCGCGAAAAGTTTGATAAAATTCAGCGGGTAGCCCATTTGGTCCAGGTGATTTGATCTTTGGGCTCTTCGAGATGGCATCTTCGACGTTTTCGTCAGTTATTCTCGCTGCGAGCACATCAGCTTCTTCAGGAGTGAGTCGCTCTGTCGTCCTAGCAGTGAGAGCTTGCTGCGCTGTTTCATCTGTCTGTGTATTGGCCAGCAATTCACTAAAGTGTCGATGGATCTCGTCTCGTATTGCAGCTTGATCTTTCAAGAGTCTCCCGTCTGAAGTTTTGAGTTCCGTCGGAATTTTCCGTTATTGTCTTTTGTTCTCTTGGAGAATGTGGTACATCGATGTTGTTTCTTCTCGTGTACCGTTCTGCAAACGCGTTCGTATTGTACAGCCTTCGAGATTGTGTCCCTGCAGGTTGAGCAATTTTGCTTTTATTCTGTTGATTTGCCCATAATTTGTTATGACTGTAGCATCACGAACGCACAAGTCTCTCAGACAGCTGAAGTAAAAGTCTACTGTCCGCTTCTGCCAGGCGACTTTTTCACGGGAGTAAGTTTTCATTGTCTTTAATATTGTGGGCTTCGCGCAGTTTAGCCACCAATTCAGCGCCGTGCCGTACAAGTGGAACTTCCTTTCACATTCTGCCCAAGTGGTGTGGAAGGCGGCGTGACATCTAGGATCCGAAAGGTGAGTAACGTTTAGCTTCCACTGACCTCTCGCCCTGTAAGTGCCTTGTTTCTCTAAATTTACCGTACATATGCACGCGATATGATCAGAGAAAATCGTGGGCCATAGCTCGGACTGTAAAACGTGTCTCCTTAAATTGGATGTTGCGTAAATCCTGTCGATACGACTGGCAGAATGGCTGGTGATATAGGTGAAACCTAGCCTATCACCGTGTTTTAGTTCCCACGTATCAAACAGTTGAAAGTCTCTGACGATGTCCTCCAGCTCCAGAGATTTGTTAAAATTTGGCGTCTGATCTTTCGGACTCAGCACGCAATTAAAGTCACCCGCAAATATTATTTGTTCAAATCGCACCGCGAAAAGGGGGGCGATGTCCGCCTTGAAAAATTCGGCCCTGCGGCGCTTGTTTCCTGTTCCTGACGGGGCATATATGTTGATAAACCTGGTGTTGTTTATCGTGACACCAAGACCTCTACTGTTAGGCAGTTGCGCCACGTCTGTAAGTAGGATCCCCTCTTTAGTCATAATCGCTGTGCCGAGGCTATTGTCATTGCCAGGATTGATGACGGCGTTGTAGCCAGTGATGTCGTCCAAACGGGTAGCCGTTACTTCTTGCAGCATTAAGATGTCAATATCACCGGCGTACAGAAAATCTTGGAGATTTCTCAGATTGATGGTGCTGCTAATTTTATTTATATTCAAGGTTGCAATTCTGTACGCCTGTAAAGATATCATGTCGACGATACCATGTCAGGTGGGGTACTGTTTGCCAAGGGAAGTGGATGATTGCTCCACTTAGAAGAAGTCGGCATCATCATCTGCCGCACGAGCATCTTTGATGGTGGTTTGTTGTCGGGTGGACACATCCTGTCGACGGTCGGGTGCCGTCCGTCTTGAACGTTGTGCTATGTCAGCCATCTCTGCATCATGGCTTTGCTCCTCCATGTCATCCGCCCAGACTCGCGTGTACGTAACTTCCCGTGTGTACGTGTTGGGTACAGGTGGAAGGTCCTTCAGACTAGCTGTACCGTCTTCAATGTGGATTCCACGGTCGGGGTCAGTGTCCTCATTTCGAGTCTTCTTTTTTGTTGTTCGATCTTCCAGAGGAGTTGCCTGTGCCGTCTCCGCCAGTACTTGGCCTATTTGTTTCGCCTTTTCACGCAGAATTGGCGCGACTTCTGCTGCTCCCTGACGGGCTATTCGACGTTTCTTCCGTTTCTTTGGTGTAACAGTTGTAGGCTGCTGGTCATTATCCTCCGACGTGGCAACCGTATCTTCTTTGTGTTGCCCGACGTCTTCGAGTGATTTGCACATGCCTTCTTCTGCCGTCTTAGCCTGGTCTTGTTCTCCACGTCTGTTAGTTTCCACGTCTTGTGAGTGTGCTGGACCTGTAGCTTCTGTGCTGCTAGTATCAATGGCTACGCTACCATCGGGAACGTCAGCATAAGCAACTACCGCCGTGTCGAAACACATGTCACTGCGTAGTGCGGCGGCGTACGTCACGGGTAGAGTGGCCATTTGACTAGGCGGGTCTCGCTCCCCAGTCGGCAGTTGCGTCACACGCCGTTGAACACACTGCGCGCGGACGTGTTGGGTAGAACCACAGCCCGAGCAGGTTCTCGGCTGGCCATCGTAAATGATGATCGCTCTATATCCACCAATCCAGAGATACGACGGGATATATTTCAGCATGTCAATCTTAACTTGACTGACTCCATTTAATACTGGATACTTGTGCAAGCTAGACCATTAATCGGCGACATTGCTGATAATGGCGCCATAGTCTTTCAGTTTGTTGTTAATCTCCTCGGGCGTTATTTAAAAGGGGAGCTCAAAGATTCGAACCGTTCGTATTCCCATTCCGGCACGCGATACCGTGACCTGTCCTATGTGTCCGTCTGAATCTTTGAATTTTGCCACCCTACCACATGCTTCTACTATTTGGTCAGAAATGGATAACTTAAGGAACACAGTCGGACTGACAATCGACAGGTGTATTCCAATCATTTCATCCACTTTGCTCTGAAAAGTTTCTTCGATAAATGCCTCAACTTCCTAAGATTTCGGTCGGACGTAGTTCGGATCGAAATCAACTTCAAAGTATCGTGTCGCGTTGTCTGATCCATTATGTCAATCTAAAAATGTGATCGTGAACTATGACTAACGCAGAAAGTTCGCACTCATCACACAGCGCCGGCCGCTCGCAGCGACGATGTAATCACCGCAACAGCCGCACCGCACGTCCGCACAGCACGGCCGCTGGCGGCGGAATAATTTTTAGATGTGCAAGTGCCAGTCAAAACTCGCGGTGACGGCACTCTGAAGACCATTTCGCTAGTTAACACCGGTCTTGTTGTGTGTGTATCAACCTCAAGAGCATCTCCAAGCAGAAAATGGTCAACAGCAACATTCAGACGGTTTCGTACTGCTCAATTGCTACATTAAAACGGTATGTTTCTTTTCAGAACTGAAAAAACACGAGCGTGACAGGATTCGAACCTGCAATCTTCGGATATGAAGTCGGACGCCTTATCCATTACGCCACTTTCACTGACTACCAACTTTATCTTGTATACGACTCATCTCGAAACGCTCACACCCCTGAGGAATTGTGTTTTCGTTCTACACAGCCGCTTGTACCTTGCTCTTTCCCACCCATTCGTTACATTCAACCTCTTACGAGACCGACCAAATATAGACTAGGAAACAAGACCACACACTTTGTGCATTCGGAATCGAAGGCAGAGCGTCCCTCGCCGCATTTGCTACGATGGCCATTTGCTACTTCTGCAGAAGCGGCGGCGGCGACGACGACGACGACGACGAGGGCGACGACGACGACGACCGGGAGAGGCTCTGAGATATGTGAGAAATACATCTATAAAATGTAATTGTGTCTGCCTCGTCTCATCTTATGCTGTACCGCTTTGGCAAATGCTACATCTGCGCCATTCGCCTTTATCACATCTGGGAGTAATTCTTAATAAAACTCCTGTCGCTAATTGTTCGTCATCACAGAAACTGTTTGCTATACGGCCACGACGCGCAAATGATTTCCAAAATTCGTCATTCTCCTCTGAGGATGGAACTCACGACCCCTGCTTTACTTGACCAGTGCTCTACCACTGAGCTAAAGATGCGCGGCCTACCGGTACTTTTGCGTACTTCGCCCTTACGGTCGTCTGGATCATCAGACTTCAGCTGACAACATTTCATATTACCGACTAATATTTGCAGCAATGGCGACCCATTACTGCTTGGCTACACATCTGACTCGTAACCGATGTTCTCTCCAAACAACACCATTTGCATTTCAGCACATGCCTTTCACACATGTCTTCAAAATCACCTTGTCCTTCAAATACAGTTTCCTTGCGACTGACGGAGACGTAGGCAAAGTTTAATGTTTCTATTTCCATTACATCACGTTAATCAGAAAAACGGTAATTTAAATCTGCTGCAGAACAAAATTCCGTTCCGCCCAGTGTGGTGCTCGAACCCACGTCCCTTAGAAGAAGAAACTCATGCTCCACCGACTGAGCTAGGCGGGCTGCCTCGGTGACTAGCTGCCGGATAGCACGTCACACAGTACTCGTTTGGGTTGGGTCGTCCCATACAGAATCTCTCCAAGCTGCCTATTGTTTTCCTAACGTCACACTCGTCACGTACTTCACTTTTATTTCATAATCATTTCTGAGACGTAAAGGAATTGCATGACAACCTGCAGAGCTAGTGGCGTCAAAATTAACACACATACTTCATGTGACTCAAAAGCCGAAAGAGTTACTTTCCGACGTTATTTTAGATGTGCAAGTGCCAGTCAAAACTCGCAATGACGGCACTCTGCCGACCATTTCGCCAGTTAACATCGGTCTTGTTATGTGTGTTTCAAGCTCAAGAGCATCTCAAGCAGAAAATGGTCAACAGCAACATTCAGACGGTTTCGTACTGCTCAATTGCTACAATAAAACGGTATGTTTTTTTTTCAGAACTGGAAGAACACCCTCTGTGACAGGATTCGAACCTGAAATCTTTGGAACCGAAATTCGACGCCTTATCCATTAGGCCAAACGCTCACTGACGACCAAGTATAACATATATGCGACTTATCTCGAAACGCTCACACCCCTGAGGAATTGTGTTTTCGTTCTACATAGCCACTGCCCCTTGCTCTTTCGCACCCATTCGTTACATTCAACCTCTTACGAGCCCGACCAAATACAGACTGGGAAACAAGACCACACACTTTGTGCATTGGGAATCGAAGACAGTTTTAGACATTACTCTCATGGAGGAAATCCCGCATGGTGACTGTTGTATTAAAACCAGATGCAATTTCTGTGTTTCATCAACACTCTGAATGTCCAAAGATTACAGGACGCCTCCAGATGTGCTTGAGAAACTACTATTGGTTTTCCAGGGAACGATCAGATCGTAGACAGTTTGAGACATTACTCCCATGGAGAAAAGTCCGCATGGTGCCTGTTGTAGTCAATCCCGATGCAATTTCTGTGTTTCATCAACACTCTGAAGGTCCACAGATTACAGAATGATTCCAGATGTGCTTGGGAAACTACTTCTGGTCTTCCAGGGAACGATCAAAACGTAGACAGTTTGAGACATTACTCCCATGGGGAAAAGTCCGCATGGTGCTTGTTGTATTCAATCCCGATGCAATTTCTGTGTTTCGTCAATACTCTGAAGGTCCACAAATTACAGAATGCCTCCAGATGTGCTTCGGCAACTACTACTGGTCTTCCAGGGAGCGATCAAAGCGTAGACAGTTTGAGACATTACTCCCATGGAGAAAAGTCCGCATGGTGCCTGTTGTATTCAATCCCGAAGCAATTTCTTTGTTTCTTCAACACTCTGAATGTCCACATACACTCCTCGATATTGAAATAAGAATACCGTGAATTCATTGTCCCAGGAAGGGGAAACTTTATTGACACATTCCTGGGGTCAGATACATCACATGATCACACTGGCAGAACCACAGGCACATAGACACAGGCAACAGAGCATGCACAATGTCGGCACTAGTACAGAGTGTATCCACCTTTCGCAGCAATGCAGGTTGCTATTCTCCCATGGAGACGATCGTAGAGATGCTGGATGTAGTCCTGTGGAACGGCTTGCCATGCCATTTCCACCTGGCGCCTCAGTTGGACCAGCGTTCGTGCTGGACGTGCAGACCGCGTGAGACGACGCTTCATCCAGTCCCAAACATGCTCAATGGGGGACAGATCCGGAGATCTTGCTGGCCAGGGTAGTTAACTTACACCTTCTAGAGCACGTTGGGTGGCACGGGATACATGCGGACGTGCATTGTCCTGTTGGAACAGCAAGTTCCCTTACCGGTCTAGGAATTGTAGAACGATGGGTTCGATGACGGTTTGGATGTACCGTGCACTATTCAGTGTCCCCTCGACGATCACCAGAGGTGTACGGCCAGTGTAGGAGATCGCTCCCACTCCATGATGCCGGGTGTGGGCTCTGTGTGCCTCGGTCGTATGCAGTCCTGATTGTGGCGCTCACCTGCACGGCGCCAAACACGCATACGACCATCATTGGCACCAAGGCAGAAGCGACTCTCATCGCTGAATACGACACGTCTCCATTCGTCCCTCCATTCACGCCTGTCGCGACACCACTGGAGGCGGGCTGCACGATGTTGGGGCGTGAGCGGAAGACGGCCTAACTGTGTGCGGGACCGTAGCCCAGCTTCATGGAGACGGTTGCGAATGGTCCTCGCCGATACCCCAGGAGCAGCAGTGTCCCTAATTTGCTGGGAAGTGGCGGTGAGGTCCCCTACGGCACTGCGTAGGATCCAACAGTCTTGGCGTGCATCCGTGCGTCGCTGCGGTCCGGTCCCAGGTCGACGGACACGTGCACATTCCGCAAACCACTGGCGACAACATCGATGTACTGTGGAGACCTCACGCCCCGCGTGTTGAGCAATTCGGCGGTATGTCCACCCGGCCTCGCGCTTGCCCACTATACGCCCTCGCTCAAAGTCCGTCAACTGCACATACGGTTCACGTCCACGCTGTCGCGGCATGCTACCAGTGTTAAAGACTGCGATGGAGCTCCGTATGTCACGGCAAACTGGCTGACACTGACGGAGGCGGTGGACAAATGCTGCGCAGCTAGCGCCATTTGACGGCCAACAAAGCGATTCCTGGTGTGTCTGCTGTCCCGTTCGTGTGATCATTGCTTGTACAGCCCTCTCGCAGTGTCCGGAGCAAGTATAGTGGGTCTGACACACCGGTGTTAATGTGTTCTTTTTTCCATTTCCAGGAGTGTATTACAGAATGCATCCAGATGTGCTTCGAAAACTACTACTGGTCTTCCAGGTATCGATCAAAGCGTAGACAGTTTGAGACATTACTCCCATGGACAAAAGTCTGCATGGTGCCTGTTGTATTCAATACCGATGCAATTTCTGTGTTTCGTCAACAGTCTGAATGTCGACAGATTACAGAATGCCTCCAGATGGGTTTCGAAAACTACACTGGTCGTCCAGGAATCGATCAAAGCGGAGACAGTTTGAAAAAATTACTCCCATGGAGAAAATTCCGAATGGTTCCTGTTGTATTCAATCCCGATGGAATTTCTGTGTTTCATCAACACTCTGAATCTCCACAGATTACAGAATGCCTCCAGATGTGCTTGAGAAACTACTTCTGGTCTTCCAGGGAGCGATCAAAGCGTAGACAGTTTGAGACATTACTCCCATGGAGAAAATTCCGCATGGTGCCTGTTGTATTCAAACCCGATGCATTTTCTGTGTTTCATCAACACTCTGAATGTCCACAGATTACAGAATGCCTCCAGATGTGCTTGGGAACCTACTATTGATCTTCCAGGGAACGAACAATGCGTAGACAGTTTGAGACACTACTCCCATGGGGAAAATGTAAGTAGGCTGTTTAGGTTTTTTTATTGGTAACGCCGCCGCCACGTAGCGTTCTGTATAAAAATCACTGGCTGTGCAATGTGCAGTCTGTGGCTGGTTTGCATTGTTGTCTGCCATTGTAGTGTTTGGATGCGGCAGCTGGATGCTAACAGCGTGTAGCGTTGCGCAGTTGGAGGTGAGCCACCAGCAGTGGAGGACGTGGGGAGAGAGATGGGGGAGTTTTGAAATTTGTAAGAATTGGTGTCATGAACTGATATATATATATATTATGTCTATAAAAGTAAATACATTGTTTGTTCTCTATTAAAATCTTTCATTTGCTAACTGTGCCTATCAGTAGTTAGTGACTTCCGTAATTTGAATCTTTTTGTTAGCAGGCAGTAGTGGCGCTCGCTGTATTGCAGTAGTTCGAGTAACGAAGATTTTTGTGAGGTAAGTGATTTGTGAAACATATAGGTTAATGTTAGTCAGGGCCATTCTCTTGTAGGGGTTATTGAATGTCAGATTGCGTTGCGCTAAAAACTATTGTGTGTCAGTTTAAGCACATTCGTGTATAAATTTTTCAAAGGGGACATTTCATACGGCGACCCTGCCAGGAAAACCTCACTGGAATCTTCTGATTTTTTTCTTGTAGTTTGTGTAATTAGTGTAGCTTTTGTTTATTTGCTAGCGCGTAATCATAGAGAGAATATCCTTTGTAGTTGTAGTCTTTCATTTTTGTACAGTAAAACAGTTGTGGCATTCATGTAGATTTGCACAAAGTATTTCGCAGCTGCGCTTTCAATTAACTAGATATTATTTGCTATGTCAATGTGTTCTCTTATTTTTGCTCATCAAATTGTGTTTTTCTGTGTTGTAGTGTGAAATATTGTGACAATAATGGCGTGTGAAAAAAGTAATACTAGGCTACAAAGTAAACTGAGAAATGACAGTGAAGACGAAAGCAGTGTGTTAGCGCCACTGTGTAATGAATTAACTAATGTTCAAAGTATTAATTTGGTAATTGTGCATAGGGAAATGGAGCGGGCTGTAAATAATGGTGTAGGCAGTGAAACAGTTAGTGAACAGGGAAGCATTATCGATCGATCGGTCGGCAACAGCTCGCGTCAGGAATCCGAAATGACAGGACAGAATCTTGCAAATACTGTACATTCAGGTTTTGCATCCTCATCGTTTTCTTAAATAAGTCAAGACACATTTTCTGCTTGTCAAAATGTGAATGTTGCCGGTGCAAATGCACTACCGAAAAGCATAGAGGGACAGATTCCAGACATTAATACATTATTATTGGAATTAATGCAACAAATGAAACAAAACCAGAGACAAACATAGCAACAGTTAGACACAATGGAACAAAATCTTCAAAAGTTAGACACAATGGAACAAAAGCTTCAAAAGTTAGACTCAGTGGAACATACGCTTGACCAACACGTGAAGATTTAACTACTGAGTAGCATAAAATCGAATAGAAATGTCAAAAAGTCTGTAATGACGTAAAAACAGAAATTTGTGAGCATTTCCAACCTATTTTTTCGCGGCATAAAAATATATCACAGAATCAAGAATCCGCCATAAAAGAACTGCAAACTATTGTTCATGAAAATAATGAGACGTTGCAAGCTAAAATTTACTCAGTTGCATCTACCAATTCGGTTACGCAACTTGCAATAACTCAGAAAAACTTAAAAGACACAGTAGATACGATTTCAAAACAAATGGACGCTATGAAATGTGGTTCAGAAAAACACAATGAGGAAATAAGTACACTATCGGAGAAAGTAACCGAACTTTCGGATCAGTTCATTAACATATCTGCAAAGGTAGATGATGATCTGAATAATACAGAAGAGTGCGAACAAATTAGGAAATTAAAACAAAATCAGAATGAAATTAATACGCAACACCAAAGAGAAATCCGGGAAGTACACGATCAGCTGACACAGGTAATACAAGAATTACGTATTTCAAAGGACACTCGCGCTCCAACACGGGAAGAGGGACTTAGAAATACGCAAAAACCACAAAATAATAACACAGGCCATTTCGGAATTTATGAAAGAAATTGGCAAGGTGCACCGAATTTTGAGATGGAACCGTCGACACCGTAACAATGACCGATATGCTACCCGCCGACACGATGATTTTGACTATAAGCTGTTCATTACTGCACGTGAATTCAAAACCTTTAAGAATTCTGTCAACGACATTCATCCACAAGCATGGCTCCATCAATTCTCCCATTGTTTTTCTCCTAACTGGTCATTAGAGCACAGATTAGAATTTATGTGTGGCTACTTAGAGAATGAACGAGCTGTAAGAATGCGATCGGTCATTCACGTTTGTCACAATGAAGGAGAATTTTATCATGCCTTCCTTTCAGCATATTGGTCTCAAGCTACACAAGACCGAGTAAAACATAGCATCATTATGATGAAACATTTCGAACAATCTGAATTTTCCAGTCTTGTGAAATATTTTGAAGACATGTTACATAAGAACCAGTATCTTTCAAACCCATACAGCCCCTCAGAACTCATCCGCATTTGCTTAATCAAATTGATAATTGCCTGAACATTTACTACATATTATTTTGGCAGGACGTAGCAAAGAGGACATTGAAGCTTTTCAGGGACTGTTACAAGAATTGGGAATTGACACTGACAATCGCGGAACGCGAAAATAGGAACACAACAATTACAAGTCACATCCGTCACAAATCCGAGATCAAAGAAATAATAACTGGACACGACAAGGCTATTCTCACAATACAAATCGTGACCAAAATAGACACCACCCGTATGGCAACCGTTGGCAAAGTAGTAATAATTACACGGAAAGATCACCTCACCGCGGTAGTGACAACACAGAGACAATCAGAGAAACAGACAATATGGGAACCAAAATAATTATTATCAAGGGAGACAGAATAACTTAAGACGCAACGGTCCAGCGCGATTCAGGGAGAAATTCTCCACCACGTGACCGACAAGAAAGAAACTATGGACATGACAACAGACGATATAATCATAATGACAGACCGGAATTTCATCAGAACTGGCGGGATTCAAACAGAGCTGGGCCCTCTCGGCAAGGTGAATTTGTAGAAGTTAGGTCTCCTAATCCCAATAACGACGCAAGCCAACAAAGAGATAGCAGACAATGACTCGCACCGCAGGCAGCGTCGTGCGCCGGCTCGCGCAGAGAAAAATAACATAGACGCTAACCTTGAGAAAAATTCCAGTATTCTTTACCGACGTATACTGCATGATAATTGCGTTCAAGCTGAAACTCTGAGTACTATGAAGAGTAAAAGATTGTACCACATTTCAAATGTAAAACCGTTTATTGAAAGATAATCTGCTTTTTAACTTTGTCTTTGCCATAAAAATTTTCAATTCACGCTACTAGAACAATTTGTCACACTGAGAAACTTAACATGTAACAATGTTTTGCAGTTAAGTATCCAGTCTAGAACCTACGGAACATATTTAGACAGTATTTACAAGTGCATTGTTATAGTGAACAGACGGCACAGTGTTATTGTGTGTGTGTACATTCTTGCTTGTTAGTTGCACGATTACGTAACGACTATAAGGCTTACATACTTAGAACATTTACCAGTACTCCTAATCAGATTATAACGCTACATTTTGGTTTACTTAAAAATACATTCTTTATTTGAAGAACATTTGGTGAGACTAAAGATGACTTAGCATTTGGTTTCTATGATAGCTACACGATTATATCATGACGCTACTAACATGTGACACGATTTACATTGTTGTTTTTGCGGTGTATCTGTTTTATATCTACACAGTTTTTCTGTATTATTCTAGAAAGTAAAACATATTTTAGTTGTAACTTTTGTGGTATAGCTACAATGAGACAGCCTTTTCTGTAGCACTACAATACGTTACAGTACAGTACTTACTTCATCACGGCAGTAAGTGTATTATCTACGATATCTATATGCAAAGCATTTCACTCTTGCTTAGCATGAGATAAGTACATTGACTTCTGCAGAACTTCGCTTTCGGAGGACGATAACTACGACACTTCCACAGAGATTATCTCACAGCAAAACGCACATTTAGCACTACAGGGCATGCATTTGAGTGATTAATTTTTTACGTAAACCATTTATTTTTCAACGTAGTTGAATTACAAATTAAGTTTTTCGTGATACATTTCATTCCATTGCTGCAACCTCTAACACCTGAGGGTAGAATTATATTAATCCTCAGGGGGGTACACGCTCACTTTATGTACCATGTGTTTGGCAAGCACAAGGAGCCCTAGCTAATATGGTATTTGTAGGTCGCACCAGTGTTCAAGAAGGGTAGTAGGAGTAATCCATTTAACTACAGACCTATATCATTGGCGTCGGTTTGCAGTAGGGTCTTGGAGCATATACTGTATTCAGACATTATGAATCACCTCGAAGGGAACGATCTATTGACACGTAATCAGCATGGTTTCAGAAAACATCTCTCTTGCGCAACGCTATCGACAGGGGATCTCAAGTTGATTCCGTATTTCTAGATTTCCGGAAAGCTTTTGACACCGTTCCTCATAAGCGACTTCTAATCAAGCTGCGGAGCTATGGGGTATCGTCTCAGTTGTGCAACTGGATTCGTGATTTCCTGTCAGGAAGGTCGCAGTTCGTAGTAATAGACGGCAAATCATCGAGTAAAACTGAAGTGATATCAGGTGTTCCCCAGGGAAGCGTCCTGGGACCTCTACTGTTCCTGATCTATTTAATTGACCTGGGTGTATGATGTATTTTGTACCTTTGTTATTGTATTTTCATGTTATAAAATTGTAATTGACACCAGTTCATCAAATTAAGTAACTTGTAAATTACATTTCACTGCACACTTTTCTGTTGGTCATAGTATATGGACAATATGTGAGAAGTGGGGACTGATAGTGTTTGCACGTGCGTTAATAATTCAACAAGGGACTAGATAACAGCATTGCTGGTTCTAAGGACATTTCAAACAAATTCTTTGTCAGTGGACAAGGGGTGGTTTATGGACCTGCTTGTACACAACACTCTTCGATGGTGATTGTATGACTCACTGATACCATTATTTCTACAAGGACTGCAGTGGGCCTGCACCTCTGGTGGCCCACCAATACCATAATCTCTACCAGGACTACAAGGGGTCTACTCTGTGATGACCTACCTACCAATATTCTTCAAAACTTCGACTGACTCTGCTGTGGGTTTGCTCTGTTGTGGCCCATTACCTGTCTGCATGTCAAGAGTCAGCACTGTCTTTCTGTTGGAAGGACAACACTACTTTTCAAGACTGCAAGGAAATCCACTACTTCCGTGTGCATTTTCATTTACTACTCAGACTTTGAGAAAAACACTGCAATTTTACTTTGATGAATGATCAGGACTGTCTTTATGGACTGTGAGAAAATTGTAGCTTTTGACCAACATCGTATCGATAAGTGTGTGCTTTTCATTTCTTTGTCATTGTGATTAAGAAAAAATTTTTCAAATCTGTATTGGCCACTGCCCAAAACAATTTGTAAATTTCTTTTGTGGGGAGCATGGGGGCTATGTAAGTAGGCTGTTTAGGTTTTTTTTATTGGTAACGCCGCCACGTAGCGCTCTGTATAAAAATCACTGGCTGTGCCATGTGCAGTCAGTGGCTGGTTTGCATTGTTGTCTGCCATTGTAGTGTTGGGCAGCGGCAGCTGGATGCTAACAGCGCGTAGCGTTGCGCAGTTGGAGGTGAGCCACCAGCAGTGGTGGACGTGGGGAGAGAGATGGCAGAGTTTTGAAATTTGAAAGAGATGGTGTCATAAACTGATATATATATATATATATATATATATATATATATATATATATATATATATATATATATAATGACTATAAAGGTAAATACATTGTATGTTCTCTATTAAAATCTTTCATTTGCTAACTGTGCCTATCAGTAGTTAGTGACTTCCGTAGTTTGAATCTTTTAGTTAGCAGGCAGTAGTGGCGCTCGCTGTATTGCAGTAGTTCGAGTAACGAAGATTTTTGTGAGGTAAGTGATTTGTGAAACATATAGGTTAATGTTAGTCAGGGCTATTCTCTTGTAGGGATTATTGAAAGTCAGATTGCGTTGCACTAAAAACTATTGTGTGTCAGTTTAAGCACAGTCGTGTATAAATTTTTCAAAGGGGATGTTTCAAAAAGTCCGCATAGTGCCTGTTGTATTCAGTCCCGATGCAATTTCTGTGTTTCATCAACACTCTGAAGGTCCACAGAATACATAATGCCTGCAGATGAGCTTCGGAAACTAACACTGGTCTTCCAGGAATCGATCAAAGCGTAGACAGTTGTAGACATTAGTCCAATGGAGTAGAGTCCGCATAGTGCCTGCTGTATTCAATCCCGATGCAATTTCTGTGTTTCATCAATACTCTGAAGGTCCAGAGATTACAGAATGCCTCCAAGTGTGCTCCAGAAAATACTACTCGTCTTCCAGGGAACGATCAAAGTGTAGACAGTTTGAGACATTACTCCCATGGAGAAAAGTCCACATGCTGCCTGTTGTATTCAATCACGATGCAATTTCTGTGTATAATCAACACTCAGAAGGTCCAGAGATTACAGAATGCCTCCAGATGTGCTTTGGAAATTAATACTGTTCTCCCAGAAATCGATCAAAGCGTAGGCAGTTTGAGACACTTCTCCCATGGAGAAAAGTCCGCATAGTGCCTATTGTATTCATTTCCGTGCAATTTCTGTGTTTCATCAATACTCTAAAGGTCAACAGATTACAGAATGCTTCCAGATGTGCTTCGGCCACTACTACTGGTCTCCGAGGCAACGAACAAAGCGTAGTCAGTTTGAGACACTACTCCCATGGTGAAAAGTCCTTATGGTGCCTGTTGTAATGAATCCCTATGCAATTTATATGTTTCATCAATACTCTGAAAGTCTACAGATTACAGAATGAATCCAGATGTGCTTTTGAAATTACTACTTGTCTTCTAGGGAACGATCAAATCGTAGACAGTTTGAGACATTACTCCAATGGAGAAAAATCCGCATGGTGCCGTTTGTATTCAATCCCGATGCATTTTCTGTGTTTCATCAACACTCTGAAGGTCCACAGATTACAGAATGCCTACAGATGTGCTTCGGAAACTACTACTGGTCGTCCAGGGATCGATCGAAGCGTAGACAATTTTAGACATTACTCCCATGGAGAAAAGTCCGCATGGTGCCTTTTGTATGCAATCCCGATGCATTTTCTGTGTTTCATCAACACTCTGAAGGTTCACAGATTACAGAATGCCTACAGATGTGCTTCGGAAACTACTACTGGTCGTCCAGGAATCGATCAAAGCGTAGACAGTTTTAGACATTAATCCCATGGAGAAAAGTCCGCATGGTGCCTCTTATATTCAAACCCGATGCATTTTCTGTGTTTCATCAACACTCTGAAGGTCCACAGATTACAGAATGCCTACAGATGTGCTTCGGAAACTACTACTGGTCGTCCAGAAATTGATCAAAGCGTAGACAGTTTTAGACATTACTCCCATGGAGAAAAGTCCGCTTGGTGCGTTTAGTATTCAATCCCGGTGCATTTTCTGTGTTTCATCAACACTCTGAAGGTCCACAGATTACAGAATGCCTACAGATGTGCTTCGGAAACTACTACTGGTCGTCCAGGAATCGATCAAAGCGTAGACAATTTGAGACATTACTCACATGGAGAAAAGTCTGCATAGTGCCTGTGTATTCAGTCCCGATACAATTTCTGTATCTCATCAACACTCTAAAGGTCCCCAGATTACAGAATGCCTACATATGTGCTTCGGAAACTACAACTGGTCTTCCAGGAATGGGTCAAAACGTAGACAGTTGTAGACATTAGTCCCATGGAGAAGAGTCAGCATGGTGCCTGTTGTTTTCAATCCCGATGCAATTTCTATTATTCAAAATCACTCTGAAGGTCCACAGATTACGGAATGAATCCAGATGTGCTTTTGAAACTACTAATGGTCTTCCAGGGACCTATCAAATCGTAGACAGTTTGAGACATTACTCCAATGGGTAAAGGTCCGCATGGTGCCTGTCATATTCAATCCCAATGCTATTTCTTTGTTTCATCAACACTCTGAAGGTCCACAGATTACAGAATGCCTCCAGACTTGCTTCGGAAACTACTACTGTTCTTCCAGCTTACGATCAAAGCATAGACTGTTTGAGACAATACTCTCATAGAGAAAAGCCCGCGTGGTTCCTGTTGTATTCAATCAAGATGCAATTTCTGTGTTTCATCAACACTCTGAAGGTCCAGAGATTACAGAATGCCTGCAGGTGTGCTTCGGAAACTTCTACTGTTCTTCCATGGTACGATCAAAGCGTAGACAGTTTGAGACATTACTAGAATGGAAAAAAGTTCGCATGGTGCCTGTCGTATTCAATCCCGATGCTATTTCTTTGTTTCATCAACAATCTGAAGGTCAACAGATTACAGAATGCCTCCAGATGTGCTTCGGCAACTACTACTGGTCTTCCAAGGAACGAAAATAGCGTAGACAGTTTGAGACATTACTCCCATGGAGAAAAGTCCTCATGGTGCCCGTTGTATTCAATCACGATGCAATTTCTGTGTATCATCAACACTCAGAAAGTCCAGAGATTACAGAATGCCTCCAGATGTGCTTTGGAAATTAATACTGTTCTCCCAGGAATCGATCAAAGCGTGGGCAGTTTGAGACACTTCTCCCATGGAGAAAAGTCCGCTTGGTGCATTTTGTATTCAATCCCAGTGCAATTTCTGTGTTTCATCAACACTCTGAAGGTCCACAGATTACAGAATGCCTACAGATGTGCTTCGGAAACTACTACTGGTCGTCCAGGATTTGATCAAAGCGTAGACAGCTTGAGACATTACTCCCATGGAGAAAAGTCTGCATAGTGCCTGTGTATTCAGTCCCGATACAATTTCTGTATCTCATGAACACTCTGAAGGTCCCCAGATTACAGATTGCCTACATATGTGCTTCGCAAACTACAACTGGTCTTCCAGGAATCGATCAAAACATAGACGGTTGTAGACATTAGTCCCATGGAGAAGAGTCCGCATGGTGCCTGTTGTTTTCAATCCCGATGCAATTTCTATTATTCAATAACACTCTGAAGGTCCACAGATTACGGAATGAATTCAGATGTGCTTTTGAAACTACTAATGGTCTTAAAGGGATCGATCAAATCGTAGACAGTTTGAGACATTACTCCAATGGAAAAAAGTCCGCATGGTACCTGTCGTATTCAATCCCGATGCTATTTCTTTGTTTCATCAACACTCTGAAGGTCCACAGATTACAGAATGCCTCCAGATGTGCTTTGTAAACTACTACTGTTCTTCCAGGGTACGATCAAAGCATAGACTGTTTGAGACAATACTCTCATAGAGAAAAGCCCGCATGGTGCCTGTTGTATTCAATCAAGATGCAATTTCTGTGTTTCATCAACACTCTGAAGGTCCAGAGATAACAGAATGCCTGCAGGTGTGCTCCGGAAACTTCTACTGGTCTTCCATGGTACGATCAAAGCGTAGACAGTTTGACACATTACCCCAATGGAAAAAAGTCCGCATGGTGCCTGTCGTATTCAATCCCGATGCAATTTCTGTGTATCATCAACACTCAGAAGGTCTACAGATTACAGAATGCCTCCAGATGTTCTTTGGAAATTAATACTGTTCTCCCAGGAATCGATCAAGTCGTAGTCACTTTGAGACACTTCTCCCATGGAGAAAAGTCCGCATAGTGCCTATTGTATTCAGTTCCGTGCAATTTCTGTGTTTCATCATTACTCTGAAGTTACAGAGATTACAGAATGGCTATTGGTGTGCTCCGGAAATTACTACTGGTCTTGCACGGAACGATCAAGTTGTAGACAGTTTGAGACATTACTCCCATGACTAAATGACACCATGGTGCCTTTTTTATTCAATCCCGATGCAATTTCTGTGTTTCATCAATACTCTAAGGGTCAACAGATTACAGAATGCTTCCAGATGTGCTTCGGCCACTACTACTTGTCTCCGAGGCAACGAACAAAGCGTAGACAGTTTGAGACACTGCTCCCATGGTGAAAAGTACTTATGGTGCCGGATGTAATGAATCCCGATGCAATTTATATGTTTCATCAACACTCTGAAGGTCTACAGATTACAGAATGAATCCAGATGTGCTTTTGAAATTACTACTTGTCTTCTAGGGAACGATCAAATCGTAGACAGTTTGAGACATTACTCCAATGGAGATAATTCCGCATGGTGCCTTTTGTATTCAATCCCGATGCATTTTCTGTGTTTCATCAACACTCTGAAGGTCCACAGATTACAGAATGCCTACAGATGTGCTTCGGAAACTACTACTGGTCGTTCAGGAATCGATCAAAGCGTAGACAATTTTAGACATTACTCCCATGGAGAAAAGTCCGCATGGTGCCTTTTGTATTCAATCCCGATGCATTTTCTGTGTTTCATCAACTCACTGAAGGTTCACAGATTACAGAATGCCTACAGATGTTCTTCGGAAACTACTACTGGTCGTCCAGGAATCGATCAAAGCGTAGACAATTTTAGACATTAATCATATGGAGAAAAGTCCGCTTGGTGCCTCTTGTATTCCAACCCGATGCATTTTCTGTGTTTCATCAACACTCTGAATGTCCACAAATTACAGAATGCCTACGGATGTGCTTCGGAAACTACTACTGGTCGTCCAGGAATCGATCAAAAGGTAGACAGTTTTATACATTACTCCAATGGAGAAAAGTCCGCATGGTGCCTGTTGTATTCAATCCCGATGCAATATCTTTCTTTCATCTACATTCTGAAGGACCACAGACTACAGTATGCCTCCAGATGATCTTCGACAACTACTACTGGTCTTCCAGGGAGCGATCCAAGTGTAGATAGTTTAAGTCACTACTCTTATGGAGAAAAGTCCTCATGGACCCTGTTGTATCCAATTCCGATGCAAGTCCCGTGTTTCATCAACACTCTGAAGGTCCACAGTTTAGAGAATGCCCCCACGTGTGCTTCTCAAACTGCAACTGGTCTTCCAGGGACCGATCAAAGATGAGACAGTATGAGACAATACTCCCATAGAGAAAAGCCCTCATGGTGCCTTTTGTATTCAATCCCGATGCAATTTCTGTGTTTCATCAACACTATGAAGGTCCAGAGATTACAGAATGCGAACAGATGTGCTTCGGAAACTACCACTGGTCTTCCAGGAACCGATAAAAGCGTAGACAGTTGTAGACATTAGTCACATGGAGAAGAGTCCGCATGGAGCCTGCTGTATTCAATCCCGATGCAATTTCTGTGTTTCATCAATACTCTGAAGCTCCAGAGATTATAGAATGCCTCCAAGTGTGCTCCGGAAACTCCTACTCGTCTTCCAGGGAACGATCAAAATGTAGACAGTTTCAGACGTTACTCCCATGGAGAAAATTTCGCATGGTGCCTGTTGTACCCAATTCCGATTCAATTTCTGTGTTTCATGAACCTTCTGAAGGTCCACAGATTACAGAATGGCCCCAGATGTGCTTCGAAAACTACTACTGGTCTTCCAGGGTACGATCAATGCGTAGGCAGTTTGAGACATTACTCCCATGGAGAAAAGTCCGCATGGTGCCTGTTGTATTCAATCCCGATGCAATTTCTGTGTATTTTCAACACTCAGAAATTCCAGAGATTACAGTATGCCTCCAGATGTGCTCCGGAAATTAATACTGTTCTCCCAGGAATCGATCAAAGCGTAGGCATTTTGAGATACTTCTCACATGGAGAAAAGTCCGCATAGTGAATATTGTATTCAGTCCCGATGCAATTTCTGTGCTTCATCAACACTCTAAAGGTACAGAGATTAGAGAATGCCTATTGGTGTGCTCCGGAAATTACTACTGGTCTGCCAGGGAACGATCAAAGTGTAGACAGTTTAAGACATTACTCCCATGGAGAAAAGTCCGCATAGTGCCTGTACTATTATGTCCCGATGCATTTTCTGTGTTTCATCAACACTCTTAAGGTCCAGAGATTACAGAATGCTTCCAGATGTGCTTCGGAAACTATCACTGGTCTTTCAGGGAGCGATCAAAGTGTAGACAGTTTAAGACACTACTCCCATGGAGAAAAGTCCGCATGGTGCCTGTTGTATTCAATCACGATGCAATCACTGTGTCTCATCATCACTCTGAATGACCACGGATGAATTATGCCTCCAGATGTGCTTCGGAAACTACTACTGGTCTTCCAGGGAACGATCAAAGCGTAGACAGTTTGAGGCATTACTCCCATGGAGAAAAGTCCGCATGCTGCCTGTTGTATTCAATCCCGATGCCATTTCTGTGTGTCAACAACACCATGAAGATCCACATACTACCGAACGCCTCCAGATGTGCTTCAGAAACTACTATTGTCGGCCAAGTAAGGATCAAAGCGTAGATAGTTTGAGACAATACTCCCATAGAGGAAAGCCCGCATGGGGCCTGTAGAATTCAATCCTGATGCAATTTCTTTCTTTTATCAACACTCTGAAGGTCCACAGATTACAGAATGCCTCGAGGTGTGCTTCGGAAACTACAACTGGTCTCCCAGGGTACGATCAAAGCGTAGACATTTTGATACATTACTCACATGGAGAAAAGTCCGCATGGTGCCTGTTGTATTCAATCACGATGCAATCACTGTGTCTCATCATCACTCTGAATGACCACGGATTACAGAATGCCTGCAGATGTGCTTCGCAAACAACTACTGGTCTTCCAGGGAACGATCAAAGCGTAGACAGTTTGAGGCATTACTCCCATGGAGAAAAGTACGCATGGTGCCTGTTGTATTCAATCCCGATGCAATTTCTGTGTTTCATCAACACTCTGAAAGTCCACAGATTACAGAATGCCTCCAGATGTTCTTCGGCAACTACTACTGGTCTTCCAGGGAACGATCAATTCGTAGACAGTATGAGACGTTACACCAATGGAGAAAAGTCCGCATGGAGCCTGTTGTATTCAGTTCCGATGCAATTTGTGTTTTTCATCAACACTCTGAAGGTTCACAGATTACAGAATGCCTCTAGATGTGCTTCAACAACTACTACTTATCTTCCAGGGAACGAACAAAGCGTAGACAGTGTGAGACATTACTCCCATGGGGAAAAGTCCGAGTAGAGCCTGTTGTATTCAGTCCCGATGCAATATCTGTGTTTCATCAACAGTCTGAAAGTCCACAGATTACGAAATGCCTGCAGATGTGCTCCGGAAACTACCACTGGTCTTCCAGGAAACGATCAAAGCGTAGACAGTTGTAGACATTAGTCCCAATGAGAAGAATCCGCATGGTGCCTGTTGTATTCAATCCCGATGCAGTTTCTGTTTTTCATCAATACTCTGAAGGTCCAGAGATTACAGAACGCCTCCAGGAGTGCTCCGGAAACTACTACACGTCTTCCAGTGAACGATCAAAGTGTAGACAGTTTGAGACATTACTCCCAATTAGCAAACTTCGCATGGTGCCTGTTGTATCCAACTCCGATGCAATTTCTGTGTTTCATGAACCTCCTGAAGGTACACAGATTACAGAATGTCTATAGACGTGCTTCGTAAACTACCACTGATCTTCAAGTAATCGATCAAAGCGTAGACAGTTCTAGACATTAGTCCAATGTAGAAGAGTCCGCATGGTGCCTGTTGTATTCAGTTCCGATGCAATTTCTGTGTTTCATCAACACTCTGAAGGTTCACAGATTACAGAATGCCTCTAGATGTGCTTCGGAAACTACCACTGGTCTTCCAGGAATCGATCAAGACGTAGAAACTTTGAGACATTACTCCCATGAAGATAAGTCCGCCTGGTGCCTGTTGTATTCAATCCCGATGCAATTTCTTTGTTTCATCAACACCCAGAAGCTCCACAGATTACAGAATGCCTCGAGGTGTGGTTCGGAAACTACAACTGGTTTTCCAGTAAACGATCATAATGTAGACAGTTTAAGACATTACTCCCATGGAGAAAAGTTCGCATGGTGCCTTTTGTATTCAATCCCGATGCAATTTCTGTGTTTCACCAACACTCAGAATGTCCACAGATTTCAGAATGCCTCCTGATGTGCTTCTGAAACTGCTACTAGTCTCCCAGGTATCGATCAAATCGTAGACAGTTTGAGACATTACTCCTATGGAGAAAAGTCGCATGGTGGCTTTTGTATTTAATCCCAATGCAATTTCTTAGTTTCATCAGCACTCTGAATGTCCACAGATTACAGAAAGCCTCGAGGTGTGCTTCGGAAACTACAACTGGTCTTCCAGGGAACGATCAAAGCGTAGACAGTTTAAGACATTACTCCCATGGGGAGAAGTCCGCATAGTGCCTGTTGTATTCAGTCCCGATGCAATATCTGTGTTTCATCAACACTCTGAAGGTCCAGAGATTACAGAATGCCTCCAGATATGCTTCGGAAACTACCACTGGTCTTTCAGGAGTCGATCAAAGCGTAGAAACTTTGACACATTACTCCCATGAAGAAAAGTGCGCATGGTGCCTGTTGTATTCAAACCCGATGCAATTTCTTTGTTTCATCAACATTCTGAAGGTCCACAGACTACAGAATGCTTCCAGATGTTCTTCGGCAACTACTACTAGTCTTCCAGGGAGCGATCAAAGAGTAGACAGTTTAAGACACTAATCCCATGGAGAAAAGTCCGCATGGAGCCTGTTGTATCCAATCCCGATGCAAGTTCCGTGTTTCATCAACACTCTGAATGTCGACAGATCACAGAATGCCTGCAGATGTGCTTCGGAACCTACTACTGGTCTACCAGGGAACGATGAAATCGTAGACAGTTTGAGACATTGCTAGTATGGACAAAAGTCCGCATGGTGCCTGTTGTATTCAATCCCGATGCAATTTCTGTGAGTCATCAACACTCAGATGGTCCACAGATTTCACAATGCCTCCTGATGTGCTTCTGAAACTGCTACTAGACTCCAAGGTATCGATCAAATCGTAGACAGTTTGAGACATTACTCCCATGGAGAAAAGCCCGCATGGTGCCTGTTGTATTCAATCCCGATGCCATCTCTGTGTTCCATCATCACTCTGAATGACCACGGATAACAGAATGCCTTTAGATGTGCTTCAGAAACTACTATTGTCGACCACGTAAGGATCAAAGCGTAGACAGTTGGAGACAATACTCCCATAGAGAAAAGCTCGCATGGGGCCTGTTGTATTCAATCCCGATGCAATTTCTGTGTTTCATCAACGCTCGGACGGTCCACAGATTAGAGAATGCCTCCAGATGTGTTCGGCAACTACTACTCGTCTTCCAGGGATCGATCAAAGTGTAGACAGTTTGAGACATTACTCATATGGAGAAAAGTCCGCATGGTGCATGTTGTATACAATCCCGATGCTATTTCTGTGTTTCATCATTACTCAGAAGGTCTACAGATTACAGAATGCCTCCAGATGTGCTTCGAAAACTTCTACTGGTCTTCCATTAATCGATCAAAGCGTAGACAGTTTGAGACATTACCCCCATGGAGAAAAGACCGCATGGTGCCTTTTGTATTCAATCCCGATGCAATCTCTGTGTTTCATCATCACTCTGAATGACCACGGATTACAGAATGCCTCCAGATGTGCTTCGGAATCTACTACTGGTATTCTTGGGAACGATCAAAGCGTAGACAGTTTGAGACATTACTAGGATGGAGAGGAGTCCGCATGGTGCCTGTTGTATTCAATCCCGATGCCATCTCTCTGTGTCAAGCACACTCTGAACTTCCACATACTACAGATCGCCTCCAGATGTGCTTTGGAATCTACTATTGTCTTCCAGGTAAGGATCAAAGCGTAGACAGTTTGAGACAATACTCCCATAGAGAAAAGCAAGCATGGTGCCTGTTTTATTCAATCCCGATGCAATTGCTGTGTTTCATCAACACTCTGAAGGTCCACAGATTACAGAATGCCTAAAGATGTGCTTCGGAAACTACCACTGGTCTTCCATTAATCGATCAAAGCGTAGACAGTTCTAGACATTAGTCCCATGGAGAAGAGTCCGCATTGTGCCTGTTGTATTGAATCCCGATGCAATTTCTGTGTTTCATCAATACTCTGAATGTCCACGGAATACAGAATGCTTCCAGATGTGCTTCGGCAACTACTACTGGTCTTCCAGGGTTCGAACAGAGCGTAGACACTTTGAGACATTATTCCCATGGTGAAAAGTCCTTATGGAGCCTGTTGTAATCAATGCCGATGGAATTTATATGTTTCATCAACACTCTGAATGTCTACAGGTTACAGAATGCCTCCAGATGTGCTTTTGAAACGACTACTGGTCTTCAAGGGAACGATCAAATCGTAGACAGTTTGAGTCATTACTAGTATGGAGAGAAGTCCGCATGGTGCCAGTTGTATTCAATCCCGATGCAATCATTGTGTTTCATCATGACTCTGAATGACCACGGATTACAGAATGCCTCTAGATGTGCTTCCGAATCTACTACTGGTATTCTTGGGAACGATCAAATCGTAGACAGTTTGAGACATTACTAGTGTGGAGAGAAGTCCGCATGGTGATTGTTGTATTCAATCCCGATGCCATTTCTGTGTGTCAAGCACACTCTGAACTTCCACATACTACAGATCGCCTCCAGATGTGCTTTGGAATCTACTATTGTCTGCGAGGTAAGGATCAAAGCGTAGAAAGTTTGAGACAATACTCCCATGGTGAATAGTCCTTATGGTGACTGTTGTAATCAATCCCGATGCAATTTATTTGTTTCATCAACACACTGAAGGTACACAGATTGCAGAATGAATCCAGTTGTGCTTTGGCAACTACTACTGGTCTGTCAGGGAACGAACAAAGCGTAGACAGTTTGAGACATTACTCCCATGGAGAAAAGTCCGCATGGTGCCTGTTGTATTCAATCCCGATGCAATTTCTGTGTTTCATTAAAATTCTGAACGTCCAAAGATTTCAGAATGCCTCCTGATGTGCTTCTGAAACTGCTACTAGTCTCCCAGGTATCGATCAAATCGTAGACAGTTTGAGACATTATTCCCATGGAGAAAAGTCCGCATGGTGATTGCTGTATTCAATCCCGATGCAATTTCTTTCTTTCGCCAGCACTCTGAAGGTCCACAGATTACAGAATGCATCGATGTTTGCTTCGGAAACTACAACTGGTCTTCCAGGGAACGATCAAAGCGTAGACTGTTTGAGACATTACTCCCATGGATAAAAGACCGCATGGTGCCTGTTGTATTCAATCCCGATGCAATCTCTGTGTTTCATCATTACTCTGAATGACCACGGATTACAGAATGCCTCCAGATGTGATTCGGAAACTAGTACTGGTCTTCCAGGGAACGATCAGATCGTAGACAGTTTGAGGCATTACTCCCATGGAGAGAAGTCCTTATGTTGCCTGTTGTATTCAATGCCGATGCCATTTCTGTGTGTCAACAACCTTCTGAAGTTCCACATACTACAGAACGATTTAGATGTGCTTCAGAAACTACTATTGTCTGCCAGGTAAGGATCAAAGCGTAGACAGTTTGAGACAATACTCCCATAGAGAAAAGCAAGCATGGTGCCTGTTTTATTCAATCGCGATGCAATTGCTGTGTTTCATCAATACTCTGAAGGTCAACAGATTACAGAATGCCTACAGATGTGCTTCGGAAACTACCACTGGTCTTCCAGGAATCGATCAAAGCGTAGACAGTTCCTGACATTATTCCCATTTAGAAGAGTCCGCATTGTGCCTGTTGTACTGAATCCCGATGCAATTTCTGTGTTTCATCAATACTCTGAATGTCCACGGAATACAGAATGCTTCCAGATGTGCTTCGGAAACAACTACTGGTCTTCCAGGGTACGATCAAAGAGTAGACAGTTTGAGACATTCCTCCCATAGAGATAAGACCGCATGGTACCTGTTGTATTCAATCCCGATTCAATTTCAGTGTTTCATCAACACTCAGAAGGTCCACAGATTACAGAGTGCCTCCAGATGTGCTTCGGCATCTACTACTGGTCTTCCAGGGAACGGTCAAATCGTAGACAGTTTGAGACATTACTCCCATGGAGAAAAGTCCGCATGGTGCCTGTTGTATTCAGTCGCGATGCAATTTCTGTGTTTCATAAACTCTCTGAAGGTCCATAGTTTGCAGAATACCTACAGATGTGCTTCGGAAATTATTACGGATCTTCCAGGAGTCCATCAAGTCGTAGACAGGTTTAGACATCTCTCCCATGGAGAAAAGTCCGCATGGTGCCTGTTGTATTCAATCCCGATGCATTTTCTGAGTTTCGTCAACACTCTGAAGGTCCAGAAACTACAGAATGTCTGCAGGTGTGCTCCGGAAACTACTACTGGTCTTCCACTGTACAGTCAAGGTGTAGACAGTTTGAGACATTACTCTCATGGAGCAAAGTTCCCATGGTGCCTGTTGTATTCAATCCTGATGCAATTTCTTTTTTTCATCAGCACTCTGAACGTCCACAGATTACAGATTGCCTCGAGGTGTGCTTCGGAAACTACAACTGGTCTTCCAGGGAACGATCAAAGCGGTGACAGTTTGAGACATTACTCCCATGGAGAAAAGTGCACATGGTGCCTTTTGTATTCAATCGCTATGTATTTTCTGTGGTTCATGAAATCTCTGAAGGTCCAGAGATTACAGAATGCCTACAGATGTGCTTAGGATACAACTACTGGTCTTCCAGGAATCGATCAAGGCGTAGACAGTTTTAAACATTACTCCCATGGAGAAACGTCCGCATGGTGCCTGTTGTATTCAATCCCGATGCAATTTCTGTGTTTCATCAACTCTCTGAAGGTCCACAGATTACAGAGTGCCTCCAGACGTGCTTCGGCAACTACTACTGGTCTCCCAGGGAACGATCAAAGAGGAGACAGTTTGAGACATTACTCCCATGGAGAAGAGTCCGCATGGTGCCAGTTGTATTCAATCCCAAAGCAATTTCTGTGTTTTATCAACACTCTGATCGTCCAGAGATTACAGATTGCCTCCAGATGTGCTTCGGAAACAGCTACTGGTCTTCCAGGGTACGATCAAATCGGAGACAGTTTGAGACATTACACCGACGGAGAAAAGTGAGCATGGTGCCTTTTGTATTCAATCCCGATGCATTTTCTGTGTTTCTTGAAAACTCTGATGGTCCATAGATTACAGAATGCCTACAGCTGTGTTTGAGAAACATCTACTGGTCTTCCAGTAATCGATCAAAGCGTAGACACTTTTAGACATTACTCCCATGGAGAAAAGTCCGCATGGTGCCTGTTGTATTCATACCCGATGCAATTTATTTCTTTCATCAACATTCTGAAAGTCCACAGATTACAGAATGCCTCCAAATGTGCTTCGTAACCTACCATTGGTCTTCCAGGGATCGATCAAAGAGTAAACAGTTTGAGAAATTAGTCCCCTAGAGAAAAGTCCGCATGGTGCATCTGGTATTCAATCCCGATGCAATTTCAGTGTTTCATCAACACTCTGAAGGTCCACAGATTACAGAGTGCCTCCAGATGTGCTTCGGCAACTACTACTGGTCTCCCAGGGAACGATCAAAGCGGAGACAGTTTGAGACATTACTCCCATCTAGAAAAGTTCGCAGGGTGCCTTTTGTATTCAATCCCGATGCATTTTCTGTGTTTCATGAGAACTCTGAAGGTCCAGAAATTACAGAATGCCTACAGATGTGCTTCAGAAAGTACTACTGGTCGTCCAGGGAACAATCAAACCGTAGACAATTTGAGACATTACTCCCATGGAGAAACGTCCGCTGGGTGCCTGTTGTATTCAATACCGTTGCAATTTCGGTGTTTCGTCATCACTCTGAAGGTCCACTGATTACAGAATGATTCCAGATGTGCTTCAGAAAGTACTACTGGTCTTCCAGGGAACGATCAAAGCCTAGACAGTTTGAGACATTAATCCCATGGAGAAAAGTCCGCATGGTGGTTGTTGTATTCAATCCCGATGCATTTTCTGTGTTTCATCAACACTCTGAAGGTCCACAGATTGCAGAATGCCTCCAGATGTGCTTTGGAAGCTACTACTGGTCTTCCAGGAATGGATCAAATCGCAGACAGTTCGAGACATTTCTCCCATAGAGGAGTGTCCGCTTGGTGCCTGTTGTATACAATCCCGATGGTATTTCTGTGTTTCTTCAATACTCTGAAGGTCTACAGATTACCGAATGCTTCCACATGTGCTTCGGTAGCTTCTACTGGTCTTCCAGGAATCAATCAAAGCGTAGGCAGTTCGAGACATTACTCCCATGGAGAAAATTCCGAATGGTGCGTGTGGTGTTCAATCACAATGCAATTTCTGTGTTTCATCAACACTCTGAAGGTCCATAGATTACACAATGCCTCCAGATGTGCATCTTAAACTACTACTACTCTTCCAGGAATCGATCAAAGCGTTGACAGTTTGAGACATTACTCCCATGGAGAAAAGTCCACATCGTGCCTGTTGTATTCAATCCCGATGCAATTTCTGTGTTTCAGGTACACGCTGAAGGTCCACAGGGTACAGAATGCTTCCAGATGTGCATCCGAGATTACTACTGGTCTTCCAGGGAAAGATCAAAGCATAGTTAGTTTAAATATACCTATCATGGAGAAAACTCCGCATGGTGCCTGTGGTATTCAATCCCGATGCAATTTCTGTGTTTCATCAACACTCTGAATGTCCACAGATTACAGAATTCCTCCAGGTGTGCTTCGAAAACTACTACTGGTCTCCCAGGAACGATCAAAGCGTACACAGTTAGAGACATTACCCCTTGGAGAAAAAACTGCATGGTGGATATTGTATTCAATCTCGATGCAATTTCTGTATTTCATCGACACTCTAAAGGTCAACTCATTTCAGAACTGCCTCTAGATGTGCTTCTAAAACTGCTACTATTCTCCCAGGAAACGATCAAAGCGTCTACAGTTTGAGACATTAATTTCATGGAGAAATGTCCGCATGGTGGTTGTTGTATTCACTTATGATGCAATGACTGTGTTTCATCAACACTCTGTAGGTCCACAGATTACAAAATGCCTCCAGATGTGCTTCGGAAGCTACTAGTGGTCTTCCAGGCATCGATCAAATCGCAGACAGTTTGAGACATTAATCCCATAGAGGAAAGTCGGCATGGTGCCTGTTGTATTCACTCCCGATGCAATTTCTTTGTTTCATCAACACCCTGAATGTCCACAGATTACAGAATGCCTCCAGATGTGCTTTGGAAGCTTCTACTGGTCTTCCAGGAATCTATCAAAGCGTAGACAGTTTGACACATTACGCCCATGGAGAAAAGTCCGCATGGTGCCAGTTGTATTGAATCCAGATCCAATTTCTGTGTTTCATCAACTCTCAGAAGCTCCATAGATTACAGAATGGCTCCATATGTGATCCGTAAACTACTACTGGTCTTATAGGGAACGATCAAAGTGTAGACAGTTTGGGACACTACTCCCATGGAGAAAAGTCCACATGGTGCCGGTTGTATGCATTCCCGATGCAATCTCTGTGTTTCATCAACACTTTGAAGGTCCACTGATTACAGAATGCCTCCAGATGTGCTTCGAAAGCTTCTACTGGTCTTCCAGGAATCGATCAAAGCGTAGACAGTTTGAGACATTACTCCCATGGAGAAAAGTCCGCATGGTGCCTGTGGTATTCAATCCTGAGGCAATTTCTGTGTTTCATAAACTTTCTGAATGTCCACAGATTACAGAATGCCTCCAGATGTGCTGCGGAAACTACTACTGGTCTGCCAGGGTACGATCAGAGTGTAGACAGTTTGAGACATTATTTTCATGGAGAAAAGTCCACATGGTGATGGTTGTATTCAATGGCGATGCATTTTCTGTGTTTCATTAACACTCTGAAGGTCCACAGAATACAGAATGCCTCCAGATGTGCTTCGGAAGCTACTGCTGGTCTTCCAGGAATCGATAAAAGCGTAGACAGTTTGAGATATTACTCCCATGGAGAAAAGTCCGCATGGTGCCAGTGGTATTCAATCCAGATACAATTTCTGTGTTTGATCAACACCCTGAAGATCCACAGATTACAGAATGCCTCCAGATGTGCTTCAGAGAGTACTACTGGTCTTCCAGGGAACGATCAAAGCGTAGACAGTTTTAGACATTACTCGCATGGAGAAAAGTCTACATGGTACTTGTTGTATTCAATCCCGATACAATTTCGGTGTTTCATCAACACTCAGAAATTCCACAGATTACAGAATGCTTCCAGATGTGCTTGGTAAGATACTACTGGTCTTCCAGGAAACGATCAAATCGAAAACAGTTTGAGACATGACTCCCATGGAGAAATGTCCGCACGGTGCCTGTTGTATGCAATCCCGATGCCATATTTGTGCTTCATCAACAATCTGAAGGTCCACAGATTACAGATTGCCTCCAGATGTGTTTCGGAAACTACTACTGGTCTTCCAGGCAACGATCAAAGCGCACACAGTTAGAGACATTATTACCATGGAGAAAAGTAGGCATGGTGCCTGTTGTATTCAATCCTGATGCAATTTCTTTGTTTCATCAACACTCTGAAGGTCCCCAGATTACAGAATGCCTGCAGATGTGCTTCAGAAAGTACACTTCTTCTTCCAGGGAACGTTCAAGGCGTAGACAGTTTGAGACATTACTCCCATGGAGAAGAGTCCGCTTGTTGCCTGTTGTATTCACTCCCGATGCAATTTCTCTGTGTCATCAACACTCAGAAGCTCCATATATTACAGAATGCCTCCAGATGTGCTTCGGAAACTAATACTGGTCTTCAAGGGAACGATGAAAGTGTATACAGTTTGAGACATTTCTCCCATGGACAAAAGTCCACATGGTGCCTGTTGTATTCAATCCCGATGCAATTTCGGTGTTTCATCAACACTCAGAAACTCCACAGATTACAGAATGCTTCCAGATGTGCTTCGGAAGATACTACTGGTCTTCCAGGAAACGATCAAATCGAAAACAAATTGAGACATGACTCCCATGGAGAAATGTCCGCACTGTGCCTGTTGTATGCAATCCCGATACCATATTTGTCCTTCATCAACAATCTGAGGGTCCACAGATTACAGATTGCCTCCAGATGAGCTTCGGAAACTACTACTGGTCTTCCAAGCAACGATCAAAGCGCACACAGTTAGAGACATTATTCCCATGGAGAAAAGTCGTCATGGTGCCTGTTGTATACAATCCAGATGCAATTTCTTTGTTTCATCAACACTCTGAAGGTCCACAGATTACAGAATGCCTCCAGATGTGCTTCAGAAAGTACTACTGGTCTTCCAGGGAACGATCAAAGCGTAGACAGTTTTAGACATTACACACATGGAGAAAAGTCCGCATGGTGCCTGTTGTATACAATCCTGATGCAATTTCGGTGTTTCATCATCATTCAGAAACTCCATAGATTACAGAATGCTCCCTGATGTGATTCGGAAACTACTACTGGTCTTCCAGGGAACGATCAAAGTGTAGACCGTGTGAGACACTACTCCCTTGGAGAAAAGTCCACATGGTGCCTGTTGTATTCAATCCCAATGCAATTTCTGTGTTTCATAAACACTCTGAAGGGCCACAGATTACAGAATGCCTCCAGATGGGCTTCAGAAAGTTCTACTGGTCTTCCAGGGAACAATCAAAGCGTAGACAGTTTTAGACATTACTCGCATGGAGAAAAGTCCGCATGGTGCATGTTGTATTCAATCCCGATGCAATGTCGGTGTTTCATCATCACTCAGAAACTCCATAGATTACAGAATGCTCCCAGATGTGATTCGGAAACTACTACTGGTCTTCCAGGGAACGATCAAAGTGTAGACTGTGTGACAAACTACGCCCTTGGAGAAAAGTCCACATGGTGCCTGTTCTACTCAATTTCAATGCAATTTCTGTGTTTCATCAACACTTTGAAGGTAAACAGCTTACAGCATGCTTCCAGATGTGCTTCGGAAGATACTACTGGTCTTCGGGGAAACGATCAAATCGAAGACAGTTTGAGACATGACTCCCATGGGGAAATGTCCGCATGGTGCATGTTGTATGCAATCCCGATGCCATATTTGTGCTTCATCAACAATCCGAATGTCCACAGATTACAGAGTGCCTCCAGATGTGCTTCGGAAACTACTACTGATCTTCCAGGCAACGATCAAAGCGCAGACAGTTAAAGACATTATTCCCGTGGAGAAAAGTCGGCATGGTGCCTGTTGTATTCAATCCCGATGCAATTTCTGAGTTTCATCAACACTCTGAAGATCCACAGATTACAGAATGCATCCAGATGTGCTTCGGAAACCACTACTGGTCTACCAGGGAACGATCAAATTGAAGACAGTTTGCGGCATTACTCCTATGGAGAAAAGTTCGCATGGTGCATGTTGTATTCAATCCCGATGCCATTTATGTCCTTCATCAACACTCAGAAGGTCCACAGATTACAGAGTGCCTCCAGATGTGCTTCGGAAACTACTACTAGTTTTCCAGGGAACGATCAAAGCGTATACAATTTGAGACATTTCTCCCACGAAGAAAAGTCCGCATGGTGCATGTTGTATTCAATCCCGATGCATTATCTTTGTTTCATCAACACTCAGAACTTCCACAGATTACAGAAGGCCTCCAGTTGTGTACCTGAGAGTACTACTGGTCTCACAGGAACGATCAAAGCGTAGACAGTTTGAGACATTACTCCCTTCGAGAAAAATCTGCATGGTGGATGTTGTATTCAATCCCGATTCTATTTCTGTGCTTCATCAACACTCTAAAGGTCCACACATTTCAGAATTGCCTCCAGATGTGCTTCTAAAACTGCTACTGGTCTCACAGGAATCGATCAAGGCATAGACAGTTTGAGACATTACTCCCATGGACAAAAGTCTGCACGGTGCCTGTTGTATTCAATCAACATGCAATTTCTGTGTTTCATCAACACTCTCAATGTACTCTGATTATAGAATGCCTCCTGATGTGCTTCGGAAACTAGTAGTGGTCTTCCAGGGAACGACCAAATCGTAGACAGTTTGAGACATTACTCTCATGGAGAAAAGTCCGCATGGTGCCTGTGGTATTTATTCACGATACAATTTCTGTGTTTAATCAAAACTCTGAAGGTCCACAGTTTACAGAATGCCTCCAGATGTGCTTCTTAAACTACTACTGCATTTCCAGGAATCGATCATAGCGCAGACAATTTGAGACATTACTCCCATGGAGGAAAGTCCGCATAATGCCTGTGGTATTCAATCACGATACGATTTCTATGTTTAATCAACACTCTGAAGGTCCACAGATTACAGAATGCCTCCAGATGTGCTTTGGAAACTACTACTGGTATTCCAGGGAACGATCAAATCGTAGACTGTTTGAGACATTACTCCCATTGAGAAAAGTCCGCATGGTGAATGTTGTATTCAATCCCAATGCAATTTCTGTGTTTCATCAACACTCTGAAGGACCACAGATTACAGAATGCCTCCTGATGTGCTACTGAAACTGCTACTGGTCTTCCAGGAATCGATCAAAGCGTCGACAAATTTAGATATTACTCCCATAGAGAAAAGTCTGCATGGTGCCTGTGGTATTTAATCAAGATGCAATTTCTTTGTTCCATCAACATCCTGAACGTTAACAGATAACAGAATCCCTCCAGATGTGCTTCGGAAACTATTACTGGTCTTCCAGGGAACGATAAAAACTTAGACTGTTTGAGACATTACTCTCATGGAGAAAAGTCCGCATAGTGATTGTTGTATTCAATCACGATGCAATATCTGTATTTCATCAACACTCTGAAGGTCCACAGATTACAGAGTGCTTCCAGATGAGCTTCGGAAACTCCTACTGGACTTCCAGGGAACGATCAAATCGTAAACAGTTTGAGACATTACTCCTATGGAGAAAAGTCCGCATGGTGCCTGTGCTATTCAATCCCGATGCAATTTCTTTGTTTCATCAACACTCTGAAGGTCCACAGATTACAGAATGGTTCCAGATGTGCTTCGTAAACTACTACTGGTCATCCAGGGAACGATCAAATCTTATACAGTTTGAGACATTACTCCTATGGAGAAAAGTCCGCATGGTGCCTGTTGTATCCAATCCCGATGCCATTTCCGTGCTTCATCAACACTCTGAAGGTTCACAGATTACAGAGTGCCTCCAGATGTGCTTCGGAAACTACTACAGTTCTTCCAGGCAACGATCAAAGCGAAAACTGTTTGAGACATTACTCCCATGGAGGAAAGTCCGCTTGGTGCATGTTGTGTTCAATTACGATGCAATTTCTTTGATTCATCAACACTCTGAAGGTCCACAGATTACAGAGTGCCTCCAGATGTGCTTCGGAAACTACTACTGTTCTTCCAGGCAACGATCAAATCGTAGACAGTTTGAGACATTATTCCCATGTAGAAAAGTCGGCATCGTGCCTGTTGTATTCTGTCCCGATGCCTTTTCAGTGCTTCATCAACACTCTGAAGGTCCACATATTACAGAGGGCCTCCAGATGTGCTTCGGAAACTACTACTGGTCTCCAGGAATCGATCAAAGCGCAGACAATTTGAGACATTACTCCCATGGAGAAAAGTCCGCATGGTGCCTGTTGTATACAATCCCGATGAAATTTCAGTGTTTCATCAATACTCTGAAGATCTACAGATTACAGAATGGCTCCAGATGTGCTTCAGAAGCCTGTCCTGGTCTTCCAGGAATCGATCGAAGCGTAGACAGTTTGAGTCATTAATCCCATGGAGAAAAGACAACATGGAGCCTGTGGTATGCAATCACGATGCAATATCTGTGTTTCATCAACACTCTGAAGGTCCACAGATTACAGACTGCTTCCAGATAAGCTTCGGAAACTACTACTGGACTTCCAGGGAACGATCAATTCGTAGACAGTTTGAGATATTACTCCCATGGAGAAAAGTCCGCATGGTGCCTGTTGTAACCAAACCCGATGCCATTTCTGTGCTTCATCAACACTCTGAAGGTCCTCAGATTACACAATGCCTCCAGAAGTGCTTCGGAAACTACTACTGTTCTTCCAGGAATCGATCATAGCGCAGACATTTTGAGATATTACTCCCATGGAGAAAAGTCCGCTTGGTTCCTGTTGTTTACAATCCCGATGCTATTTCTGTGTTTCATCATTACTCTGAAGGTCTACAGATTACAGAATGCCTCCAGATGTGCTTCGGAAGCTTCTACTAATCTTCCAGGAATCGATCAAAGAGTAGACAGGTTGAGACATTACTCCCATGGAGAAAAGTGCGCATGGTGACAGTGGTATTTAATCACGATGCAATTTCTGTGTTTCATCAACAGTCTGAAGGTCCACAGATTGCAGAATGCATCCAGATGTCTTCTTAAACTACCACTGCTCTTCCAGGGATCGATCAAAGCTTTGACAGTTTGAGACATTACTGCCAAGGAAAAAAGTCTGCATAGTGAGTGTTGTATTCAATCCCGAAGCAATTTCTTTGTTTCATCAACATACTGAATGTCCACAGATTACAGAATCCCTCCAGATATGCTTCTTAAAGTACTACTGCTCTTCCAGGAATCGATCAAGGCGTAGACAGTTTTAAACATTACTCCCATGGAGAAACGTCCGCATGGTGCCTGTTGTATTCAATAACGATGCAATTTCGGTGTTTCGTCATCACTCTGAAGGTCCACTGATTACAGAATGATTCCAGATGTGCTTCAGAAAGTACTACTGGTCTTCCAGGGAACGATCAAAGCGTAGACAGTTTGAGACATTAATCCCATGGAGAAAAGTCCGCATGGTGGTTGTTGTATTCAATCTCGATGCATTTTCTGTGTTTCATCAACACTCTGAAGGACCACAGATTGCAGAATGCCTCCAGATGTGCTTTGGAAGCTACTACTGGTCTTCCAGGAATTGATCAAATCGCAGACAGTTCGAGACATTTCTCCCATAGAGGAGCGTCCGCTTGGTGCCTGTTGTATACAATCCCGATGGTACTTCTGTGTTTCTTCAATACTCTGAAGGTCTACAGATTACCGAATGCTTCCACATGTGCTTCGGTAGCTTCTACTGGTCTTCCAGGAATCGATCAAAGCGTAGGCAGTTCGAGACATTACTCCCATGGAGAAAATTCCGAATGGTGCGTGTGGTGTTCAATCACAATGCAATTTCTGTGTTTCATCAACACTCTGAAGGTCCATAGATTACACAATGCCTCCAGATGTGCATCTTAAACTACTACTACTCTTCCAGGAATCGATCAAAGCGTTGACAGTTTGAGACATTATTCCCATGGAGAAAAGTCCACATCGTGCCTGTTGTATTCAATCCCGATGCAATTTCTGTGTTTCAGCTACACGCTGAAGGTCCACAGGGTACAGAATGCTTCTAGATGTGCATCCGAGATTACTACTGGTCTTCCAGGGAAAGATCAAAGCATAGTTAGTTTAAATATCCCTATCATGGAGAAAACTCCGCATGGTGCCTGTGGTATTCAATCCCGATGCAATTTCTGTGTTTCATCAACACTCTGAATGTCCACAGATTACAGAATTCCTCCAGGTGTGCTTCGAAAACTACTACTGGTGTCCCAGGAACGATCAAAGCGTACACAGTTAGAGACATTACCCCTTGGAGAAAAATCTGCATGGTGGATATTGTATTCAATCTCGATGCAATTTCTGTATTTCATCGACACTCTAAAGGTCAACTCATTTCAGAACTGCCTCTAGATGTGCTTCTAAAACTGCTACTATTCTCCCAGGAAACGATCAAAGCGTCTACAGCTTGAGACATTAATTTCATGGAGAAATGTCCGCATGGTGGTTGTTGTATTCACTTATGATGCAATGACTGTGTTTCATCAACACTCTGTAGGTCCACAGATTACAAAATGCCTCCAGATGTGCTTCGGAAGCTACTACTGGTGTTCCAGGCATCGATCAAATCGAAGACAGTTTGAGACATTAATCCCATAGAGGAAAGTCGGCATGGTGCCTGTTGTATTCACTCCCGATGCAATTTCTTTGTTTCATCAACACCCTGAATGTTTACAGATTACAGAATGCCTCCAGATGTGCTTTGGAAGCTTCTACTGGTATTCCAGGAATCGATCAAAGCGTAGACAGTTTGAGACATTACTCCCATGGAAAAAAGTACGCATGGTTCCTCTGGTATTCAATCCCGATGCAATTTCTGTGTTTCATCAACACCCTGAAGATCCACAGATTACAGAATGCCTCCAGATGTGCTTCAGAGAGTACTACTGGTCTTCCAGGGAACGATCAAAGCGTAGACAGTTTTAGACATTACTCGCATGGAGAAAAGTCTACATGGTACTTGTTGTATTCAATCCCGATGCAATTTCGGTGTTTCATCAACACTCAGAAATTCCACAGATTACAGAAAGCTTCCAGATGTGCTTCGTAAGATACTACTGGTCTTCCAGGAAACGATCAAATCGAAAACAGTTTGAGACATGACTCCCATGGAGAAATGTCCGCACGGTGCCTGTTGTATGCAATCCCGATGCCATATTTGTGCTTCATCAACAATCTGAAGGTCCACAGATTACAGATTGCCTCCAGATGTGTTTCGGAAACTACTACTGGTCTTCCAGGCAACGATCAAAGCGCACACAGTTAGAGACATTATTACCATGGAGAAAAGTAGGCATGGTGCCTGTTGTATTCAATCCCGATGCAATTTCTTTGTTTCATCAACACTCTGAAGGTCCACAGATTACAGAATGCCTGCAGATGTGCTTCAGAAAGTACACTTCTTCTTCCAGGGAACGTTCAAGGCGTAGACAGTTTGAGACATTACTCACAAGGAGAAGAGTCCGCTTGTTGCCTGTTGTATTCACTCCCGATGCAATTTCTATGTGTCATCAACACTCAGAAGCTCCATATATTACAGAATGCCTCCAGATGTGCTTCGGAAACTAATACTGGTCTTCAAGGGAACGATGAAAGTGTATACAGTTTGAGACATTTCTCCCATGGACAAAAGTCCACATGGTGCCTGTTGTATTCAATCCCGATGCAATTTCGGTGTTTCATCAACACTCAGAAACTCCACAGATTACAGAATGCTTCCAGATGTGCTTCGGAAGATACTACTGGTCTTCCAGGAAACGATCAAATCGAAAACAAATTGAGACATGACTCCCATGGAGAAATGTCCACACTGTGCCTGTTTTATGCAATCCCGATGCCATATTTGTCCTTCATCAACAATCTGAGGGTCCACAGATTACAGATTGCCTCCAGATGAGCTTCGGAAACTACTACTGGTCTTCCAAGCAACGATCAAAGCGCACACAGTTAGAGACATTATTCCCATCTAGAAAAGTCGTCATGGTGCCTGTTGTATACAATCCAGATGCAATTTCTTTGTTTCATCAACACTCTGAAGGTCCACAGATTACAGAATGCCTCCAGATGTGCTTCAGAAAGTACTACTGGTCTTCCAGGGAACGATCAAAGCGTAGACAGTTTTAGACATTACACACATGGAGAAAAGTCCGCATGGTGCCTGTTGTATACAATCCTGATGCAATTTCGGTGTTTCATCATCACTCAGAAACTCCATAGATTACAGAATGCTCCCAGATGTGATTCGGAAACTACTACTGGTCTTCCAGGGAACGATCAAAGTGTAGACCGTGTGACAAACTACACCCTTGGAGAAAAGTCCACATGGTGCCTGTTCTACTCAATTCCAATGCAATTTCTGTGTTTCATCAACACTTTGAAGGTAAACAGCTTACAGCATGCTCCCAGATGTGCTTCGGAAGATACTACTGGTCTTCGGGGAAACGATCAAATCGAAGACAGTTTGAGACATGACTCCCATGGGGAAATGTCCGCATGGTGCATGTTGTATGCAATCCCGATGCCATATTTGTGCTTCATCAACAATCCGAATGTCCACAGATTACAGAGTGCCTCCAGATGTGCTTCGGAAACTACTACTGGTTTTCCAGGCAATGATCAAAGCGCAGACAGTTTTAAACATTACTCCCATGGAGAAACGTCCGCATGGTGCCTGTTGTATTCAATACCGATGCAATTTCGGTGTTTCGTCATCACTCTGAAGGTCCACTGATTACAGAATGATTCCAGATGTGCTTCAGAAAGTACTACTGGTCTTCCAGGGAACGATCAAAGCGTAGACATTTTGAGACATTAATCCCATGGAGAAAAGTCCGCATGGTGGTTGTTGTATTCAATCCCGATGCATTTTCTGTGTTTCATCAACACTCTGAAGGACCACAGATTGCAGAATGCCTCCAGATGTGCTTTGGAAGCTACTACTGGTCTTCCAGGAATTGATCAAATCGCAGACAGTTCGAGACATTTCTCCCATAGAGGAGTGTCCGCTTGGTGCCTGTTGTATACAATCCCGATGGTATTTCTGTGTTTCTTCAATACTCTGAAGGTCTACAGATTACCGAATGCTTCCACATGTGCTTCGGTAGCTTCTACTGGTCTTCCAGGAATCGATCAAAGCGTAGGCAGTTCGAGACATTACTCCCATGGAGAAAATTCCGAATGGTGCGTGTGGTGTTCAATCACAATGCAATTTCTGTGTTTCATCAACACTCTGAAGGTCCATAGATTACACAAAGCCTCCAGATGTGCATCTTAAACTACTACTACTCTTCCAGGAATCGATCAAAGCGTTGACAGTTTGAGACATTACTCCCATGGAGAAAAGTCCACATCGTGCCTGTTGTATTCAATCCCGATGCAATTTCTGTGTTTCAGCTACACGCTGAAGGTCCACACGGTACAGAATGCTTCCAGATGTGCATCCGAGATTACTACTGGTCTTCCAGGGAAAGATCAAAGCATAGTTAGTTTAAATATCCCTATCATGGAGAAAACTCCGCATGGTGCCTGTGGTATTCAATCCCGATGCAATTTCTGTGTTTCATCAACACTCTGAATGTCCACAGATTACAGAATTCCTCCAGGTGTGCTTCGAAAACTACTTCTGGTCTCCCAGGAACGATCAAAGCGTACACAGTTAGAGACATTACCCCTTGGAGAAAAATCTGCATGGTGGATATTGTATTCAATCTCGATGCAATTTCTGTATTTCATCGACACTCTAAAGGTCAACTAATTTCAGAACTGCCTCTAGATGTGCTTCTAAAACTGCTACTATTCTCCCAGGAAACGATCAAAGCGTCTACAGTTTGAGACATTAATTTCATGGAGAAATGTCCGCATGGTGGTTGTTGTATTCACTTATGATGCAATGACTGTGTTTCATCAACACTCTGTAGGTCCACAGATTACAAAATGCTCCAGATGTGCTTCGGAAGCTACTACTGGTGTTCCAGGCATCGATCAAATCGAAGACAGTTTGAGACATTAATCCCATAGAGGAAAGTCGGCATGGTGCCTGTTGTATTCACTCCCGATGCAATTTCTTTGTTTCATCAACACCCTGAATGTCCACAGATTACAGAATGCCTCCAGGTGTTCTTCGAAAACTACTACTGGTCTCCCAGGAACGATCAAAGCGTAGACAGTTTGAGATATTACTCCCATGGAGAAAAGTCCGCATGGTGCCAGTGGTATTCAATCCAGATGCAATATCTGTGTTTGATCAACACCCTGAAGATCCACAGATTACAGAATGCCTCCAAATGTGCTTCAGAGAGTACTACTGGTCTTCCAGGGAACGATCAAAGCGTAGACAGTTTTAGACATTACTCGCATGGAGAAAACTCTACATGGTACTTGTTGTATTCAATCCCGATGCAATTTCGGTGTTTCATCAACACTCAGAAATTCCACAGATTACAGAAAGCTTCCAGATGTGCTTCGTAAGATACTACTGGTCTTCCAGGAAACGATCAAATCGAAAACAGTTTGAGACATGACTCCCATGGAGAAATGTCCGCACGGTGCCTGTTGTATGCAATCCCGATGCCATATTTGTGCTTCATCAACAATCTGAAGGTCCACAGATTACAGATTGCTTCCAGATGTGTTTCGGAAACTACTACTGGTCTTCCAGGCAACGATCAAAGCGCACACAGTTAGAGACATTATTACCATGGAGAAAAGTAGGCATGGTGCCTGTTGTATTCAATCCCGATGCAATTTCTTTGTTTCATCAACACTCTGAAGGTCCACAGATTACTGAATGCCTGCAGATGTGCTTCAGAAAGTACACTTCTTCTTCCAGGGAACGTTCAAGGCGTAGACAGTTTGAGACATTACTCACAAGGAGAAGAGTCCGCTTGTTGCCTGTTGTATTCACTCCCGATGCAATTTCTATGTGTCATCAACACTCAGAAGCTCCATATATTACAGAATGCCTCCAGATGTGCTTCGGAAACTAATACTGGTCTTCAAGGGAACGATGAAAGTGTATACAGTTTGAGACATTTCTCCCATGGACAAAAGTCCACATGGTGCCTGTTGTATTCAATCCCGATGCAATTTCGGTGTTTCATCAACACTCAGAAACTCCACAGATTACAGAATGCTTCCAGATGTGCTTCGGAAGATACTACTGGTCTTCCAGGAAACGATCAAATCGAAAACAAATTGAGACATGACTCCCATGGAGAAATGTCCGCACTGTGCCTGTTGTATGCAATCCCGATGCCATATTTGTCCTTCATCAACAATCTGAGGGTCCACAGATTACAGATTGCCTCCAGATGAGCTTCGGAATCTACTACTGGTCTTCCAAGCAACGATCAAAGCGCACACAGTTAGAGACATTATTCCCATCTAGAAAAGTCGTCATGGTGCCTGTTGTATACAATCCAGATGCAATTTCTTTGTTTCATCAACACTCTGAAGGTCCACAGATTACAGAATGCCTCCAGATGTGCTTCAGAAAGTACTACTGGTCTTCCAGGGAACGATCAAAGCGTAGACAGTTTTAGACATTACACACATGGAGAAAAGTCCGCATGGTGCCTGTTGTATACAATCCTGATGCAATTTCGGTGTTTCATCATCACTCAGAAACTCCATAGATTACAGAATGCTCCCAGATGTGATTCGGAAACTACTACTGGTCTTCCAGGGAACGATCAAAGTGTAGACCGTGTGACAAACTACACCCTTGGAGAAAAGTCCACATGGTGCCTGTTCTACTCAATTCCAATGCAATGTCTGTGTTTCATCAACACTTTGAAGGTAAACAGCTTACAGCATGCTTCCAGATGTGCTTCGGAAGATACTACTGGTCTTCGGGGAAACGATCAAATCGAAGACAGTTTGAGACATGACTCCCATGGGGAAATGTCCGCATGGTGCATGTTGTATGCAATCCCGATGCCATATTTGTGCTTCATCAACAATCCGAATGTCCACAGATTACAGAGTGCCTCCAGATGTGCTTCGGAAACTACTACTGGTCTTCCAGGCAACGATCAAAGCGCAGACAGTTAGAGACATTATTCCCATGGAGAAAAGTCGGCATGGCGCCTGTTGTATTCAATCCCGATGCAATTTCTGTGTTTCATCAACACTCTGAAGATCCACAGGTTACAGAATGCATCCAGATGTGCTTCGGAAACTAATACTGGTCTTCCAGGGAACGATGAAAGTGTAGACAGTTAGAGACACTTCTCCCATGGAGAAAAGTCCACATGGTGCCTGTTGTATTCAATCCAGATGCAATTTCTGTGTTTCATCAACACTCTGATGGACCACAGATTACAGAATGCCTCCTGATGTGCTTCTGAAACTGCTACTGGTCTTCCAGGAATCGATCAAAGCGTCGACAAATTCAGATATTACTCTTATAGAGAAAAGTCTGCATGGTGTCTGTTCTACTCAATTCCAATGCAATTTCTGTGTTTCATCAACACTTTGAAGGTAAACAGCTTACAGCATGCTTCCAGATGTGCTTCGGAAGATACTACTGGTCTACCAGGGAACGATCAAATTGAAGACAGTTTGGGGCATTACTCCTATGGAGAAAAGTTCGCGTGGTGCATGTTGTATTCAATCCCGATGCCATTTATGTGCTTCATCAACACTCTGAAGGTCCACAGATTACAGAGTGCCTCCAGATGTGCTTCGGAAACTACTACTAGTTTTCCAGGGAACGATCAAAGCGTATACAATTTGAGACATTTTTCCCACGAAGAAAAGTCCGCATGGTGCACGTTGTATTCAATCCCGATGCATTATCTTTGTTTCATCAACACTCAGAACTTCCACAGATTACAGAAGGCCTCCAGTTGTGTATCCGAGAGTACTACTGGTCTCACAGGAACGATCAAAGCGTAGACAGTTTGAGACATTACTCCCTTCGAGAAAAATCTGCATGGTGGATGTTGTATTCAATCCCGATTCTATTTCTGTGCTTCATCAACACTCTAAAGGTCCACACATTTCAGAATTGCTTCCAGATGTGCTTCTAAAACTGCTACTGGTCACACAGGAATCGATCAAGGCGGAGACAGTTTGAGACATTACTCCCATGGAGAGAAGTGTGCACAGTGGCTGTTGTATTCAATCCCCATGCCATTTCTGTGTTTCATCAACACTCCGAAGGTCCTCAGACTACAGAAAGCCCCCAGATGTGCTTCGAAATTACTACTGGCCTTCCAGGAAACGACCAAAGCGTAACACAGTTTTAGACATTACTCGCATTGAGATAAGTCCGCATGGTGCCTGTTGTATTCATTTCCGATGCAATTTCTGTGTTTAATCAACACTTCAAAGTTCCACAGATTACAGAATGCCTCCAGATGTGATTCGAAAACTCCTACTGGTCTTCCAGGGTACGATCAAAGTATAAACAGTTTGAGACACTATTCACATTGAGAAAAGTCCGCATGGTGCCTGTTGTATTCAGTCCCGATGCAATTTCTGTGTTTCATCAGCACTCTGAATGTCCACAGATTACAGAATGCCGCCAGACGTGCATCGGAAATTACCACTGGTCTTCCAGGAATCGATCAAAGCGTAGACAGTTTGAGACATTATTCCCATGGAGGAAAGTTCTCATGGTGCCTGTTGTATACAATCCTGATGCAATTTCTGTGTTTCATGAATACTCTGAAGGTCTACAGATTACAGAATGCCCCCAGATGTGCTTCGGAAGCTACTACTGGTCTTCCAGAAATCGATCAAAGCGTAGACAGTTTTAGACATCACTCCCATGGAGAGAAGTCCGCATGGCGCCTGTTGTATTCAATCCCGATAACATTACTGCATTTCATCAACACTCTAAAGGACCACACATTTCAGAATTGCCTCCAGATGTGCTTCTAAAACTGCTACTGGTCTCCCAGGAATCGATCAAAGCATAGACAGTTTGAGGCATTACTCCCATGGAGAAAAGTCTGCACGGTGCCTGTTGTATTCAATCAACATGCAATTTCTGTGTTTCAGCAACACTCTCAATGTACTCTGATTATAGAATGCCTCCTGATGTGCTTCGGAAACTAGTAGTGGTCTTCCAGGGAACGATCAAATCGTAGACAGTTTGAGACATTACTCTCATGGAGAAAAGTCCGCATGGTGCCTGTGGTATTTAATCAAGTTACAATTTCTGTGTTTAATCAAAACTCTGAAGGTCCACAGTTTACAGAATGCCTCCAGATGTGCTTCTTAAACTACTACTGCATTTCCAGGAATCGATCATAGCGCAGACAATTTGAGACATTACTCCCATGGAGGGAAGTCCGCATAATGCCTGTGGTATTCAATCACGATACAATTTCTATGTTTAATCAACACTCTGAAGGTCCACAGATTACAGAATGCCTCCAGATGTGCTTTGGAAACTACTGCTGGTATTCCAGGGAACGATCAAATCGTAGACTGTTTGAGACATTACTCCCATTGAGAAAAGACAATATGGTGCCTGTGGTATGCAATCACGATGCAATATCTGTGTTTCATCAACACTCTGAAGGTCCACAGATTACAGACTGCTTCCAGATGAGCTTCGGAAACTACTACTGGACTTCCAGGGAACGATCAATTCGTAGACAGTTTGAGATATTACTCCCATGGAGAAAAGTCTGCATGGTGCCTGTTGTATCCAAACCCGATGCCATTTCTGTGCTTCATTAACACTCTGAAGGTCCTCAGATTACACAATGCCTCCAGAAGTGCTTCGGAAACTACTACTGGTCTTCCAGGAATCGATCATAGCGCAGACATTTTGAGATATTTCTCCCATGGAGAAAAGTCCGCATGGTTCCTGTTGTATACAATCCCGATGCTATTTCTGTGTTTCATCATTACTCTGAAGGTCTACAGATTACAGAATGCCTCCAGATGTGCTTCGGAAGCTTCTACTAATCTTCCAGGAATCGATCAAAGAGTAGACAGTTTGAGACATTACTCCCATGGAGAAAAGTGCGCATGGTGACAGTGGTATTTAATCACGATGCAATTTCTGTGTTTCATCAACAGTCTGAAGGTCCACAGATTGCAGAATGCATCCAGATGTGCTTCTTAAACTACCACTGCTCTTCCAGGGATCGATCAAAGCTTTGACAGTTTGAGACATTACTGCCAAGGAAAAAAGTCTGCATAGTGAGTGTTGTATTCAATCCCGAAGCAATTTCTTTGTTTCATCAACAACTTGAATGTCCACAGATTACAGAATCCCTCCAGATGTGCTGCTTAAAGTACTAAAGCTCTTCCAGGAATCGATCAAGGCGTAGACAGTTTGAGACATTACTCCCATGGAGAAAAGTGCACATGGTGCCTGTGGTATTTAGCCTCGATGCAATTTCTTTGTTTCATCAACACCCTGAACGTCCACAGATTACAGAATTACTCCAGATGTGCTTCGGAAACTACTACAGGTCTTCCGAGGAACGATCAAAGCGTAGACTGTTTGAGACATTACTCCCATGGAGAAAAGTTCGCTTGGTGCATGTCGTGTTCAATTACGATGCGATTTCTTTGTTTCATCAACACTCACAAGGTCCACAGATTACAGAATGCCTCCAGATGTGTTTCGGAAACTACTACTGGTCTTTCAGGGAACGATCAGATCGTAGACAGTTTGAGACATTGCTGCCATGGAGAAAAGTTCGCATGGTGGTTGTTGTATTCAATCCCGATGCAATTTCTGTGTTTCATCAACACTCTTGAGGTCCACAGATTACAGAATGACTCCAGATGTGCTTCGGAAACTACTACTGGTTTTCCAGGAATCGATCAAAGCGCAGACCATTTGAGACATTACTCCCATGGAGAAAAGTCTGCATGGTGCCTGTTGTATTCAATCCCGTAGTAATTTCTTTCTTTCATCAACACCCTGAACGTCCACAGATTACAGATTGCCTCCAGATGTGCTTCGGAAACTACTACTGGGCTCCCAGGGAACGATCAAAGCGTAGACAATATGAGACATTACTCCCATGGAGAAAAGTCCGCATGGTGCATGTTGTATTCTATCCCGATGCTATTTCTGTGTTTCATCATTACTCTGAAGGTCTACAGATTACAGAATACCTCCAGGTGTGGTTCGGAAGCTTCTACTAGTCTTCCAGGAATCGATCAAAGCCTAGACAATTTGAGACATTACTCCCATCGAGAAAAGTCCCCATGGTGCCTGTGGTATTTAATCACGATGCAATTTCTGTGTTTCATCAACACTCTGAATGTCCACAGATTACATAATGAATACAGATGTGCTTCAGAAACTACTACTGCTCTTCCAGGAATAGATCAAAGCGTTTAAAGTTAAAGACATTACTCTCATGGAGAAAAGTCGGCATGATGCCTGTTGTATTCAATCCCGATGCAATTACGGTGTTTCATCAGCACTCAGAAACTCCATAGATTTCAGAATGCCTCCAGATGTGATTCGGAAACTACTACTGGTCTTCAAGGGAACAATCAAACCGAAGAACGTTTGAGACATTTCTTCCATGGAGAAAAGTCCAATTGGTGCATGTTGTCTTCAATTACGATGCAATTTCTTTGTTTCATCAACACTCAGAAGGTCCACAGATTAAAGAAGGCTTCCAGATGTGTTTCGGTAACTACTACTGGTCTTTCAGGGAACGATCAAATCGTAGACAGTTTGAAACATTAATACCATGGAGAAAAGTTCACATGGTCTTTGTTGTTTTCAATCCCGATGCAATTTCTGTGTTTCATCAACACTCTTAAGGTCCACAGATTACAGAAGGGGTCCAGATTTGATTTGGAACCTTCTACTGGTCTTCCAGGGAATGAATAAAACGTAGACAGTTTGAGACATTTCACCCATGGAGAAAAATACGCATGGTGCCTGTTGTTTTCAATCCCGATGCAATTTTGGTGTTTCATCAACACTCAGAAACTCCATAGATTACAGAATGCCAACAGATGTGCTTCGGAAACTACTACTAGTCTTCCAGGGAACGATCAAATCGTAGACAGTGTGTGACATTTCTTCTATGGGGAAAAGTCCTCATGGTGCCTGTTGTATCCAATCCCGATGCCATTTCTGTGCTGCATCAACACTCAGAAGGTCCACAGATTAATGAATGCTTCCTGATGTGTTTCGGTAACTACTACTGGTCTTTCGGGAACGATCAAATCGTAGACAGTTTGAGCCATTAATTTCATGGAGAAACGTTCGCATGGTGGTTGTTGTTTTCAATCCCGATGCATTTCGGTGTTCCATCAACACTCAGAAACTCCATAGATTACAGAATGCCAACAGATGTGATTCTTAAACTACTACTGCTCTTCCAGGGATCGATCAACTCGATGACAATTTGAGACATTACTCCCATGGAGAAAAGTCCGCATGGTGCATGTTGTATTCAATCCCGAAGCAAATTTCTTAGTTTCGTCAACAGCCTGAATGTCCACAGATTACAGAAGGCCTCCAGATGTGATTCGGAAACTACTACTGGTCTTCCAGGGAACGAACAAAGCGTAGACAGTTTGAGACATTTCTCCCATGGAGAAAAGTCCTCATGGTGCCTGTTGTATTCAATCCCGATGCAATTTCTGTGTTTCATCAACACTCTTAAAGTCCACAGATTACAGAATGACTCCAGATGTGCTTCAGAAACTGCTACTGCTCTTCCAGGAATAGATCAAAACGTTTACAGTTAAAGACATCACACCCATGGAGAAAAGTCTGCATGGTTCGTGTTGTATTAAATCCCGAAGGAATTTCTTTGTTTCATCAACACCCTGAAGGTCCACAGATTACAGAACGCCTCCAGATGCGATTCGGAAACTACTACTGGTCTTCCAGGGAACGAACAAAGCGTAGACAGTTTGAGACATTACTCCCATGGAGAAAAGACCGCATGGTGCCTGTGGTATTCAATCCCGATGCAAATTTGGTGTTTCATCAACACTCAGAAACTCCATAGATTACAGAATGCCTCCAGATGTGATTCGGAAACTACTACTGGTCTTCCAAGCAACGATCAAAGTGTAGACAGTTTGAGACACTACTCCCATGGAGAAAAGTCCACATGGTGCCTGTGGTATTCAATCCCGATGCAATTTCTGTGTTTCATCAACAGTCTGAAGGTCCACAGATTACAGAATGCTTCCAGATGTGCTTCGTAAACTACTACTGGTCTTCCATGGAACGAACAAGTCGTAGAAAGTTTGAGACATTACTCCTATGGAGAAAAGTCCGCATGGTTCCTGTTGTATCCAATCCCGATGCCATTTCTGTGCTGCATCAACACTCAGAAGGTCCACAGATTGCAGAGGGCCTCCAGTTGTGCTTCGGAAACTACTACTGGTCTTCCAGGGAACGATCGAACCGTAGACAGTTTGAGACATTACTCCCATAGAGAAAAGTCCGATTGGTGCGTGTTGTGTTCTATTACGATGCAATTTATTTGTTTCATCAATACTCAGAAGGTCCACAGATTAAAGAATGCTCCCAGATGTGTTTCGGTAACTACTACTGGTCTTTCGGGAACGATCAAATCGTAGACAGTTTGAGCCATTAATTTCATGGAGAAAAGTTCGCATGGTGGTTGCTGTTTTCAATCCAAATGCATTTCGGTGTTCCATCAACACTCAGAAACTCCATAGATTACAGAATGCCAACAGATGTGATTCTTAAACTACTACTGCTCTTCCAGGGATCGATCAACTCGATGACAATTTGAGACATTACTCCCATGGAGAAAAGTCTGCATGGTGCGTGTTGTATTCAATCCCGAAGCAATTTCTTTCTTTCATCAACACTCTGAAGGACCACAGATTACAGAATGCCTCCTGATGAGCTTCTGAAACTGCTACTTGTCTTCCAGGAATCGATCAAAGCGTCGACAAATTCAGATATTACTCCCATAGAGAAAAGTCTGCATGGTGCCTGTGGTATTTAATCAAGATGCAATTTCTTTGTTCCATCAACATCCTGAACGTCCACAGATAACAGAATCCCTCCAGATGTGCTTCGGAAACTATTACTGGTCTTCCAGGGAACGATAAAATCGTAGACTGTTTGAGACATTACTCTCATGGAGAAAAGTCCGCATAGTGAATGTTGTATTCAATCACGATGCAATATCTGTATTTCATCAACACTCTGAAGGTCCACAGATTACAGCGTGCTTCCAGATGAGCTTCGGAAACTCCTACTGGACTTCCAGGGAACGATCAAATCGCAAACAGTTTGAGACATTACTCCTATGGAGAAAAGTCCGCATGGTGCCTGTGCTATTCAATCCCGATGCAATTTCTTTGTTTCATCAACACTCTGAAGGTCCACAGATTACAGAATGGTTCCAGATGTGCTTCGTAAACTACTACTGGTCATCCAGGGAACGATCAAATCTTATACAGTTTGAGACATTACTCCTATGGAGAAAAGTCCGCATGGTGCCTGTTGTATCCAATCCCGATGCCATTTCCGTGCTTCAACAACACTCTGAAGTTCCACAGATTACAGAGTGCCTCCAGATGTGCTTCGGAAACTACTACTGGTCTTCCAGGGAACGATCGAACCGTAGACAGTTTGAGACATTACTCCCATAGAGAAAAGTCCGATTGGTGCGTGTTGTGTTCAATTACGATGCAATTTCTTTGTTTCATCAACACTCTGAAGGTCCACAGATTACAGAGTGCCTCCAGATGTGCTTCGGAAACTACTACTGTTCTTCCAGGCAACGATCAAATCGTAGACAGTTTGAGACATTATTCCCATGGAGAAAAGTCGGCATCGTGCCTGTTGTATTCTGTCCCGATGCCTTTTCTGTGCTTCATCAACACTCTGAAGGTCCACATATTACAGAGGGCCTCCAGATGTGCTTCGGAAACTACTACTGGTCTTCCAGGAATCGATCAAAGCGCAGACAATTTGAGACATTACTCCCATGGAGAAAAGTCCGCATGGTGCCTGTTGTATACAATCCCGATGAAATTTCAGTGTTTCATCAATACTCTGAAGATCTACAGATTACAGAATGGCTCCAGATGTGCTTCAGAAGCTTGTCCTGGTCTTCCAGGAATCGATCAAAGCGTAGACAGTTTGAGACATTAATCCCATGGAGAAAAGACAACATGGTGCCTGTGGTATGCAATCACGATGCAATATCTGTGTTTCATCAACACTCTGAAGGTCCACAGATTACAGACTGCTTCCAGATGAGCTTCGGAAACTACTACTGGACTTCCAGGGAACGATCAATTCGTAGACAGTTTGAGATATTACTCCCATGGAGAAAAGTCCGCATGGTGCCTGTTGTATCCAAACCCGATGCCATTTCTGTGCTTCATCAACACTCTGAAGGTCCTCAGATTACACAGTGCCTCCAGAAGTGCTTCGGAAACTACTACTGGTCTTCCAGGAATCGATCATAGCGCAGACATTTTGAGATATTACTCCCATGGAGAAAAGTCCGCATGGTTCCTGTTGTATACAATCCCGATGCTATTTCTGTGTTTCATCATTACTCTGAAGGTCTACAGATTACAGAATGCCTCCAGATGTGCTTCGGAAGCTTCTACTAATCTTCCAGGAATCGATCAAAGAGTAGACAGTTTGAGACATTACTCCCATGGAGAAAAGTGCGCATGGTGACAGTGGTATTTAATCACGATGCAATTTCTGTGTTTCATCAACACCCTGAACGTCCACAGATTACAGAATTACTCCAGATGTGCTTCGGAAACTACTACAGGTCTTCCGGGGAACGATCAAAGCGTAGACTGTTTGAGATATTACTCCCATGGAGAAAAGTTCGCTTGGTGCATGTCGTGTTCAATTACGATGCAATTTCTTTGTTTCATCAACACTCAGAAGGTCCACAGATTAAAGAAGGCTTCCAGATGTGTTTCGGTAACTACTACTTGTCTTTCAGGGAACGATCAAATCGTAGACAGTTTGAGACATTAATACCATGGAGAAAAGTTCACATGGTCTTTGTTGTTTTCAATCCCGATGCAATTTCTGTGTTTCATTAACACTCTTAAGGTCCACATATTACAGAAGGGGTCCAGATTTGATTTGGAACTTACTACTGGTCTTCCAGGGAATGAATAAAACGTAGACAGTTTGAGACATTTCACCCATGGAGAAAAGTACGCATGGTGCCTGTTGTATTCAATCCCGATGCAATTTCGGTGTTTCATCAACACTCAGTAACTCCATAGATTACAGAATGCCAACAGATGTGCTTCGGAAACTACTACTGGTCTTCCAGGGAACGATCAAAGCGTAGACAGTATAAGACATTACTCCCATGGAGAAAAGTCCGCATGGTGCATGTTGTCTTCAATGCCGAAGCAAATTTCTTAGTTTCGTCAACAGCCTGAATGTCCACAGATTACAGAAGGCCTCCAGATGTGATTCGGAAGCTACTACTGGTCTTCCAGGGAACGAACAAAGCGTAGACAGTTTGAGACATTACTCCCATGGAGAAAAGACCGCATGGTGCCTGTGGTAATTAATCCCGATGCAAATTTGGTGTTTCATCAACACTCAGAAACTCCATAGATTACAGAATGCCTCCAGATGTGATTCGGAAACTACTACTGGTCTTCCAAGCAACGATCAAAGTGTAGACAGTTTGAGACACTACTCCCATGGAGAAAAGTCCACATGGTGCCTGTGGTATTCAATCCCGATGCAATTTCTGTGTTTCATCAACAGTCTGAAGGTCCACAGATTACAGAATGCTTCCAGATGTGCTTCGTAAACTACTACTGGTCTTCCATGGAACGAACAAGTCGTAGAAAGTTTGAGACATTACTCCTATGGAGAAAAGTCCGCATGGTTCCTGTTGTATCCAATCCCGATGCCATTTCTGTGCTGCATCAACACTCAGAAGGTCCACAGATTGCAGAGGGCCTCCAGACGTGCTTCAGAAACTACTACTGCTCTTCCAGGAATAGATCAAAGCGTTTACAGTTAAAGACATTACTCCCATGGAGAAAAGTCGGCATCGTGCCTGTTGTATTCAATCCCGATGCAATTTCTTTGTTTCATCAACACCCTGAAGAGTCACCGATTACAGAATAAATCCGGTCGTGCTTCAGAAAGTACGACTGGTCTTCCAGGGAACGATCAAAGCGTAGAGAGGTTGAGACATTACACGCATTGAGAAAAGTCGGCATGATGCCTGTTGTATTCAATCCCGATGCAATTTCGGTGTTTCATCAACACAAAGATTACAGAATGCCTCCATATGTGATTCGGGAATTACTACTGGTCTTCCAGGGAACGATCAAAGTGTAGACAGTTTGAGACACTACTCCCATGGAGAAAAGTCCACATGGTGCCTGTTGTATTCAATCCCGATGCAATTTCTGTGTTTCATCAACAGTCTGAAGGTCCACAGATTACAGAATGCTTCCAGATGTGCTTCGTAAACTACTACTGGTCTTCCAGGGAACGATCAAACCGTAGACAGTTTGAGACATTACTCCCATGGAGAAAAGTCCGATTGGAGCATGTTGTGTTCAATTACGATGCAATTTCTTTGTTTCATCAACACACTGAAGGTCCACAGATTACAGAATGCCAACAGATGTGCTTCGGAAACTTCTACTGGACTTCGAGGGAACGATCAAAGCGTAGAGAGTTAGAGACATTATTCGCATGGAGAAAAGTCTGCATCGTGCCTGTTGTAATTAATCCCGATGCAATTTCGGTGTTTCATCAACACTCAGAAACTCCATAGATTACAGAATGCCAACAGATGTGCTTCGGAAACTACTACTAGTCTTCCAGGGAACGATTAAAATCGTAGACAGTTTGAGACATTTCTTCTATGGAGAAAAGTGCGCATGGTGAATGTTGTATCCAATCTCGATGCTATTTCTGTGCTTCATCAACACTCTGAAAGTCCATAGATTATAGAGTGCCTCCAGATGTGCTTCGGAAACTACTACTGGTCTTCCAGGGAACGATCAAAGCGTAGACAGTTCGAGACATTACTCCCATGGAGAAATGTCCGCATGGTGCATGTTGTGTTGAATTGCGATGCAATTTCTGTGTTTCATCATCACTCTTGAAGTCCACAGATAACAGAATGACTCCAGATGTGCTTCTTAAACTACTACTGCTCTTCCATAAATCGATCAAAGCGTTGACAGTTTGAGACATTACTCCCATGGAAAAAAGTCTGCATGGTGAGTGTTGTTTTCAATCCCGAAGCAATTTCTTTGCTTCATCAACACCCTGAATGTCCACAGATTACAGAATCCCTCCAGATGTGCTTCTTAAACTACTACTGCTCTTCCACGAATCGACCAAAGCGTAGACAGTTTGAGACATCAGTAACATGGAGAAAAGTCAGCATGGTGCTTGTTGTATTCAATCCGGAAGCAATTTCATTGTTTCATCAATACTCTGAAGGTCTACAGATTACAGAATAGCTCCAGATGTGATTCGGAAGCTTTTACTGGTCTTCCAGGAATAGATCAAAGCCTAGACAGTTTGAGACATTACTCCCATGGAGAAAAGTCCGCATGGTGCCTGTGGTATTCAATCACGATGCAATTTCTGTGTTTCATCAACAGTTTGAAGGTCCACAGATTACAGAATGCTTCCAGATGTGCTTCGTAAAATATTACTGGTCTTCCAGGGAACGATCAGATCGTAGACAGTTTGAGACATTGCTCCTGTGGAGAAAAGTCCGCATGGTTCCTTTTGTATCCAATCCCGATGACATTTCTGAGCTTCATCAACACCCTGAACGACCACAGACTACAGAATCACTCAAGATGTGCTTCGGAAACTACTACAGGTCTTCCAGGGAACGATCAAAGCGTAGACAGTTTGAGACATTACTCCCATGGAGAAAAGTCCGCTTGGTGCATGTTGTTAACAATGCCCGATACTATTTCTGTGTTTCATCAATACTCTGAAGGTCTACAGATTACAGAATGCCTCCAGATGTGCTTCAGAAGCTTCTACTGGTCTTCCAGGAGTCGATCAAAGCGTAGACAGTTTGAGACATTACTCCCATGGTGAAAAGTCCGCATGGTGCCTGTGGTATTTAATCACGATGCTATTTCTGTGTTTCATCAACACACTGAAGGTCCACAGATTATAATGCCAGCAGATGTGCTTCTTAAACTACTACTGCTCTCCCAGGGGTCGATCAAAGCGTTGACAATTTGAGACATTACTCCCATGGAGAAAAGTCTTTATGATGCCTGTTGTATTCAATCCCGAAGCAATTTCTTTGTTTCATCAGTACTCTGAAGGTCTATAGATTACAGAATGCCTCCAGATGTGCTTAGGAAGCTTCTACTGGTCTTAATGGAATCGATCAAAGCGCAGACAATTTGAGACAAAGCTCCGATGGTGAAATGTCCGCTTGGTGCCTGTGGTATACAATTACGAATCAATTCATGTGTTTCATCAACACTCTGATGGTCCACAGATTACAGAACGCCTCGAGATGTGGTTCAGAAACTACTACTGGTCTTCCAGGAATCGATAAAAGCGCAGACAGTTTGAGACATTACTAACATGTAGAAAATTCCGCATGGTGCCTGTTGTAAACAATCCCGATGCTATTTCTGTGTTTCATCAATACTCTGAACGTCTACAAATTACAGAATGCCTCCAGATGTGCTTTTTAAACTACAACTGCTCTTCCAGAATCGATCAAAGCGTTGACAGTTTGAGACATTACTCCCATGGAGAAAAGTCCGCATGGTGAATGTGGTATACAATCCCGATGCAATTTCTGTGTCATCGACACTCTGAAGTTCCACATATTACAGAATGAATCCAGATGTGCTTCGGAAACAAGTAGTGGTCTTCCACGAAAAAATCAAAGCGTAGACAGTTTGAGACATTACTCCTATGGAAAAATGTCCGTATGGTGACTGTGGTATCCAATCCCAATGCTGTTTCTGTGTTTCATCAACACTCTGAAGGTATACAGATTACAGAATGCCTCCAGATGTGCTTCGGAAACTACTACTGGTCTTCCAGGAATCGATCAAAACGTAGACAGTTTGAGACATTACTCACATGGAGAAAAGTCCGCAGTGTGCCTGTTGTATACAATCCCGATGCAATTTCTGTGTTTCATCAACACTCTGAATGTCAACAGATTACAGATACCCCCAAATGTGCTTCGGAAACTACTACTGGTCTTCCAGGGAACGATCTAAGCGTAGACAGTTAGAGACATTAGACCCATGGAGAGAAGTCCGCATGCTGACTGTTGTATTCAATCCCGATGCAATTTATGTGTTTCGTCAACACTCTGACGGTCAACAGTTTACGGAATGCTTCTAGATGTGCTTCGAAAACTACTACTGGCCTTCCAGGAAACGACCAAAGCGTAGACAGTTTGAGACATTACTCAAATGGAGATAAGTCAGCATGATGCTTATTGTATTCATTCCCGATGCAATTTCTGTGTTTTATCAACACTTAGAAGTTCCACATTATACAGAATTCCTCAAGATGTGATTCGGAAACTACAACTGGACTTCCAGGGAAAGATCAAAATTGTAGACAGATTGAGACATTAATCCCATGGTCAAAAGTCTGCATTGTGCCAGTTTTATTCAATCCCGAAGCAATATCTGTGTTTCATCAACACTCTGAAAGTCCACAGATTACAGAATACCACCAGATGTGCTTCGGAAACTAATACTAGTCTTCCAGGTAACGATCAAAATGTAGACAGTTTGAGACCTTACTCCCATGGAGAAAAGTCTGCATGGTGCCTGTTGTATTCAATCGCGATGCAATTTCTGTGTTTCATCAACACTCTAAAGGTCCACAGATTACAGAATGAGACTAGATGTGCTTCGTAAACTAGTACTTGTCTTAAAGGAAACGATCAAAGCGTAGACAGTTAGAGACATCATTCCCATGGAGAAAAGTCCGCATGGTGCCAGTTGTATTCAATCCCGATGCAATTTCTTTGTTTCATCAACACTCAGTGGATCCACAGATTACAGATTGTCTCCAGATGTAAATTGGAAACTCCTACTGGTCTTCAATCAACAATATGAAGGTCCACAGATTACAGAATGCCACCAGATGTCCATCGGAAGATACTACTGGTCTTCCAGGGTATGATCAAAGCGTATATTGTTTGAGAAATTACTCCCATGGAGTAAAGACCGCATGGTGCCAGTTGTATTCAATCCCGATGCAATTTCTGTGTTTCATCCACACTCTGAAGGTCCACAGATTACTAAATGCATCCAGATGTGCATCGGAAACTACTACTGGTCTTCCAGTGAACGGTCAAAGCTTATACAGTTTGAGACATTACTCCCTTGGAGAAAAGTCTGCATTGTGCCTGTTGTATTCAATCGCGATGCAATTTCTGTGTTTCATCAACACTCTAAAGGTCCACAGATTACAGAATGAGAACAGATGTGCTTCGTAAACTACTACTTGTCTTCCAGGGAAAGATCAAAGCGTAGATAGTTTGAGAAATTACTGCCATGGAGAAAAGTATGCATGGTGCCTTTTTTTATTAAATCCCAATGCAATTTATGTGTTTCATCCACACTCTGAAGGTCCGCAGGTTACAGAATGCATCCAGATGTGCTTCGGAAACTACTACTGGTCTTCCAGGGAACGATCAAAGCATAAATAGTTTGAGACATTACTCCCATGGAGGAAAGTGCGCATGATGACTGTTGTATTCAATCCCGTTTCATGAACACTCTGAAGTTCCACACATTTCAGAATTGCATCCAGATGTGCTTCTAAAACTGCTACTGGCCTTTCAGGAAACGACCAAACCGTAGACAATTTGAGACAGAATCCCATGGAGAAAAGTCGGCATTGTGCCTGTTGTATTCAATGGCGATGCAATTTCTGTGTTTCATCAACACTCTAAAGTTCCACAGATTACAGAATGAGACCAGATGTGCTTCGGAAACTACTACTTGTCTTCCAGGGAACGATCAAAGCGTAGATAGATTGAGATATTACTGCCATGGAGAAAAGTCAGCATGGTGCCTGTTATATTCAATCCCAATGCATTTTCGTGTTTCATCAACACTCTAAAGGTCCACAGATTACGGACTGCCTCCACATGTGCCTCGGAAACTACTGCTGGTCCTCCAGTGTACGACCAACGGTTTGACAGTTTGAGACATTACTCCCATGGAGTAAAGTCCGCATGGTGCCTGTAGTATTAAATCCCGATGCAATTTCAGTGTTTCATCAACACTCTAAAGGTCCACAGATTACAGAATGAGACCAGATGTTCTTCGTAAACTACTACTTGTCTTCCAGAGAACGATCAAAGCGTAGATAGTTTGAGAAATTACTGCCATGGAGAAAAGTCTGCATGGTGCCTGTTGTATTCGATCCTAATGCAATTTCTGTGTTTCATCAACACTTCGAAGTTCCACAGATTACAGAATGCCTCCAGAAGTGATTCGGAAACTGCTACTGGTCTTCCAGCGATCGATCAAAATGTAGACAGTTTGACACACTACTCCCATCGAGAAAAGTCCTTATGGTGCCTGTTCTATTCAATCCCGATGCAAGTTCTGTGATTCATCTACACTCTGAAGGTCCACAGATTACAGAATGCCTACAGCTGTGCTTCGGAAACTACTACTGGTCTTCCAGGGTACGATCGTAGCGTAGACAAATTGAGACATTACTCCCATGGAGAAAAGTCTGCATGGTGCCTGATTTATTCAATCCCGAAGCAATCTCGGTGTTTCATTAACACTCTGAAGGTCCACAAAGTACAGAATGCCACCAGATGTGTTTCGGAAACTACTACTGGTCTTCCAGGGCACGATCAAAGCGTAGACAGTTTGAGACATTGCTCCCATGGAGAAAAGTCTGCATTGTGGCTGTTGTATTCAATGGCGATGCAACTTCTGTGTTTCATCAACACTCTAAAGGTCCACAGATTACAGAATGAGACCAGATGTGCTTCTGAAACTAGTACTTGTCTTCCAGGGAACGATCAAAGCGTAGATAGTTTGAGATATTACTGCCATGGAGAAAAGTCTGCATGGTGCCTGTAGTATTAATTCCCGATGCAATTTCAGTGTTTCATCATTACGCTGAAGCCCCACAGATTACAGAATGCATCCAGATGTGCTTCGGAAACTACTACTGGTCTTCCAGGGAACGATCAAAGCGTAGACAGTTTAAGAAATTACTCCAATGGAGAAAAGTCCGCATGGTGCCTGTTGTATTCGATCCCGATGCCATTTCTGTGTTTCATCAACACGCTGAAGGTCCACAGATTACAGTATGCCACCAGATGTGCTTTGGAATCTACTACTGGTCTTCCAGGGAACGATCAAAACGTAGACAGTTAGAGACATTACTCCCATGGAGAAAACTCAACATGGTGCCTGTGGTATTCGATCCCGATGCCATTTCTGTGTTTCATCAACACTCTGAAAGTCCACAGATTACAGAACGCCTCCAGATGTGCTTCGGAAACTTCTATTGGTCTTCCAGGTAACGATCAAATCGTAAGCTCTTTGAGTCATTACTCCGAAGGAGAAAAGTCTGCATGGTGCCTGTTTTAATCATTCCCGATGCAATTTCTGTGTTTCATCAACACTCTGATGGTCCACAGATTACAGAATGCATCCAAACGTGGTTGGGAAACTACTACTGGTCTTCCAAGGTACGATCAAAGCGTAGACAGTTAGGGACATTATTCCCATGGAGAAAAGTCAGATTGGTGCCTGTTGTATTCAATCCCGATGCAATTTCTTTGCTTCATCAACAATCTAAAAATGTCCACAGATTACAGAATGTCTCCAGGTATGCATCGGAAACTAGTACTGGTCCTTCAGGGAGCGATCAAAGCGTAGACAGTTTGAGACACTACTTCCATGGAGAAACGTCCACATGGTGCCCATTGTATTCAATCCCGATGCAATTTCTGTATTTCATCAACATTTTGAAGGTCCACAGATTACAGAATTCATCCAAATGTGCTTGGGAAACTACTACTGGTCTTCCAGGGTACGATCAAACCGTAGACAGTTAGAGACATTATTCCCATGGAGAAAAGTCCGATTGGTGCCTGTTGTATTCAATCCCCATGCAATTTCTTTGTTTCATCAACACTCTAAAAATGTTCACAGATTACAGAATGTCTCCAGGTATGCTTCGGAAACTAGTACTGGTCTTTCAGGGAACGATCAAAGCGTAGACAGTTTGAGACAATACTCCCATTGAGAAAAGTCTGCCTGGTGCCAGTTGTATTCATTCCCGATGCAATTTCTGTGTTTCATCAACACTCTGAAAGTCCACAGATTACAGAATGCATCCAGATGTGCTTCAGAAGCTACTACTGGTGTTCCATGGAGCGAACAAAACGACGACAGTTTGAGACATTACTCGCATGGAGAAAAGTCCCCATGGTGCCTGTTGTATTCATTCCCGATGCCATTTCTTTGCTTTATCAACACTCTGAAAGTCCACAGATTACATAATGCCTCCAGGTGTGCTTCGGAAACTGCTACTTGTCTCACAGGAAAGATCAAAGCGTAGACACTTTCAGACATTACTCGATTGGAGAAAAATCCACATGGTGGCTGTTGAATTCAATCCCGATGTAATTTCTGTGTTTCAGCAACACTCTGAAGGTCCACAGGTTACAGAATGCCTCCAGATGTGCTTCGGAAACTACTACTGGTCTTCCAGGGAACGATCAAATCGTGGACAGTTTGAGACATTACTAACATGGTGAAAAATCTACATGGTGCCTGTTTTATTAAATCCCAATGTTAATTTCTGTGTTTCATCAGCACTCAGAAGGTCCACAGATTACAGAATGTCTCCAGATGTGCTTCAGAAAGTGCTACTGGTCTTCCAGGGAACGTTCAAAGCGTAGACAGAGTGAGACATTACTCCCATGGAAGAAAGTCCGCATGGTGCCTTTTGTATTCGATCCCGATGCCATTTCTGTGTTTCATCAACACTCTGAACATCCACACATTTCAGAATGCCTCCAGATGTGGTTCTAAATCTTCTACTGGTCTCCCAGGAATCGATCAAATCATAGACAGTTTGAGACATTACTCCCATGGAGAAATGTCGGCAAGGTACCTGTTGTATTCAATCCCCATGCAATTTCTGTGTTTTATCAACACTCAGAAGCCCCACAGATTACGGAATGCCTCCAGATGTGCTCCAGAAACTACTACTGGTTTTCCAGGGAACGATCAAAGTGAAGAAAGTTTGAGACACTACTCCCATTGAGAAAATTCCGAAAGGTCCCTTTTTTATTCAATCCCGATGCAATTACTGTGTTTCATCCACACCCTGAAGGTCCACAGATTACAGAATGCAACCTGATGTGGTTGGGAAACTACTACTGGTCTTCCAGGGTACGATCAAAGCGTAGACAGTTAGAGACATTATTCCCATGGAGACAAGTCCGCATTGTGGCTGTTGTATTCAATCCCGATGCATTTTCTTGTTTCATCAACACTCTGAAGGTCCACATATTACAGAATGCCTCCAGATGTGTTTCAGAAACTACTACTGGTCTTCCAGGGAACGATCAAAGTGTAGACAGTTTGAGACACTACTTCCACGGAGAAACGTCCACATGATGCCTGTTGTATTCAATCCCGATGCAATGTCTATGTTTCATCAACATTCTGAAGGTCAACAGATCACAGAATTCATCCAGATGTGCTTGGGAAACTACTACTGGTCATCCAGTGTACGATCAAAGCGTAAACAGTTAGAGACATTATTCCCATGGAGAAAAGTCCGCATGGTGCCTGTTGTATTCAATCCCGATGCAATTCCTTTGTCTCATCAACACTCTGAAGGTCCACAGTTTACAGAATGCCTCCAGATGTTCTTCGGAAAATACTACTGGTCTTCCAGGGAAAAATCAAAGCGGAGACAGCTTGGGACATTACTGCCATGGAGAAAAGAGCTAATGGTGCCTGTTGTATTCAATCACGATGTAATTTCTGTGTTTCATCAACACTCTGAAGGTCCACAGATTACAGAATGCCACCAGATGTGCTTCAGAAACTACTACTGGTCTTAAAGGGTATGATCAAAGCGTAGACAGTTTGAGACATTACTCCCATGGAGAAAAGTCGGCATGGTGCCTGTTGTATTCATTCCAATTGCAATTCCTGTGTTTCATCTACACTCTGATGGTCCATAGATTACAGAATGCCTCCTGATGTGCTTCGGAATCTACTACTGGTCTTCCTGCGTACGATCAAAGCTTGAACAGTTTGAGACATTACTCCCATGTCAAAAAGTCCACATGGTGCCTGTGTATTAAATCCCGATGCAATTTCTGTGTTCCATCAACACTCTGAAGGTCCAAAGATTACAGAATGCCTCCAGATGTGCTTCGGAAACTACTACTGGTCTTCCAGGGAACGATCAAAGCGTAGACAGTTTGAGACATTACTCCCATGGAGGAAAAGTCTGCATGGTGCCTGTTGTATTCACCCCGGTGCAATTTCTGTGTTTCATCAACACTCTGAAGGTCCACAGATTACAGAATGCCTCCAGGTGTGCTTCGGAAACTACTACTGGACTTCCAGGGAACGATCAAAGCGTAGACAGTTTGAGACATTACTCCCATGGAGAATTGTTAGGATGTTGCCTGTTGTACTCAATCACGATGCAATTTCTGTGTTTCATGAACATTCTTAAAGTCCACAGATTACAGAATGCATCGAGGGTTGATTCGGAAACTGCTACTGGTCTTCGAGGGAACGATCTAAGCGTCGACAGTTTGAAACATTACTCCCATGGAGGAAAGTTGGCATGTTGCCGCTTGTATTCAATCCTGATGCAATTTCTGTGTTTCATCAACATTCAGCAGCTGCACAGATTACAGAATGCCTCAAGATGTGATTCGGAAACTTCTACTGGTCTTCCAGGGAACGATCAGACCATAGACAGTTTGAGACATTACTCCCATGGAGAAATGTCTGCATGGTGCATGTTGTATTCAAACCCTATGCAATTTCTGTGTTTCATCAACACTCTGAATGTCCACTGATTACATAATGCCTCCAGGTGTGCTTCGGAAACTACTACTGGTCTCCCAGGAAAGATCAAAGCGTAGACCGATTGAGACATTACTCGATTGGAGAAATATCCACATGGTTGATGTTTTATCAATCCCGATGCAATATATGTGTTTCATCAACACTCAGACGGTCCACAGATTACAGAATGCCTCCAGATGTGCATCCGAGACAACAACTGGTCTTCCAGGGAAAGATCAAATTGTAGACAGTTTGAGACATCCCTATCATGGAGAAAACTCCGCATGGTAGATGTTGAATTCAATCTCGATGCAATTTCTGTGTTTCATCAACTATCTGAACATCCACACATTTCAGAATGCCTCCAGATGTGGTCTCTAAAACTTCTACTGGTCTCGTAGTAATCGATCAAAGCATAGACAGTTTGAGACATTACTCCCATGGAGAAAAGTCGGCATGGTGCCTGTTGTATTCAATCCCCATGCAATTTCTGTGTTTCATCAACACTCAGAAGCCCCACAGATTACAGAATGCCTTCAGATGTGCTTCGGAAAATACTAATGGTCTTCCAGGGAAAAATCAAAGCGGAGACAGCTTGGGACATTACTGCCATGGAGAAAAGAGCTAATGGTGCCTGTTGTATTCAATCACGATGTAATTTCTGTGTTTCATCAACACTCTGAAGGTCCACAGATTACAGAATGCCACCAGATGTGCTTCATAAACTACTACTGGTCTTAAAGAGTATGATCAAAGCGTAGACAGTTTGAGACATTACTCCCATAGAGAAAAGTCGGCATGGTGCCTGTTGTATTCATTCCAATTGCAATTCCTGTGTTTCATCTACACTCTGATGGTCCATAGATTACAGAATGCCTCCAGATGTGCTTCTGAAACTACCACTGGTCTTCCTGCGTACGATCAAAGCTTGAACAGTTTGAGACATTACTCCCATGTCGAAAAGTCCACATGGTGCCTGTGTATTAAATCCCGGTGCAATTTCTGTGTTCCATCAACACTCTGAAGGTCCACAGATTACAGAATGCCTCCAGATGTGCTTCGGAAACTGCTACTGGTCTTCCAGGGAACGATCAAAGCGTAGACAGTTTGAGACATTACTCCCATGGAGGAAAAGTCTGCATGGTGCCTGTTGTATTCACCCCGGTGCAATTTCTGTGTTTCATCAACACTCTGAAGGGCCACAGGTTACAGAATGCCACCAGATGTGCTTCTGAAACTACGACAGGTCTTAAAGGGAATGTTCAAAGCGTAGACAGTTTGAGACATTACTCCCATGGGTAAAAGTCGGCATGGTGCCTGTTGTATTCAATCCCCATGCAATTTTTGTGTTTCATCAACACTCAGAAGCCCTACAGATTACAGATTGCCTCCAGATGTGCTTCGGAAAATTCTACTGGTCTTCCAGGGAACGATCAAAGCGGAGACAATTTCAGACATTACTGCCATGGAGAAAAGACCGCATGGTGCCGGTTGTACTCAATCCCGATGTAATTTCTGTGTTTCATCAACACTCTGAAGGTCCACAGATTACAGAATGCCACCAGATGTACTTCGGAAACTACTACTGGTATCCCAGGGAACGATCAAATCGTGGACAGTTTGAGACGTTACTCCCATGGTGAAAAATCTGCATGGTGCCTGTTTTATTCAATCCCAATGCAATTTTTGTGTTTCATCTACACTCTGATGGTCCATAGATTACAGAATGCCACCAGACGTGCTTCGGAAACTACCACTGGTCTTCCAGGGAGCGATCAAAGCGTAGACAGATTGAGACATTACTCCCATGGAGGAAAGTCCGCATGGTGCCTCTTGTATTCACCCCGGTGCAATTTCTGTGTTTCATCAACACTCTGAAGGTCCACAGATTACAGAATGCCTCCAGGTGTGCTTCGGAAACTACTACTGGACTTCCAGGGAACGATCAAAGCGTAGACAGTTTGAGACATTACTCCCATGGAGAATTGTTCGCATGTTGATTGTTGTACTCAATCACGATGCAATTTCTGTGTTTCATGAACATTCTTAAAGTCCACAGATTACAGAATGCATCGAGGGTTGATTCGGAAACTGCTACTGGTCTTCGAGGGAACGATCTAAGCGTCGACAGTTTGACACATTACTCCCATGGAGGAAAGTTGGCATGTTGCCGCTTGTATTCAATCCCGATGCAATTTCTGTGTTTCATCAACATTCAGAACCTCCACAGATTACAGAATGCCTCCAGATGTGATTCGGAAACTTCTACTGGTCTTCCAGGGAACGATCAGAGCATAGACAGTTTGAGACAATAATCCCATGAAGAAAAGTTCGCATAGTGCCTGTTGTATTCAATCCCGATGCAATTTCTGTGTTTCATACACATTCTGAAAGTCCACAGATTACAAAATGCATCCAGGTGTGCTTCGGAAAATACTACTGGTGTCCCAGGAAAGATAAAAGTGAATACAGTTTGAGACATTAATCGATTGGAGAAAAAATTACATTGTGGATGTTGTATTCAATCCCGCGGCAGTATATGTGTTTCATCAACACTCAGAGAGTTCACAGATTACAGAGTGCCTCCAGATGTGCATCCGAGACATCAACTGTTCTTCCAGGGAGAGATCAAATTGTAGACAGTTTGAGACATCCCTATCATGGAGAAAACTCCGCATGGTGACTGTCGTATTCAATCGCGATGAAATTTCTTTGTTTCATCAACACTCTGAATGTCCACAAATTACAGAATGCCTCCAGGTGTTCTTCGGAAACTACTAGTGGTCTCCCAGGAAATATCAAAATGGAGACAGTTTGAGAAATTACTCCCTTGGAGAAAAATCCGCATGGTGGATGTTGAATTGAATCTCGATGCAATTTCTGTGATTTATCAACACTTAGAACATCCACACATTTCAGAATGATTCCAGACGTGGTTCTAAAACTGCTACTGGTCTCCCAGGAATCGATCAAAGCGTAGGCACTTTGAGACATTACTCCCATGGAGAAAAGTCTGCATGGTGCCTGTTGTATTCAATCCCATTGCAGTGGCTGTGTTTCATCTACACTCCGATGTTCCATAGATTACAGAATGCCTCCAGATGTGCTTCGGAAACTACTACTGGTCTTCCTGCGTACGATCAAAGCATAGACAGTTTGAGACATTACTCCCATGTCGAAAAGTCCACATTGTGCCTGTTGTATTAAATCCCGATGCAATTTCTGTGTTTCATCAACACTGTGAAGGTCCACAGATTACAGAATGCCACCAGATGTGTTTCGGAAACTACTACTGGTCTTCCAGGGAACGATCAAAGCAAAGACACTTTGAGACATTACTCCCATGGTGAAAAGTCCACATGAGCCTGTTGTATTAATCCCCATGCAATTTCAGTGTTTTACCAACACTCTGAAGGCCCACAGATTACAGAATGCCTCCAGATGTGCTTCGGAAAATACTACTGGTCTCCCAGGAATGATCCAAGAGGAGACAGTTTGAGACATTACACCCTCGGAGAAAAATCCGCATGGTGGATGTTGAATTCAATCTCGATGCAATTTCTTTGTTTCATCAACACTCAGAAGGCCCACAGAATACAGAATGCCTCCAGATGTGATTCAGAAACTACTACTTGTCTCCCAGGAATCGATCAAAGCGTAGACAATTTGAGACTTTACTCGCATATAGAAAAGTCTGCATGGTGCCTGTTGTATTCAATTCCATTGCAGTTCCTGTGTTTCATCTACACTCTGATGTACCATAGATTACAGAATGCATCCAGATGTGCTTCGGAAACTACTACTGGTCTTCCTGCGTACGATCAAAGCTTAGACAGTTTGAGACATTACTCCCATGTCGAAAAGTCCACATAGTGCCTGTTGTATTAAATCCCAATGCAATTTCTGTGTTTTATCAACAATGCGAAGGTCCACAGATTACAGAATGCCTCTAGATGTGCTTCGGAAACTTATACTGGTCTTCCAGGGAACGATCTAAGCGAAGATAGTTTGAGACATTACTCCTATGGAGAAAAGTCGGCATGGTGCCTGTTGTATTCAATCCCGATGCAATATCTGTGTTTCATCAGTTCTCAGAAGCTCCACAATTTACAGAATGCCTCCAGATGTGATTCGGTAACTACCACTGGTCTTCGAGGGAACGATCAAAGTGTAGACAGTTTAATGCACTACTCCCATAGATAAAATTCCGCATGGTGACTGTTGTATTAATCCTCATGCAATTTCTGTGTTTCATGAACACTCTGAAGGTCCACAGATTACAGAATGCCACCAGATGTGTTTGGGAAACTACTACTGGTCTTCCAGGGAACGATCAAAGCAAAGACACTTTGAGACATTACTCCCATGGAGAAAAGTCCGCATGAGCCTTTTGTATTAATCCCCATGCAATTTCAGTGTTTCATCAACACTCTGTAGGTCCCCAGATTACAAAATGCCACCAGATGTGTTTCGGAAACTACTACTGGTCTTCCAGGGAACGATCAAAGCAAAGACACTTTGAGACATTACTCCCATGGTGAAAAGTCCACATGAGCCTGTTGTATTAATCCCCATGCAATTTCAGTGTTTTACCAACACTCTGAAGGCCCACAGATTACAGAATGCCTCCAGATGTGCTTCGGAAAATACTACTGGTCTCCCAGGAAAGATCCAAGCGGAGACAGTTTGAGACATTACACCCACGGAGAAAAGTCCGCATTGTGTCTGTTGTATTCAATCCCAATCTAATTTCTGTGTTTCATCAACATTCTGAAACTCCACAGATTACACAATGCATCCAGATGTGCTTCGGAAACTACTACTGGTCTTCCAGGGAACGATCAAATCGTGGACAGTTTGAGACATTACTCGCATTGAGAAAAGTCTGCATGGTGCCTGTTATATTCAATCCCATTGGAATTCCTGTGTTTCATCTACACTCTGATGGTCCATAGATTACAGAAGGCCTCCAGATGTGCTTCTTAAACTACTACTGGTCTTCCTGCGTACGATCAAAGCGTAGACAGTTTGAGACATTACTCCCATGTGGAAAAGTACGCATGGTGCCTGTTGTATTAAATCGCGATGCAATTTTTGTGTTTCATCAACACTCAGAAGCTTCACAGATTACAGAATGCCTCCAGATGTGCTTCTGAAACTGCTACTGGTCTCCCAGGACTCGATCAAAGCGTAGACAGTATTAGACATTACTCCCATGGAGAAATGTCTGCACGGTGCCTGTTGTATTCATTAGCGATGCTATTTCTATGTTTCATCAACACTCTGAAAGTCCACAAATTACAGAATGCCCCTAGATGTGCTGCGGAAACTGCAACTGGTCTTCCAGGAATCGATGAAAGTATTGACTGTTTGAGAAATTAGTCCCATGGAGAAAATACCGCATGGTGCCGGTTGTATTCAATCCCGATGCAATTTCTGTGTTTCTATCGACACTCTGAAGGTCCACAGATTACAGAATGCCTCAAGGTGTGCTTCGGAAACTAGTACAGATCTACAGAGAACGATGAAAGCGTAGACAGTTTAAGACATTACTTCCATGTAGAAATGTCCGCATGTTGCCTGTTGTATTCAATTCCGATGCAATATCTGTGTTTCTTCCACATTCTGAAAGTCCACAGAATATAGAATGCATCCCGGTGTGATTCGGAAACTAGTACTGGTCTCAAAGGAATCGATCAAAGCGTATACAGTTTGAGACATTACTCCCATGGAGAAAAGTCTGCTATTTTACTGTTGCATTGAATCCCGATGAGATTAGTGTGTGTCATTAACACTCTGATGGTCCATAGATTACAGAACGCCTTTAGATGTTCTTCGGAAACTACTATTGGTCTTCTAGGTACGATCAAATAGTAGACTGTTTGAGACATTACTCCCATTGAGAAAAGGCTGCATGCTGATTGTTGTATTCATTTCCGATGCAATATCTGTGTATCATCAACACTCTGAAGGTCCACAGATTACATAATGCCTCCAGATGGGCTTCGGGAGCCACAACTGGTCTTCCATGGAACGATCAAGGCGTAGACAGTTTGAGACATTACTCCCATGGAGTGAAGTCCGCATGGTGCCTGTTGTATTCAATCCCGATGCAATTTCTGTGTTTCATCAACACTCTGAAGGTCCACAGATAACAGAATGCCTCCAGATGTGCTTCTAAGGCTACTACTGGTCTTCCAGGGAACGATCGAAACGTAGACAGTTTGAGACATCACTCTCATCGAGAAAAGTCAGCATGGTGCCTGTATTCAATCACGATGCAATTTCTGTGTTTCATCAACATTCTGAAGGTAAACAGATTACAGAATGCCTCCAGATGTGGTTCGGAAACTAATACTAATATCCCAGGAGTCGATCAAATCGTACACACTTTGAGACATTACTCCCATGCAGAAAAGTCAATATGGTGCCTGTTGTAATCAATTCCGATGCAATTTATGTGTTTCATGAACACTCTGAAGGTCCACAGATTTCAGAATGCCTCCAGATGTGCTTCGGAAACTAATACTGGTCTTCCAGGCAACGCTCAAAGCGTAGACAGGTTGAGACATTACTCCCATGGAGAGCTGTCCGCATGGTGATTGTTGCATTCAATTACGATACAATTGCTCTGTTTCATCAACATTCTAAAAATGTCCACAGATTACAGAATGCCTCCAGGTATGCTTCGGAATCTAGTACTGGTCTTTCAGGGAACGATCTAAGCGTAGACAGTTTGAGACATTACTCCCATGGTGAAAAGTCCACATGGTGAATGTTGTATTCAAGCCCGATGGAATTTTCTTGTTTCATCAACACTCTGAAGGTCCACAGATTACAGAATCCCCCCAGACTGGCTTAGGAAACTTAAACTGATCTTCCAGGAGTCGATCAGAGCGTAGACACTTTGAGACATTACTCCCATGGAGAAAAACCTGCATGGGCATGTTGTATTCATTCCCGATGCAATTTCTGGGTTCCATCAACACTCTGAATGTCCACAGATTACAGAATGCCCCTAGATTTGCTTCGGAAACTACTACCGGTCTTCCATAGAACGATCAAATAGTAGACAGTTTGAGACATTCCTCCCAACGAGATAAGTCTGAATGGTGCCTGTTGTATTCAATACCGATGCAATTCCTGAAATACATCAACACTCTGACGGTCCACAGATGTCAGAATGCCTCCAGATGTGCTTCGGAAACTACTACTGGTCTTCCAGAAAACAATCAAAGCGAAGACAGTTTAAGACATTACTCCCATGGAGAAATGTCCGCATGGTGCCTGTTGTAATCAATCCCAATGCAAATGCTGTGTTTCATCAAGATTCTGAAAGTCCAAAGATTACAGAATGCCTCCAGGGGTGCTTCGGAAACTACTACTGTCTTCCAGGGGACGATCAAAGCATAGACCGTTTGAGACAATACTCCCATGGATAAAAGTCCGCATGGTGTCTGTACTATTCAATCCCAGTGCAATTTCTGTATTTCATCAACACTCTTATGGTCCACAGATTACAGAATGACTCCAGATGTGCTTCGGAAACTACTACTGGTCTCCAAGTATTGATCAAAGCGTAAACAGTTTGTGACATTACTCCCATGGAGAAAAGTCGGCATGGTGCCTGTTGTACTCAATCCCGATGCAATTTCTGTGTTTCATCAGTACTCAGAAGCTCCACAGTTTACAGAATGCCTCCAGATGTGATTCGGAAACTACCACTGGTCTTCGAGGGAACGATCAAAGTGTAGACAGTTTAAGGCACTACTCCCATAGATGAAAGTCCGCATGGTGCCTGTTGTATTAATCCCCATGCAATTTCTGTGTTTCATCAACACTCAGAAGCTTCACAGATTACAGAATGTCTCCAGATGTGCTTCTGAAACTGCTAGTGGTCTCCCAGGACTCTATCAAAGCGTAGACAGTATTAGACATTACTCCCATGGAGAAATGTCTGCACGGTGCCTGTTGTATTCATTAGTGATGCTATTTCTATGTTTCATCAACACTCTGAAAGTCCACAAATTACAGAATGCAACTAGATGTGCTTCGGTAACTACAACTGGTCTTCCAGGAATCGATCAAAGTATTGACTGTTTGAGAAATTAGTCCCATGGAGAAAATACCGCATGGTGCCGCTTGTATTCAATCCCGATGTTATTTCTGTGTTTCTATCGACACTCTGAAGGTCCACAGATTGCAGAATGCCTCAAGGTGTGCTTCGGAAACTAGTACTGATCTTCTGAGAACGATCAAAGCGTAGACAGTTTAAGACATTACTTCCATGTAGAAATGTCCGCATGTTGCCTGTTGTATTCAATTCCGATGCAATATCTGTGTTTCTTCAACATTCTGAAAGTCCACAGAATACAGAATGCATCCAGGTGTGCTTCGGAAACTAGTACTGGTCTCCCAGGAATCGATCAAAGCGTATGCAGTTTGAGACATTACTCCCATGGAGAAAAGTCTGCTATTTTACTGTTGTATTGAATCCCGATGAAATTAGTGTGTGTCATTAACACTCTGATAGTCCATAGATTACAGTACGCCTTTAGATGGTCTTCGGAAACTACTATTGGTCTTCTAGGTTCGATCAAATCGTAGACTGTTTGAGACATTACTCCCATTGAGAAAAGGCTGCATGCTGATTGTTGTATTCATTTCCGATGCAATTTCTGTGTTTCATCAACACTCTGAAGGTCCACAGATTACATAATGCCTCCAGATGTTCTTCGGGAACCACAACTGGTCTTCCAGGGAACGATCGAAGCGTAGACAGTTTGAGACATCACTCTCATCGAGAAAAGTCAGCATGGTGCCTGTATTCAATCACGATGCAATTTATGTGTTTCATCAACACTCTGAAGGTAAACAGATTACAGAATGCCTCCAGAAGTGGTTCGGAAACTAATACTAATATCCCAGGAATCGATCAAATCGTACAAACTTTGAGACATTACTCCCATGCAGAAAAGTCAATATGGTGCCTGTTGTAATCAATTCCGATGCAATTGATGTGTTTCATGAACACTCTGATGGTCCAGAGATATTAGAATGCCCCCAGATGTGATTCGGAAACTAATACTGGTCTTCCAGGCAACGATCAATGCGTAGACAGGTTGAGACATTACTCCCATGGAGAAATGTCCGCATGGTGCCTGTTGCATTCAATCCCGATGCAATTGCTCTGTTTCATCAACATTTTAAAAATGTCCACAGATTACAGAATGCCTCCAGGTATGCTTCGGAATCTAGTACTGGTCTTTCAGTGAACGATCAAAGCGTAGACAGTTTGAGACAATACTCCCCATTGAGAAAAGTCTGCCTGGTGCCAGTTGTATTCATTCCCGATGCAATTTCTGTGTTTTATCAACACTCTGCAGTTCCACAGATTACAGAATGCTTCCAGATGAGCTTCGGAAACTACTACTGGTCTTGCAGAGTACGATCAAAGCGTAGACAGTTTGAGACATTACTCCCATGGTGAAAAGTGCACATGGTGAATGTTGTATTCAAGCCCGATGGAATTTTCGTGTTTCATCAACACTCTGAAGGTCCACAGATTACAGAATCCCCCCAGATGGGCTTCGGAAACTTATACTGTTCTTCCAGTTGTCGATCAGAGCGTAGACAGTTTAAGACATTACTCCCATGGAGAAAAACCTGCATGGTGCCTGTTGTATTCATTCGAGATGCAATTTCTGGGTTTGATCAACACTCTGAATGTCCACAGATTACAGAATGCCCCTAGATTTGCTTCGGAAACTACTACCGGTCTTCCATGGAACGATCAAACAGTAGACAGTTTGAGACATTACTCCCAACGAGAAAAGTCTGAATGGTGCCTGTTGTATTCAATCCCGATGCAATTTCTGAAATTCATCAACACTCTGAAGGTACCACAGATGTCAGAATGCCTCCAGATGTGCTTCGGAAACTACTACTGGTCTTCCAGGGAACGATCAAAGCAAAGACACTTTGAGACATTACTCCCATGGTGAAAAGTCCGCATGAGCCTGTTGTATTAATCCCCATGCAATTTCAGTGTTTTACCAACACTCTGAAGGTCCACAGATTACAGAATGCCTCAAGGTGTGCTTCCGAAACTAGTACTGATCTTCAGAGAACGATCAAAGCGTAGACAGTTTAAGACATTACTTCCATGTAGAAATGTCCGCATGTTGCCAGTTGTATTCAATTCCAATGCAATATCTGTGTTTCTTCAACATTCTGAAAGTCGACAGAATACAGAATGCATCCAGGTGTGCTTCGGAAACTAGTACTGGTCTCCCAGGAATCGATCAAAGCGTATACAGTTTGAGACATTACTCCCATGGAGAAAAGTCTGCTATTTTACTGTTGTATTGAATCCCGATGAAATTAGTGTGTGTCATTAACACTCTGATGGTCCATTGATTACAGAACGCCTTTAGATGTTCTTCGGAAACTACTATTGGTCTTCTAGGTACAATCAAACCGTAGACTGTTTGAGACATTACTCCCATTGAGAAATGGCTGCATGCTGATTGTTGTATTCATTTCCGATGCAATTTCTGTGTTTCATCAACACTCTGAAGGTCCACAGATTACATAATGCCTCCAGATGGGCTTCGGGAACCACAACCGGCCTCCAAGGAACGATCAAGGCGTAGATAGTTTGAGACATTACTCCCATGGAGTGTAGTCCGCATGGTGCCTGTTGTATTCAATCCCGATGCAATTTCTGTGTTTCATCAACACTCTGAATGTCCACAGATAACAGAATGCCTCCATATGTGTTTCTAAGGGTACTACTGGTCTTCCAGAGAACGATCGAAGCGTAGACAGTTTGGGACATCACTCTCATCGAGAAAAGTAAGCATGGTGCCTGTATTCAACCAAGATGCAATTTCTGTGTTTCATCATCTCTCTGAAGGTTAACAGATTACAGAATTCCTCCAGATGTGGTTCGGAAACTAATACTAATATCCCAGGAATCGTTTAAATCGTACTAACTTTGAGACATTACTCCCATGCAGAAAAGTCAATGTGGTGCCTGTTGTAATCAATTCCGATGCAATTTATGTGTTTCATGAACACTCTGAAGTTCCACAGATTTCAGAATGCCTCCAGATGTGCTTCGGAAACTAATACTAGTCTTCCAGGCAACGATCAAAGCGTAAACAGGTTGAGACATTACTCCCATGGAGAAATGTCCGCATGGTGCCTGTTGCATTCAATCCCGATGCAATTGCTCTGTTTCATCAACATTCTAAAAATGTCCACAGATAACAGAATGCCTCCAGGTATGCTTCGGAATCTAGTACTGGTCTTTCTGGGAACGATAAAAGCGTAGACAGTTTGAGACAATACTCCCATTGAGAAAAGTCTGCCTGGTGCCAGTTGTATTCATTCCCGATGCAATTTCTGTGTTTCATCAACACTCTGAAATTCCGCAAATTACAGAATGCCCCTTGATGTGCTTCGGAAACTACAACTGGTCTTCCAGGAATCGATCAAAGCGTAGACAGTTTGAGACATTACTCCCAATCAGAAAAGTCTGCATGGTGCCTGTTGTATTCAATCCCGATGCAATTTCTGTGTTTCATCAACACTCTGAAGGTCCACAGATTACAGAATGCCTCCAGATGTGCTTCGGAAACTAATACTGTTCTTCCAGGGAACGATCAAAACGTAGACAGTTAGAGACATTACTCCCAAGGAGAAATGTCCGTATGGTGACTGATGTATTCAATCCCGATGCAATTTCTGTGTTTCATCAACATTCAAAAAACGTCCAAATTTTACTGAATGCCTCCGGGCGTGCTTCGGAAACTACTACTGGTCTTCAAGGGAACGGTCAAAGCGTAGACAGTTTGAGACAATACTCCCATTGAGAAAAGTCTGCATGGGGCCAGTTGTATTCATTCCCGATGCCATTTCTGTGTTTTATCAACACTCTGCAGTTCCACAGATTACAGAATGCCTCCAGATGAGCTTCGGAAACTCTTACTGGTCTTGCAGAGTACGATCAAACCGGAGACAGTTTGAGACATTACTCCCATGGTGAAAAGTCCACATGGTGAATGTTGTATTCAAGCCCGATGGAATTTTCGTGTTTCATCAACACTCTGAAGGTCCACAGAGTACAGAATCCCCCCAGATGGGCTTCGGAAACTTTTACTGTTCTTCCAGGAGTCGATCAAGCGTAGACAGTTTGAGACATTACTCCCATGGAGAAAAACCTGCATGGTGCCTGTTGTATTCACCCCGGCGCAATTTCTGTGTTTCATCAACACTCTGATGGTCCACAGATTACAGAATGCCTCCAGATGTGCTTCGGAAACTAATACTGGTGTCCCAGGAATCGATCAAATCGTAGACTGTTTGAGACATTTCTGCCATGGAGAAAAGTCTGCTTGGTGCCCGTTGTATTCATTCCCGATGCAATTTCTGTGTTTCATCAATACTCTGAAGGCCCACAGATTACAGTAAGCCTCCAGATGTGTTTCTGAAACTACTACAGGTCTTCCAGGGAACGATCAAATTGTAGACTGTTTCAGACACTACTCGCATGGAAAAAGTCCGCATGGTGCCTGTTGTATTCAATCAAGATGCAATTTCTGTGTTTCATCAACACTCTTAAGGTCCACAGATTATAGAATGCCACCAGATGTGCTTCAGAAACTACTACTGGTCTTCCAGGGGACGATCAAAGCATAGACTGTTTGAGACAATACTCCCATGGAGAAAAGTCCGTATGGTGACTGTTGTATTCAATCCCGATGCAATTTCTGTATTTCATCAACACTCTGAAGGTCCACAGATTACAGAACGCCTCCAGATATGCTTCGGAAACTACTATTGGTTTTCCAGGGAACGATCGAATCGTAGGCTGTTTGAGACATTACTCCCATTGAGAAATTCTGCATGGTGCCAGTTGTATTCATTCCCGATGCAATTTCTGTGTTTCATCGACACACTGAAGGTACACAGTTTACAGAATGCCTACAGATGTGCTTCGGAAACTAATACTGGTATCCCAGGTATCGATCAGATCGTAGACAGTTTGAGACATTACTCCCACGTAGAAAAGTCCGCATGGGGCCTGTTGTATTCATCCCGATGCAGTTTCTGTGTTTCATCAAAACTCTGAAGGTCCACAGATTACAGAATGCCTCCAGATGTGCTTGGGAAGCTACTACTGGTCCTCTAGGGATAGATCAAAGCGTACTCAGTTTGAGACATAACTCCCATGGATAAAAGTCCGCATTGTGCTTCTTGTATTCAATATCGTTGCAATTTCTGTCATTCATCAACATTCTCAAAGTCTACAGATTACAGAATGCCTCTAGATGTGTTTCGGAAATTACTACTGGCCTTCCAGTGAAGGACCAAAGCGTAGACAGTTCGAGACATTACTCCCATGGAAAAAGTCCGCATTGTGATCGTTGTATTCAATAACGATGCAATTTCTGTGTTTCACCAACACTCTGGATTTCCACAAATTACAGAATGAATCCAGATGTGCTTAAGAAACAACTACTGGTCTTCCAGGGAAGGATCAGAGCGTAGACAGTTTGAGATATTACACCCATGGATAAAAGTCCGCATGGTGCCTGTTGCATTCAATCCCGATGCAATTTCTGTGTTTCATCAACCCTCTGAAGGTCCAGAGATTATATAATGCCACCAGATGTGCTTCAGAAGCTACTACTGGTCTTCCAGGGAACGATCAAATCGTAGACAGTTTGAGACATTACTACCATGTAGAAAAGTCAATGTGGTGCCTGTTGTAATCAATTCCGATGCAATTTATGTGTTTCATGAACACTCTGAAGTTCCACAGATTTCAGAATGCCTCCAGATGTGCTTCGGAAACTAATACTGGTCTTCCAGGCAACGATCAAAGCGTAAACAGGTTGAGACATTACTCCCATGGAGAAATGTCCGCATGGTGCCTGTTGCATTCAATCCCGATGCAATTGCTCTGTTTCATCAACATTCTAAAAATGTCCACAGGTAACAGAATACCTCCAGGTATGCTTCGGAATCTAGTACTGGTCTTTCAGGGAACGATAAAAGCGTAGACAGTTTGAGACAATACTCCCATTGAGAAAAGTCTGCCTGGTGCCAGTTGTATTCATTCCCGATGCAATTTCTGTGTTTCATCAACACTCTGAAATTCCGCAAATTACAGAATGCCCCTTGATGTGCTTCGGAAACTACAACTGGTCTTCCAGGAATCGATCAAAGCGTAGACAGTTTGAGACATTACTCCCAATCAGAAAAGTCTGCATGGTGCCTGTTGTATTCAATCCCGATGCAATTTCTGTGTTTCATCAACACTCTGAAGGTCCACAGATTACAGAATGCCTCCAGATGTGCTTCGGAAACTAACACTGTTCTTCCAGGGAACGATCAAAACGTAGACAGTTAGAGACATTACTCCCAAGGAGAAATGTCCGTATGGTGACTGATGTATTCAATCCCGATGCAATTTCTGTGTTTCATAAACATTCTAAAAACGTCCAAATTTTACAGAATGCCTCCGGGCGTGCTTCGGAAACTACTACTGGTCTTCCAGGGAACGATCAAAGCGTAGACAGTTTGAGACAATACTCCCATTGAGAAAAGTCTGCATGGGGCCAGTTGTATTCATTCCCGATGCCATTTCTGTGTTTTATCAACACTCTGCAGTTCCACAGATTACAGAATGCCTCCAGATGAGCTTCGGAAACTCTTACTGGTCTTGCAGAGTACGATCAAACCGGAGACAGTTTGAGACATTACTCCCATGGTGAAAAGTCCACATGGTGAATGTTGTATTCAAGCCCGATGGAATTTTCGTGTTTCATCAACACTCTGAAGGTCCACAGAGTACAGAATCCCCCCAGACGGGCTTCGGAAACTTTTACTGCTCTTCCAGGAGTCGATCAGAGCGTAGACAGTTTGAGACATTACTCCCATGGAGAAAAACCTGCATGGTGCCTGTTGTATTCATTCCCGATGCAATTTCTGGGTTTCATCAACACTCTGACGGTTAACAGATTACAGAATGCCCCTAGATTTGCTTCGGAAACTACTACCGGTCTTCGATGGAACGATCAAACAGTAGACAGTTTGAGACATTACTCCCAACGAGAAAAGTCTGAATGGTGCCTGTTGTATTCAATCCCGATGCAATTTCTGAAATTCATCAACACTCTGAAGGTCCACAGATGTCAGAATGCCTCCTGATGTGCTTCGGAAACTACTACTGGTCTTCCAGAAAACAATGAAAGCGAAGACAGTTTAAGACATTACTCCCATGGAGAAATGTCCGCATGGTGCCTGTTGTAATCAATCCCAATGCAAATTCTGTGTTTCATCAAGATTCTGAAAGTCCAAAGATTACAGAATGCCTCCAGGGTTGCTTCGGAAACTACTACTGGTCTTCCAGTGGACGATCTAAGCATAGACCGTTTGAGACAATACTCCCATGGATAAAAGTCGGCATGGTGTCTGTTGTATTCAATCCTGATGCAATTTCTGTATTTCATCAACACTCTTAAGGTCCACAGATTACAGAATGACTTAAGACGTGCTTCGGAAACTACTACTGATCTCCCAGTATCGATCAAAGCGTAGGCAGTTTGAGACATTACTCCCATGGAGAAAAGTACTTACGGTGCCTGTTGTATTCAATCCCGATGCTATTTCTGTGTTTCATCAACACTTTGGAAGTCCACAAATTACAGAATGCCTCCAGATGTGCTTCGTAATCTACTACTGGTCTTCCAGGGAACGATCGTAGCGTAGACGGTTTGAGACTTTACTCCCATGGAGAAAAGTCCGCATGGTGCCTATTGTATTCAATCCCGCTGCAATTTCTCTGTTTCATCAACACTCTGAAGGTATACAGATTACAGAATGCCTCCATATGTGCTTCGGAAACTACTACTGGTCTTCCTGTAATCGATCAAAGCGCGGACAGTTTGAGATATTACTCCCATGGAGGAAAATCCGCATGGTTGCTGTTGTATTCAATCCCCATGCAATTTCTGTGTTTCATCAACCCTCTGAATGTCCACAGATTATAGAATGCCTGAAGATGTGATTCGGAAATTACTACTGGTCTTCCAGGAAACGATCAAAGCGCAGACAGCTTGAGGCAATACTCCCATGGAGAAAAGTCTGCAAGGTGCCTCTGGTATTCAATCCCGATGCAATTTCTGTGTTTCATCAACACTCTGAAGGGATAAAAGTACGCATTGTGCTCCTTGAATTCAATCCCGATGAAATTTCTGTCTTTCATCAACACCTTGAAGGTCCACAGATTACAGAATGCCTCCAGATGTGCTACGGAAACTACTACTGCTCTCCTGGAACCGATCAAAGATTAGACAGTGTGTGACATTATTCAAATGGAGAAAAGTCGGCATAGTGCCTGTTGTATTCAATCCCGATGCAATATCTATGTGTCATCAACACTCTGAAGGTCCACAGATTACAGAATGCCTCCAAATGTGCTTCGGAATCTACTACTGGTCTTCCAGGGAACGATCGAAGCGTAGACAGTAAAAGACATTACTCCCATGGAGGAAAATCCGCATGGTGCCTCTTGTATTCACCCCGGTGCAATTTCTGTGTTTCATCAACACTCTAAAAGTCCACAGATTACAGAATGACTCCAGATGTGTTTCTGAATCTACTCCTGCTCTCCTGGAATCGATCAAAGCGTAGACAGTTTCAGACATTACTCCCATGGAGAAAAGTCTGCATGGTTCCTGTAGTATTCAATCCAGATGCAATTTCTGTGTTTCATCAACACTCTGAAGGTCTACAGATTACAGAATGCCTCCAAATGTGCTTCGTAACCTACCATTGGTCTTCCAGGGATCGATCAAAGAGTAAACAGTTTGAGAAATTAGTCCCCTAGAGAAAAGTCCGCATGGTGCATCTGGTATTCAATCCCGATGCAATTTCAGTGTTTCATCAACACTCTGAAGGTCCACAGATTACAGATGCCTCCAGATGTGCTTCGGAAACTACTACTGTTCTTGCAGGGAACGATCAAAACGTAGAAAGTTCGAGACTTTACTCCCATAAAAGAAAGTCCGCTTGGTGCCTGCTCTATTCAATCCCGATGGAACTTATGTGGTTCAACACTCTGAACGTCCACAGATTACAGATGCCCCCAAATGTGCTTCGGAAACTACTACTGGTCTTCCAGGGAACAATCAAAGCGTAGACAATTTGAGACATCACTCTCATGGAGATAAGTCTGCATGGTGATGTTGTATTCAATTTTGATGCAATGTCTGTGGTTCATCAACACTGTGAAGGTCCACAGATTACAGATGCCTCCAGATATGCTTCGGAAACAGCTACTGTTCTTCCAGGGAACGATCAAAGGGTAGAAAGTTTGTGACACTACTCTCATAAAAAAAAGGCCGCATGGTGCCTGTTGTATTCAATCCCGATGCAAATTATGTGTTTCAACACTCTGAACGTCCACAGCTTACAGATGCCCCCAAATGTGCTTCTGAAACCGCTACTGGTCTTCCAGGGAACGATCAAAGCGTAGACAGTTTGAGACATTACTCTCATGGAGAAAAGTCCGCATGGTGCCTGTTGTATTGAATTTCGATGCAATTTCTGTGTTTGATCAACACTCTGAAGGTCCACAGATTACAGAATGCCTACAGATGTGCTTCGGAAACTACTACTGGTCTCCCAGGAATCGATCAAATCATAGACAGTTTGAGATATGACTCCCATGGAGAAAAGTCCGCATGGTGCCTATTGTATACAATCCCGATGCAATTTCTGTGTTTCATCAACATTCTGAAGGTCCACAGATGACAGAATGGCTCCAGCTGTGCTTCGGAAACTGCTGCTGGTCTTCCACTGAACGATCAAAGCATAGATAGTTTGAGACATTACTCCCATGCAGAAAAGTCCGCATGGTGCCTGTTGTATTCCATCCCGATGCAATTTCTCTGTTTCATCAACACTCTGCAGGTCCACAGATTACAGAATGCCTCCAGATGTGCTTCGGAAACTACTACTGGTCTTCCAGGGAATGATCAAAGCGGAGACAGTTTGAGACATTACTTCCGTTGCGAAAGGTTCGCATGGAGCTGTTGTATTCAATCCCGATGCAATTTGTGGGTTTCATCAACACACTCAAGGTCCACAAATTACGGAGTGCCTCCAGATGTGCTTTGGAAAATACTACTGGTCTTCCAGGGAACGATCAGGGCGTACTCAGTTTTAGACATTACTCCCATGGAGAAAAGTCCGCATCGTGCCTGTTGTATTCAATCCTGATGCAATTTCTGTGATTCATCAACTCCCTGTAGTTCCACAGATAATAAAGTGCTTACAGATGTGCTTCGGAAACTAATACTTGACTTCCAGGTAACGATCAAAGTGTAGACAGTTTGAGACATTAGTCCCATGGAGAAAAGTCCGCAGTGTGTCTGTTGTATACAATCCCGATTCAATTTCTGTGTTTCATCAACACTCTGAATGTCCACAGATTACAGTATGGCTCCAGATGTGCTTCGGAAACTACTACTGGTCTTCAAGGGAACGATCAGGACATAGACAGTTTGAGACATTACTCCCATGGAGAAAAGTCCGCATGATGGCTGTTGTACTAAATCCCGATGCAATTTCTGTGTTTCATCAACACTCTGAAGGTCCACAGATTACAGAATGCCTCCAGATGTGCTTCGGAAACTACTACTGGTCTTCCAGGGAACGATCGAAGCGTAGACAGTTTGAGATATTACTCCCATGGAGAAAAGTCCGCATGGTGCCTGTTGCATTAAATCCCGATGCAAATTCTGTGTATCATCAACACTTTGGAGGTCCACAGGTTACAGAATGGCTAGAGCTGTGGTTCGGAAACCTCTACTGGTCTTCCAGTGACCGATCAAAGCGTAGATAGTTTGAGACATTACTCCCATGGAGAAAAGTCCGCATCGTGCCAGTTGTATTCAATCCTGATGCAATTTCTGTGTTTCATCAACACCCTGAAGTCCCACAGATAATAAAGTGCTTACAGATGTGCTTCGGAAACTACTACTGGTCTTCCAGGGACCGATCAAAGTGAAGACAGTTTGAGACATTAGTCCCATGGAGAAAGTAAGCAGTGTGCCTGTTGTATACAATCCCGATGCAATTCCTGTGTTTCATCAACACTCTGAAGGTCCACAGATTACAGATACCCCCAAATGTGCTTCGCAAACTACTACTGGGCTTCCAGGGAACGATGTAAGCGTAGACAGTTAGAGACATTAATCCCATGGAGAGAAGTCCGCATGGTGACTGTTGTATTCAATCCCGATGCAATTTATGTGTTTCGTCAACGCTCTAACGGTCCACAGTTTACGGAATGCTTCCAGATGTGCTTCTTATACTACTACAGGCCTTCCAGGGAACGATCAAAGCGTAGACAGTTTGAGACTTTACTCTCATGGAGAAAAGTCCGCGTGATGCTGATGTATTGAATCTCGATGCAATTTCTGTGTTTCATCAACACTCTGAAGGTCCACAGATTACAGAATGCCTCCAGATGTGCTTCGCAAACTACTACTGGTCTTCCAGGGAACGATCAAAGTGTAGACACTTTGAGACATTAGTCCCATGGAGAAAAGTCCGCAGTGTGCCTGTTGTATACAATCCCGATGCAATTTCTGTGTTTCATCAACACTCTGAAGGTCCACAGATTACAGATACCCCCAAATGTACTTCGGAAACTACTACTGATCTTCCAGGGAACGATCTAAGCGTAGACAGTTAGAGACATTACTCTCATGGAGAAATGTCCGCATGGTGCTGTTGTATTGAATCTCGATGCAATTTCTGTGTTTCATCACCACTCCGAATGTCCACAGATTACAGAATGCCTCCAGATGTGCTTCGGAAACTACTACTGGCCTCCCAGGGAACGATCAAAGCGGAGACAGTTTGAGACATTAATTCCATGTCGAAAAGTTCGCATTATTCTGTTGTATTCAATCCCGGTGCAATTTCTGTGTTTCATCAACACTCTGAAGGTCCACAAATTACAGAGTGCCTCCAGATGTGCTTCAGAAAATACTACTGGTTTTCGATTGAACGATCAGGGGGTAGACAGTTTGAGACATTACTCCCATGGAGGAAAGTCCGCATGGTGCCTGTTGTATTCAATCCCGATGCAATTTCAGTGTTTCATCAACACTCTGAAGTTCCACAGATAACAGAGTGCCTCCAGATGTGCTTCGGAAACTACTACTGGCCTTCCAGGGAACGATCAAAGCGTAGTCAGTTTGAGACATTACTCCCATGGAGAAAAGTCCGCATGGTGCCTGTTGTATACAATTCCGATGCAATTTCTGTGTTTCATCAACACTCTGAATGTCCAGAGATTACAGTATTGCTCCAGATGTGCTTCGGAAACTACTACTGGTCTTCCAGGCAACGATCAAATCTTACACAGTTTGAGACATTACTCCCTTTGAGAAAGGTCCGCATGGTGCCAGTTGTATTCAATCCCGATGCAATTTTCGTGTTTCATCAACACTCTGAAGGTCCACAGATTACAGAATGCCTCCAGATGTGCTTCTGAAACAACTACTGGTCTTCCAAAAAACGAACAAAGCGTATACAGTTTGAGACATTACTCCCATGGATAAAAGTTAGCATGGTACATGTTGTATTCAATCGCAATGCCATTTCTGTGTTTCATCAACACTCTGAAAGTCCATAGGTTGCAGATTGCCTCCAGATGTGCTTTTGAATCTACTACTGGTCTTCCAGGGAACAATCAAGGCGTACACAGTTTGAGACATTACTCTCATGGAGAAGAGTCCGCATGGAGCCTGTTGTATTGAATCGCGATGCAATTTCTGTGTTTCATCAACACTCTGAAGGTCCACAGATTACAGAGTGCCTCTAGATGTGTTTCGGAAACTACTACTGGTCTTCCAGGTAACGATCAGAGTGTAGATAGTTTGAGACATTACTCCCATGGAGATAAGTCCGCATGGTGCCTGTTGTATTCAATCCCGATTGAATTTTTGCGTATCATCAACACTCTGAAGGTCCACAGTTTACAGAATGCTTCTAGATGTGCTTCAGAAAGTACTACAGGCCTTCCAGGGAACGATCAAGCGTAGACAGTTTGACACATTACTCTCATGGAGAAAAGACCGCATGGTTTCTGTTGTATTGAATCTCGATGCAATTTCTGTGTTTCCTCAACACTCCAAAGGTCCACAGATTACAGAATGCCACCAGATGTGCTTCGGAAGCTACTACTGGTCTCCCAGGAATCGAAAAAAACATAGACACTTTGAGATATTACACCCATGGATAAAAGTCCGCATAGTGCCTGTTGTATTAAATCCCGATGCAATATCTGTGTTTCATCAACACTCTGAAGGTAAACAGATTACTAAATGGCTCCAGCTGTGCTTGGGAAACTGCTACTGGTCTTCCAGAGATCGATCAAAGCGTAGATAGTTTGTGACATTACTACCATGCAGAAAAGTCGGCATGGTGCCTGTTGTACTAAATCCCGATGCAATTTCTGTGTTTCATCAAGACTCTGAATGTTCACAGATTACAGGATGCCTCCAGATGTGCTTCATAAACTACTACTTGTCGTCCAGGGAATGATCAAAGCGTAGACAGTTTGAGACATCACTCTCATGGAGATAAGACTGCATGGTGCCTGTTGTATTAAATCCCCATGCAATTTCTGTGTTTCATCACCGCTCTGAACGTCCACAGATTACAGAATGCCTCCAGATGTGCTTCGGTAAATACTACTGGTCTTCACGGAACCGATCAAAGCGTAGACAGTTTGAGACATTACTCACATGGAGAAAACTCCGCATGGTGCCTGTTGTATTCAATCCCGATGATATTTCTGTGTTTCATCACCACTATGAAGGTCCACAGATTACAGAATGCCTCCATATGTGCTTCTTAAACTACTACATGTCTCCCAGGGAACGTTCAAAGCGTAGACAGTTTCAGACATTACTCCCATAGAAAAAAGTCCGCATGGTGCCTGTTATATTCAATCCCGATGCAATTTCTTTGTTTCTTCAACACTCTGAAGGTCCACCGATTAACGAATGCCTCCAGATGTGCCTCCGAACCTACTCCTGGCCTTCCAGGGAACGATCAAAGCGTTGAAAGTTTGAGACATTACTCCCATGGAGAAAAGTCCACATGGTGGCTGTTGCCTTCTTTCCCGAAGCAATTTCTGTGTTTCATCAACCCTCAGGAGGTCCATATATTACATAATGCCTCGTGATTTGCTTCGGAAACTACTACTGGTCTACCAGGGAACGATAAAAACTTAGACAATTTGAGATATTACTCCCATGGAGAAACTTCCGCCAGGTGCACGTTGTATTAATTCCCAATGAAATTTCTGTGTTTGATCAACACTCTGAAAGTGGACAGATTACAGAACGCCTCCAAATGTGGTTCGGAAACTACTACTGTCTTCCAGGTAACGATGAAAGCTTAGACATGTTTAGACATTATTCCCATGGAGAAAAGTCCGCATGGTGCCTGTTGTATTCAATCCATGTGTAATTTATGTGCTTTTATCAAATCTTTGCAGGTCCACAGGTTACCTACTGCCACCATATGTGCTTCGGAATCTACTACTGGTGTTCCAGGGAACGATCAAAGCGTAGACAGTTTGAGTCATTACTCCCATGGAGAAAAGTCCACATGGTGCCTGTTGTATTCAATAGCTATGCAATTTCTGTGTTTCATCAACACTGTGAATTTCCACAGATTACAGAATGTCCCCAGATGTGCTTGGGTAACTACTACTGGTCTTCCAGGTATCGATCAGAGCGTAGGGAGTTTGAGCCATTAATCATATTTAGAAAAGTCCACATGGTGAATGTTGTATTCAATCCCTATGCAAGTTTTGTGTTTTATCAACACTCTGAAGGTCCACAGATTACAGAATGCCGCCAGATGTGCTTCAGAAGCTAGTCCTGGCCTTCCAGGGCACGATCAAATCGTTGACAGTTTGAGACATTACTCCCATGGAGAAAAGTCCGAATGGTGGCTGTTGTCTTCTTTCCCGAAGCAATTTCTGTGTTTCATCACCCCTCTGGAGGTCCACATTTTACAGAATTCCTCCAGATGCGTTTAGCAAATTTCTACTGGTCTTTCACGGAACGATCAAAGCGTAGACACTTTGAGACACTACTCCAATGGAGAAAAGTCCGCATGGAGCCTGTTGTATTAAAACTCGCTGCAAATTCAGTGTTTCATCAACACTCTGAAGGTCCACAGATTACATAATGCCTCCAGATGAGCTTCCGAAACTACTACTGGTCTTCCAGGGAACGATCAAATCTTAGACAGTTTGAGACATTACTCCCTTTGAGAAAGGTCCGCATGGTGCCTGTTGTATTCAATCCCGGTGTAATTTCTGTGTTTCATCAACACTCTGAATGTCCACAGATTACAGTATGGCTCCAGATGTGCTTCGGAAACTACTACTGGTCTTCCAGGTAACGATCAAATCTTAGACAGTTTGAGACATTACTCCCTTTGAGAAAGGTCCGCATGGTGCCTGTTGTATTTAATCCCGATGCAATTTTCGTGTTTCATCAACACTCTGAAGGTCCACAGATTACAGAATGCCTCCAGATGTGCTTCTGAAACAACTACTGGTCTTCCAAAAAACGAACAAAGCGTATACAGTTTGAGACATTACTCCCATGGATAAAAGTTAGCATGGTACATGTTGTATTCAATCGCAATGCCATTTCTGTGTTTCATCAACACTCTGAAAGTCCATAGGTTGCAGATTGCCTCCAGATGTGCTTTTGAAACTACTACTGGTCTTCCAGGGAACAATCAAGGCCTACACAGTTTGAGACATTACTCTCATGGAGAAGAGTCCGCATGGTGCCTGTTGTAATGAATCGCGATGCAATTTCTGTGTTTCATCAACACTCTGAAGGTCCACAGATTACAGAGTGCCTCCAGATGTGCTTCGGAAACTACTACTGGTCTTCCAGGTAACGATCAGAGTGTAGATAGTTTGAGACATTACTCCCATGGAGATAAGTCCGCATGGTGCCTGTTGTATTCAATCCCGATTGAATTTCTGCGTATCATCAACACTCTGAAGGTCCACAGTTTACAGAATGCTTCTAGATGTGCTTCAGAAACTACTACAGGCCTTCCAGGGAACGATCAAGCGTAGACAGTTTGACACATTACTCTCATGGAGAAAAGTCCGCATGGTGCCTGTTGTATTGATTCTCGATGCAATTTCTGTGTTTCCTCAACACTCCGAAGGTCCAAAGATTACAGAATGCCACCAGATGTGCTTCGGAAGCTACTACTGGTCTCCCAGGAATCGAAAAAAACATAGACACTTTGAGATATTACACCCATGGAGAAAAGTCCGCATAGTGCCTGTTGTATTAAATCCCGAAGCAATATCTGTGTTTCATCAACACTCTGAAGGTAAACAGATTACTAAATGGCTCCAGCTGTGCTTGGGAAACTGCTACTGGTCTTCCAGGGATCGATCAAAGCGTAGATAGTTTGTGACATTACTACCATGCAGGAAAGTCGATATGGTGCCTGTGGTACTAAATCCCGATGCAATTTCTGTGTTTCATCAACACTCTGAAGGTCCACAGATTACAGAATGTCTCCAGATGTGCTTAGGAAACTACTACTGGTCATCCAGGGAACGATCAAAGCGTTGACAGTTTGTGATATTACTCCCATGGAGAAAATTCCGCCAGGTGCACGTTGTATTAATTCCCAATGAAATTTCTGTGTTTGATCAACACTCTGAAAGTGGACAGGTTACAGAACGCCTCCAAATGTGGTTCGGAAACTACTACTGTCTTCCAGGTAACGATGAAAGCTTAGACAGGTTGAGACATTATTCCCATGGAGAAAACTCCGCATGGTGCCTGTTGTATTCAATCCATGTGCAATTTATGTGCTTTTATCAAATCTTTGCAGGTCCACAGGTTACAGACTGCCACCATATGTGCTTCGGAATCTACTACTGGTGTTCCAGGGAACGATCAAAGCGTAGACAGTTTGAGTCATTACTCCTATGGAGAAAAGTCCACATGGTGCCTGTTGTATTCAATAGCTATGCAATTTCTGTGTTTCATCAACACTGTGAATTTCCACAGATTACAGAATGTCCCCAGATGTGCTTGGGTAACTACTACTGGTCTTCCAGGTATCGATCAAAGCGTAGGGCGTTTGAGACATTAATCATATTTAGAAAAGTCCACATGGTGAATGTTGTATTCAATCCCGATGCAAGTTTTGTGTTTTATCAACAGTCTGAAGGTCCACAGATTACAGAATGTCGTCAGATGTGCTTCAGAAGCTAGTCCTGGCCTTCCAGGGCACGATCAAATCGTTGACAGTTTGAGACATTACTCCCATGGAGAAAAGTCCGAATGGTGGCTGCTGTCTTCTTTCCCGATGCAATTTCTGTGTTCGATCAACCCTCTGGAGGTCCACATATTACAGAATTCCTCCAGATGTGTTTAGCAAATTTCTACTGGTCTTTCTCGGGACGATCAAAGCGTAGACACTTTGAGACATTACTCCAATGGAGAAAAGTCCGCATGGAGCCTGTTGTATTCAATCTCGCTGCAAATTCAGTGTTTCAGCAACACTCTGAAGGTCCACAGATTACATAATGCCTCCAGATGAGCTTCCGAAACTACTACTGGTCTTCCAGGGAACGATCAAATCTTAGACAGTTTGAGACATTACTCCCTTTGAGAAAGGTCCGCATGGTGCCTGTTGTATTCAATCCCGGTGTAATTTCTGTGTTTTTATCAAAACTCTGAAGGTACACAGGTTACAGAATGGCTCCATATGTGCTTCGGAGACTACTACTGTTCTTCTAGGGTACGATTAAAGCGTAGACAGTTTGAGACATTACTCTCATGGAGAAAAGTCCGCATGGTGCCTGTTATATTCAATTACGATGCAATTTGTGTGTTTCATCAACAATCTGAAGGTCCACAGACAACAGAATGCCTCTAGATCTGCTTCGGAAACTATTACTTGTCTTCGAGGGAATGATCAAAGCGTAGACAGTTTGAGACATTACTCCCATGGAGAAAAGTTCGCATGGTGCCTGTTGTATTCAATCCCGATGCTATTTCTGTGTTACATCAACACTCTGAAGGTGCACAGATAACAGAATGCCTCCTGATGTGCTTCGGAAACTACTAATGGTCTTCCAGGAATTCATCAAGGCGTAGACAGTTTGAGACATTACTCCCACGGAGAAAAGTCCGCATGGTGCCTGTTGTACTCAATCTCGCTGCAAATTCAGTGTTTCATTAACACTCTGATCGTCCATAGATTACAGAATGCCTCCAGATTTGCTTCGGAAACTGCTACTTTTCTTCCAGGGAACGATCAAACCTAGACAGTTTGAGACATAACTCCCATGGAGAAAAGTCCGCATGGTGCCTGTTATCTTCTTTCCCGATGCAATTTCTGTGTGTCATCAACACTCTAAAGGTCCACATAATACAGAATGCCTCCAGATGTGCTTCGGAAACTAATACTTGACTTCGAGGAATCTATGAAAGTTCGTAGATAGTTTGCGACATTTCTCCCATGGAGAAAAGTCCGCATGGTGACTGGTGTATTGAGTCCCGATGCATTTTCTGTGTTTCATCAACACTCTGAAGGTCCACAGATACCAGAATGACTCCTGATGTGCTTCGGAAACTACTAATGGTCTTCCAGGAATCCATCAATTCGTAGACTGTTTGAGACATTACTCCCATGGAGAAAAGTCGGCATGGTGCCTGTTGTACTCAATCTCGCTGCAAATTCAGTGTTTCATTAACACTCTGAAGGTCCACAGATTACAGACTGCTTCCAGATGTGCTTCGAAAACTACTACTGGTCTTCCAGGAATCGATAAATGCATAGACAATTTGAGACGTTACTCCCATGGACAAAAGTCCGCATGGTGCCTGTTCTATTCAATCCCGATGCAAATTCAGTGTTTCATCAACACTCTGAACGTCCACATAATACAGAATGCCTCCAGATGTGCTTCGGAAACTAATACTTGACTTCGACGAATCTATGAAAGTTCGTAGATAGTTTGCGACATTTCTGCCATGGAGAAAAGTCCGCATGGTGACTGGTGTATTGAGTCCCGATGCATTTTCTGTGTTTCATCAACACTCTGAAGGTCCACAGATAACAGAATGCCACCTGATGTGCTTCGGAAACTGCTAATGGTCTTCCAGGAATCCATCAAGGCGTAGACTGTTTGAGACATTATTCCCATAAAGAAAAGACCGCATGGTGACTGTTCTCTTCAATCACGATGCAAATTCAGTGTTTCATCAACACTCTGAAGATCCACAGATTGCAGAATGCCTCCAGATGTGCTTCGGAAACTACTACTGGTCTTCCAGGAATCGATCAAAAGCGTAGACAGTTTGAGACATTACTCCCATAAAGAAAAGACCGCATGGTGACTGTTCTCTTCAATCACGATGCAATTTCTGTGTTTCATAATCACTCTGAAGGTCCACAGATTACAGAATGCCTCCATATGTGCTTCGGAAATTACTACTGGTCTTCCACGGAACGATCAAATCGTAGACACTTTGAGACATTACTCCCATGGAGTAAGTCCGCATGGTGCCTGTTGTATTAAATGTAGCTGCAAATTCAGTGTTTCATCAACACTCTGAAGGTCCACAGATTACAGAATGCCTTGAGATGTGCTTCTGAAACTACTACTATGCCTCCAGGAATCGATCAAAAACTTAGACAGTTTGAGACATTACTCCCATGGAAAAAGGCCGCATGGTGCCTGCTCTATTCAATCCCGATGCAATTTCTGTGTTTCATCAACACTCTGAAGCTCCACAGTTTACAGAATGCCTGCAGATGTGCTTCGAAATTTACTATTGGTCTTCCAGGGAACGATCAAACCGTAGAGAGATTGAGACATTACTTCCATTGCAAAAAGTCCGCATGGTGGCTGTTGTATTCAATCCTGTACACATTTCTGTGTTTCATCAACACTCTGAAGGTCCACAGATTACAGAATGCCTCCAGATGTGCTTCGGAAACTACTACTGTTCTTCCAGGAATCCTTAAAATCATAGACAGTTTGAGACATTACTCCCATGGAGAAAAGTCCGCATGCTGCCTGTTGTACTCAATCTCGCTGCAAATTCAGTGTTTCATTAACACTCTGAAGATCCGCAGATTACAGAATGCCTCCAGATATGCTTCGGATACTACTACTGGGTTTCCAGGAATCGATAAATGCATAGACAGTTTGTGACATTACTCCCATGGACAAAAGTCGGCATGGTGCCTGTTCTAATCAATCCCGATGCAATTTATGTGTTTCATCAACACTCTGAAGGTCCACAGGTTACAGAATGCCTCCAGATGTGCTTCGGAAACTACTATTGGTTTTCCAGGGAAAGATCAAAGCGTAGACAGTTTGAGACATTACTCCCATGGAGAAAAGTCCGCATGGTGCCTGTTCTATTCAATCACGATGCAATTTCTGTGTTTCATCAACACTCTGAAGTTCCACTGATTATAGAATGATACCAGATGTGCTTCGGAAACGACTACTGGTCTCCCAGGGAACGATCAAAGGGTATAAAGTTTGAGGCATTACTCGCATGGAGAGAAGTCCGCATGGTTCCTGTTGTATTAAATCTCGCTGCTAATTCAGTGTTTCATCAACACTCTGAAGGTCCACAGATAACAGAATGCCTCCATATGTGCAGCGGAAGCCACTCTTGGTCTTACAGGGAGCGATCAAAGCTTAGACAGTTTGAGACATTGCTCTCACTGAGAAAACTCCTGATTGTTACAGAATGCCTCCATATGTGCTTCGGTAACTACTACTGGTGTTCCAGAGAACTACCGAAGCGTCGATGGTTTGAGACATTACTACCGTGGTATCTATTGTATTCAATCCTGATGTAATATCTGTGGTTCATCAACACTCTGAAGTTCCACAGATTACAGAATGCTTCCAGATGTGCTTCGGAAACTATTACTTGCCTTCGATGAATCGATCAAAATTAGTAGAGAGTTTGAGACATTTCTCCCATGGAGAAAATTCCGCATGGTGACTGGTTTATTGAATCCCGATGCATTTTCTGTGTTTCATCAACACTCTGAAGGTCCACAGATTACAGAATGCCTCCATATGTGCTTCGGAAACTACTACTGTTCTTCCAGGAATCCTTAAAATCATAGACAGTTTGAGACATTACTCCCATGGAGAAAAGTCCTCATGGTGCCTGTTGTATTCAATCTTGCTGCAAATTCAGTGTTTCATCAACACTCTGAAGGTCCACAGATTACAGGAAGCCTCCAGATGTGCTTCGGAAACTACTATTGGTCTTCCAGGGAACGATCAAAGCGTAGACAGTTCGAGACATTACTACCATGGAGAAAAGTCGGCATGGTGCCTGTTCTATTCAATCCCGATGCAATTTCTGTATTTCCTCAACACTCTGAAGGTCCATAGATAACAGAATGCCTCCATATGTGCATCTGTAACTACTACCGGTCTTCCAGGGAAAGATCCAAGGTTATACAGTTTGAGACAATACTCGCATGGAGAAAAGTCCGCATGGTGCCTATTGTATTCAATCCTGATGCAATTTCTGTGTTTCAACAACACTCTGAACATCCACATATTACAAAATACCTCCAGATGTGCTTCGGAAATGTCTACTGGTCTTCCAGGGAACGATCAAAGCGTAGACAGTTTGAGACATTACTCCCATAGAGAAAAGTCCGTGTGGTGCCTGTTGTATTCAATCTCGCTGCAGATTCAGTGTTTCATCAACACTCTTAAGGTCCACAGATTACAGAATGCCTCCAGATGTGCTTCAGGAACTACTACTGGTTTTCGAGGGAACGATCAGACCGTAGACAGTTTGAGACATTCCTCCCATCGAGCAAAGTCCGTATGGTGCCTGTTGTATTCAATCCCGATGCAATTTCTGTGTTTCATCAAAGCTCTGAAGGTGCAAAGATTACAGAATGACTCCAGATGTGCCTCAGCAACTTCTACTGGTCTTCCAGGGTACGAACAAAGCGTCGACAGTTTGAGACAATACACCCATGGAGAAAAGTCCGCATGGTGCCTATTGTATTCAATCCCGATGCATGTTCTGTGTTTCATCATCACTCTGAAGGTCCACATACTACAGAATTCCTCCAGATGTGCTTCGGTAATTACTACTGGTCTTATATTGAACGATCAAGGCGTAGACAGTTTGAGACATTACTCCCATGGGGTAAAGTCCGCATGGTTCCTGTTGTATTCAATCTCGCTGCAAATTCCGTGTTTCATGAACACTCTCATGGTCCACAGATTACATAATGCCTCCATATGTGCTTCGGAAACTACTACTGGTCTTCCAGGAATCGATTAAAAGTGTAGACAGTTCGAGACACTACTCCCATCGAGAAAAGACCGCATGGTGCATGTTGTATTAAATCCCGATGCAATATCTGTATTTCATCAACACTCTGAAGGTCCACAGATTACAGAATGCCTCCAGACGTGCTTCGGAAACTACTACTGGTCTTCCAGACAACGATCAATGCGTATACAGTTTGAGACAATAATCCCATGGAGAAAAGTCCACATGGTGGCTGTTGTCTTCGTTCCTGATGCAATTTCTGTGTTTCATCAACTCTCTGAAGGTTCACAGATTACAGAATGCCTCCAGATGTGCTTCGGAAACTGCTACTGGTCTTCCAGGGAACGATCAAATAGTTGACAGTTTCAAACAGTACTGACATGGATAAAAGTCCGCATGGTGTCTGTTGTAATCAATACCGATGCAATTTCTGTGTTTCATCAACACTCTGAAGGTCCACAGATTACAGAATGCCTCCATATGTGCTTCGGAAACTACTACTGGTGTTCCAGGAATCGATTAAAAGCGTAGACAGTTCGAGACACTACTCCCATCGAGAAAAGACCGCATGGTGCCTGTTGTATTAAATCCCGAAGCAATATCTGTATTTCATCAACACTCTGAAGGTCCACAGATTACAGAATGCCTCCAGACGTGCTTCGGAAACTACTACTGGTCTTCCAGACAACGATCAATGCGTATACAGTTTGAGACAATAATCCCATGGAGAAAAGTCCACATGGTGGCTGTTGTCTTCGTTCCTGATGCAATTTCTGTGTTTCATCAACACTCTGAAGGTCCACAGATTACAGAATGCCTACAGCTGTGCTTCGGAACCTACTACTGGTCTTCCAGGGAACGATCAAAGCTTATACAGCTTGAGACGTTTCTCACATGGAGAAAAGTCTGTATGATGATTGTTGAATTCAATCCAGAAGCAATTCCTGAATTTCTTTAACACTCTGAAGGTCCGAAGATTACAGAATGCCTCCAGATGTGCTTCGGAAACTACTACTTGTCTTCCAGGGAACGATCAATTCGTAGACAGTTTGAGACAGTACTGCCATGTAGAAAAATCCGCATGGAGACTGTTGTATTCCTTCCCGATTCAATTTCTGTGTTTCATCAACACTCTGAAGGTTCACAGATTACAGAATGCCTCCAGATGAGCTTCGGAAACTGCTACTGGTCTTCCAGGGAACGATCAAATAGTTGACAGTTTCAGACAGTACTGACATGGATAAAAGTCCGCATGGTGTCTGTTGTAATCAATACCGATGCAATTTCTGTGTTTCATCAACACTCTGAAGGTCCACAGATTACAGAATGCCTCCAGATGTGCTTCGGAAACTACTACTGGTCTTCCAGGTAACTATCAAAGCGTAGTCAGTTTGAGACATTACTCCCATAGAAGAAAGTCCGCATGGTGACTGTTGTATTCTATCCCGATGCAATTTCGGCGTTACATCAACACTCTTAAGGTCCACAATTTACAGAATGAATACAGATGTGCTACAAAAACTACTATTGGCCTCCCAGGAATCGATCAAATCGTAGACAGTTTGAGACATCACGCCCATTTAGACAAGTCCACATGGTGCATGTTGCATTCAATCCTGATGCAATTTCTTTGTGTCAACAACACTCTGAAGGTCAACAGATTACAGAATGCCTCCTGATGTGCTTCGGAAACTACTACTGGTCTTCGAGGTATAGATCAAAACGTACACAGTTTGAGACATTACTCGCACGGAGAAATGTCCGCACGGTGCATGTTATATTCAATCCTGATGCAATCTCTGTGTTTCATCAACACTCTGAAGGTCCACAGATTACAGAATGCGTCGCAGATGTTTTTCTGAAACTACCACTTGTCTTCCAGGGAACGACCAAAGCGGTGACAGTTTGAGACATTACTCCCATGGAGAAAAGACCGCATGGTGCCTGTTGTATTCAATCTCGTTGCAATTTATGTGTTTCATCAATACTCTTTAGGGCCACAGAATACAGAACGCCTCCAGATGTGCTTCGGAAACTACTGCTGGCCTTCAAGGAAACGATCAAAGAGTAGTCAGCTTGAGACCTTACTCCCATGGAGAAAAATCCGCATGGTGCCTGTTGTATTCTATCCCAATGCAATTTCTTTTTTTCAACATCACTCTGAAGGTCCACAGATTACAGAATGCCTAAAGATATGCTTCGGAAACTACTACTGGTCTCCCAGGAATCGAACGATGCGTAGACAGGTTGAGACATTACGCCCATGGAGAAAAGCACTCATGGTGCCTGTTGTATTCAATCCAAATGAATTTTCTGTGTTTCATCAACACTCTGAAGGTCCACAGATTACAGAATGCCTAGAGATGTGCTTCGGAAACTACTACTGGTCTTCCAGGAATCGATCAAAGCGTACTAAGTTTGAGACATTACTCCCATGGCGAGAAGTCCGCATGGAGCCTGTTGTATTCACTCCTGATGCAATCTCGGTATTTCATCACCACTGTGAAGGTCCACAGACTACAGAATGCTTCCACATGTGCTTCGGAAACTACTACTGGTCTTCCAGGGATCGATCAAAGCGTTGACAGATTGAGACATTATGCCCATGGAAAAAAGGTCGCATGGTGTTTGTTGTATTCAATCCTGATTCAATTTCTGTGTTTCATCAACACTCTGAATTTCCACAGATTAAAGAAAGCCTCCAGATGTGTTTCGGAAACTATTACTTATCTTCCAGGGAACGATCAAAGCGTTGACAGTTTGAAACATTACTCCTATGGAGAAAAGTCTGCATGGTGCCTATTGTATTGAAGCATGATGCAATTTCTGTGTTTCATCCACACTCTGAAGGTCCAATGTTTACATAATGCCACCAGATGTGCTTGGAAACTACTACTGGTCTCCAAGGAATCAATCAAAGCGTAGAGAGTTTGAGACATTACTCCCATTGAGAAAAGTCCCCATGGCGCCTGTTGTATTCTATCCCGATGCAATTTCTGTGTTTCATCAACACTCTGAAGGTCCACAGATTGCAGAATGACTCAAGATGAACTTCGAAAACTAATACTAATCTTCCAGGGATCGATCAAAACGCAGACAGATTGGGACAGTACTCGCATGGAGAAAAATCCCCGCTTGTTGCCTGTTATTTACAATCCCGATGCAATTTCTGTGTTTCATCATCACTCTGAAGGTCCACATATTACACAATTCCTCCAGATGTGCTTCGGAAATTACTACTGGTCTTCCAGGGAACGATCAAATTGTAGACAGATTGAGACATTACTCCCATGGAGTAAAGTCCGCATGGTTCCTGTGTGTATTCAATCTCGCTGCTAATTCAGTGTTTCATCAACACTCTGAAGGTCCACAGATTACAGATTGCCTCCAGATGTGCTTCGGAAACTACCACTGGCCTTCCAGGAATCGATCAAAAGCGTAGACAGTTTCAGACATTACTCCCCTGGAGAAAAGTCCGCATGGTGGCTGTTGTCTTCGTTCCCGATGCAATTTCTGTGTTTCATCAGAATTCTGAAGGTCCACAGATTACAGAAAGCCTCCTGATGTGCTTCGGAAGCTACTACTGGTCTTCGAGGAATCGATCAAAACGTACACAGTTTGAGACATTACTCGCATGGAGAAATGTCCGAATGGTGCCTGTTGTATTCAATCCTTGTGCAATTTCTGTGCTTTATCAACACTCTGAAAGTCCACAGATTAGGCAATGCCTCGAGATGTGCTTCCGAAACTATTACTGGTCAGCAGGTAACCATCAAAGCGTAGACAGTTTGAGATATTACTCCCATGGAGTAAAGTCCGCATGGTGCTTTGGTATTCCTTCACGATGCAATTTCTGTGTTTCATCAAGAATCTGAAGGTCCACAGATTACAGAATGCCTCTAGATGTGCTTCGGAAACTGCTACTGGTCTTCCAGGGAACGACCAAAGCGTAGACAGTTTGAGACATTACGCCCATTGAGAAAAGCCCTCATGGTGCCTGTTGTATTCAATCGAAATGAATTTTCTGTGTTTCATCAACACTCTGAAGGTCCACAGATTACAGAATGCCTCCAGATGTGCTTCGGAAACTACTACTGGTCTTCCAGGAATCGATCAACGCGTACTCAGTTTGAGACATTACTCCCATGGAGAAAAGTCCACATAGTGCCTGTTGAATTCAATCCCGATACAATTTCTGTATTTTATCAACACTCTGAAGGTCCACAGATTACAGAATTTCTCCAGATGTGCTTCGGAAACTACTACTGGTCTTCCAGGGAACGATTAAATCGGAGATAGTTTGAGATATTACTCCCATGGAGAAAAAACATAATGGTGACTGTTGTATTCAATCACGATGGAATGTCTGTGTTTCATCAACACTCGGAAGGTCTGCAGATTACCGAATGCCTCCAGATGTACTTCGGAAACTACCACTGGTCTTCCAGGGAAAGATTAAAGTAGAGACAATTTGAGACATTACTCTCATGGAGAAAAGTCCGCATGGTGTCTGTTGTATACAATCCCGATGCAATTTCTGTGTTTCATCAACACTCTGAAGGACCACAGATTTCAGAAAGCCTCCAGATGTGCTTCGGAAACTCTTACTGGACTTCCACTGAACGATCGAAGCGTAGACAGTTTGAGACATTACTACCATGGAGAACAATCCGCATGGTGACTGTTGTATTGTATCCCGATGCAATTTCTGTGTTTCATCAAGACTCTAAAGGTCCACCGATTACTGAATGCCTCCAGATGTGCGTCGGAAACTACTTCTGGTATTCCTGGAATCGATTAAAGCGTACACAGTTTGAGACATTAGTCCCATGGAGAAAAGTCCGCATGGTGTCTGTTGTATTCAATCCCGATGCACTTTCTGTGTTTCATCAACACTCTGAAGCTCCACAGATTACGGAATGCCTCCAGCTGTGCTTCGGAAACTACTACTGGCCTTCCAGGGAACGATTAAAGCGTAGACAGTTTGAGACATTACTTCCTTGGAGAAAAGTCCCCACGGTGCCTGTTGTATTCAGTCCCGATGCAATTTCTGTGTTTTATCAACACTCTGAAGGTCCAATGACTACAGAATGCCTCCAGATGTTCATGGAAACTACTAATGGTCTTCGAGGAATCGATCAAAATGATTAGACACTTTGAGACATTTCTCCCATGGAGAAAAGTCCGCATTCTGCCTGTTCTATTCAATCCCGATGCAATTTCTTTGTTTTATCAACACTCTGAAGCTCCACAGATTTCGGAACGCCTCCAAATGTGCTTCGGAAACTGCTACTGGTCTTCCAGGGAACCATCAAAGCGTTTACAGTTTGAGACTTTACTCCTATGGAGAAAAGTCCGCATGGTGCCTGTTGTACTCAATCCCGATGCAATTTCTGTGTTTCATCGACACTCTGAATTTCCACAGATTATAGGATGCCTCCAGATGTGCTTCGGAAAGTACTACTTGTCTTCCAGGGAACGATCAAAGCGTAGACAGTTTAAGACATTACTCACGTCGAGAAAAGTCCGCATTGTGCCTTTGTATTCAATCCCGATGCATTTTCTGTGTTTCGTCAACACCCTGAAGCTCCACAGATTAAAAAATGCCTCCAGATGTTCCTCGGAAACTACTACTTGTCTTCCAGGGATGGATCAAAGCGTACACAGTTTGAGACATTACTCCCATGGAGAAAAGTGCGCATGGTGCCTGTTGTATTCAATCACGATGCGATTTCTGTGTTTCATCAACACTGTGAAGGTCCACAGATTATAGAATGCCTCCAGATGTACTTCGGAAACTACTACTGGTCTTCCAGGGAAAGATTAAAGCGTAGACAATTTGAGACATTACTCTCATGGATAAAAGTCCTCCTGGTGTCTGTTGTATTCAATCCCGATGCAATTTCTGTGTTTCATCAACACTCTAAAAGTCCACAGATTACATAATGATTCCAGATGTACTTCAAAAACTACTACTGGTCTTAAAACGAACGATCAAATCGTAGACAGTTTGTGACTTTACTCCCATGGAGAAAGTCCGCATGGTGCCTGTTGTATTTAATCCCGGTGCAATTTCTGTGTTTCAACAACACTCTGAATTTACACAGATTGGAGAATGAATCCTGATTAGTTTCGGAAACTGCTACTTGTCTTTCAGGGAACGATAAAAGCGTAGACAATTTGAGACATTACTCCCATGGAGAAAAGTCCGCATGGTGCCTGTTGTATTCAATCCCGATGCAATTTCTGTGTTTCATCAACACTCTGAAACTCCACAGATTACGGAATGCCTCCAGCTGTGCTTCGGAAACTACTACTGGCCTTCCAGGGAACCATCAAAGCGTTTACAGTTTGAGACTTTACTCCTATGGAGAAAAGTCCGCATGGTGCCTGTTGTATTCAATCCTGATGCAATTTCTGTGTTTCATCGACACTCTGAATTTCCACAGATTATAGAATGCCTCCAGATGTGCTTCGGAAAGTACTACTTGTCTTCCAGGGAACGATCAAAGCGTAGACAGTTTGAGACATTACTCCCCTGGAGAAAAGTCCGCATGGTGCCTGTTGTATTCAGTCCCGATGACATTTCTGTGTTTTATCAACACTCTGAAGGTCCAATGATTACAGAATGCCTCCAGATATTCATGGAAACTACTAATGGTCTTCGAGGTATCGATCAAATTTATTAGACACTTTGAGACATTTCTCCCACGGAGAAAAGTCCTCATGGTGCCTGTTGTACTCAATCTCGCTGCAAATTCAGTGTTTCATTAACACTCTGATCGTCCACAGATTACAGAATGCCTCCAGATTTGCTTCGGAAACTGCTACTTTTCTTCCAGGGAACGATCAAACCTAGACAGTTTAAGACATAACTCCCATGGAGAAAAGTCCGCATGGTGCCTGTTATCTTCTTTCCCGATGCAATTTCTGTGTGTCATCAACACTCTAAAGGTCCACATAATACAGAATGCCTCCAGATGTGCTTCGGAAACTAATACTTGACTTCGAGGAATCTATGAAAGTTCGTAGACAGTTTGCGACATCTCTCCCATGGAGAAAAGTCCGCATGGTGACTGGTGTATTGAGTCCGGATGCATTTTCTGTGTTTCATCAACACTCTGAAGGTCCACAGATACCAGAATGCCTCCTGATGTGCTTCGGAAACTACTAATGGTCTTCCAGGAATCCATCAATTCGTAGACTGTTTGAGACATTACTCCCATGGAGAAAAGTCGGCATGGTGCCTGTTGTACTCAATCTCGCTGCAAATTCAGTGTTTCATTAACACTCTGAAGGTCCACAGATTACAGACTGCTTCCAGATGTGCTTCGAAAACTACTACTGGTCTTCCAGGAATCGATAAATGCATAGACAATTTGAGACGTTACTCCCATGGACAAAAGTCCGCATGGTGCCTGTTCTATTCAATCCCGATGCAAATTCAGTGTTTCATCAACACTCTGAACGTCCACATAATACAGAATGCCTCCAGATGTGCTTCGGAAACTGCTACTGGTCTTGCAGGGAACCATCAAAGCGTTTACGGTTTGAAACTTTACTCCTATAGAGAAAAGTCCGCATGGTGCCTGTTGTATTCAATCCCGATGCAATTTCCGTGTTTCATCGACACTCCGAATTTCCACAGATTATAGAATGCCTCCAGATGTGCTTCGGAAAATACTACTTGTCTTCCAGGGAACGATCAAAGCTTAGACAGTTTAAGACATTACTCACATCGAGAAAAGTCTGGATTGTGCCTTTGTATTCAATCCCGATGCACTTTCTGTGTTTCGTCAACACTCTGAAGCTCCACAGATTAAAAAATGCCTCCAGATGTTCTTCGGAATCTACTACTTGTCTTCCAGGGATGGATCAAAGCGTAGACAGTTTGAGACATTACTCCCATGGAGAAAAGTGCGCATGGTGCCTGTTGTATTCAATCACGATGCGATTTCTGTGTTTCATCAACACTGTGAAGGTCCACAGATTATAGAATGCCTCCAGATGTACTTCGGAAACTACTACTGGTCTTCCAGGGAAAGATTAAAGCGTAGACAATTTGAGACATTACTCTCATGGAGAAAAGTCCTCCTGGTGTCTGTTGTATTCAATCCCGATGCAATTTCTGTGTTTCATCAACACTCTGAAAGTCCACAGATTACATAATGATTCCAGATGTACTTCAAAAACTACTACTGGTCTTAAAGCGAACGATCAAAACGTAGACAGTTTGTGACTTTACTCCCATGGAGAAAGTCCGCATGGTGCCTGTTGTATTTAATCCCGGTGCAATTTCTGTGTTTCAACAACACTCTGAATTTACATAGATTGGAGAATGAATCCTGATTAGTTACGGAAACTGCTACTTGTCTTTCAGGGAACGATAAAAGCGTAGACAATTTGAGACATTACTCCCATGGAGAAAAGTCCGCATGGTGCCTGTTGTATTCAATCCCGATGCAATTTCTGTGTTTCATCAACACTCTGAAACTCCACAGATTACGGAATGCCTCCAGCTGTGCTTCGGAAACTACTACTGGCCTTCCAGGGAACCATCAAAGCGTTTACAGTTTGAGACTTTACTCCTATGGAGAAAAGTCCGCATGGTGCCTGTTGTATTCAATCCTGATGCAATTTCTGTGTTTCATCGACACTCTGAATTTCCACAGATTATAGAATGCCTCCAGATGTGCTTCGGAAAGTACTAATTGTCTTCCAGGGAACGATCAAAGCGTAGACAGTTTGAGACATTACTCCCCTGGAGAAAAGTCCGCATGGTGCCTGTTGTATTCAGTCCCGATGACATTTCTGTGTTTTATCAACACTCTGAAGGTCCAATGATTACAGAATGCCTCCAGATATTCATGGAAACTACTAATGGTCTTCGAGGTATCGATCAAATTTATTAGACACTTTGAGACATTTCTCCCACGGAGAAAAGTCCGCATGGTGCCTGTTGTACTCAATCTCGCTGCAAATTCAGTGTTTCATTAACACTCTGATCGTCCACAGATTACAGAATGCCTCCAGATTTGCTTCGGAAACTGCTACTTTTCTTCCAGGGAACGATCAAACCTAGACAGTTTGAGACATAACTCCCATGGAGAAAAGTCCGCATGGTGCCTGTTATCTTCTTTCCCGATGCAATTTCTGTGTGTCATCAACACTCTAAAGGTCCACATAATACAGAATGCCTCCAGATGTGCTTCGGAAACTAATACTTGACTTCGAGGAATCTATGAAAGTTCGTAGATAGTTTGCGACATTTCTCCCATGGACAAAAGTCCGCATGGTGACTGGTGTATTGAGTCCCGATGCATTTTCTGTGTTTCATCAACACTCTGAAGGTCCACAGATACCAGAATACCTCCTGATGTGCATCGGAAACTACTAATGGTCTTCCAGGAATCCATCAATTCGTAGACTGTTGGAGACATTACTCCCATGGAGAAAAGTCGGCATGGTGCCTGTTGTACTCAATCTCGCTGCAAATTCAGTGTTTCATTAACACTCTGAAGGTCCACAGATTACAGACTGCTTCCAGATGTGCTTCGAAAACTACTACTAGTCTTCCAGGAATCGATAAATGCATAGACAATTTGAGACGTTACTCCCATGGACAAAAGTCCGCATGGTGCCTGTTCTATTCAATCCCGATGCAAATTCAGTGTTTCATCAACACTCTGAACGTCCACATAATACAGAATGCCTCCAGATGTGCTTCGGAAACTAATACTTGACTTCGAGGAATCTATGAAAGTTCGTAGATAGTTTGCGACATTTCTCAAATGGAGAAAAGTCCGCATGGTGACTGGTGTATTGAGTCCCGATGCATTTTCTGTGTTTCATCAACACTCTGAAGATCCACAGATTGCAGAATGCCTCCAGATGTGCTTCGGAAACTACTACTGGTCTTCCAGGAATCGATCAAAAGCGTAGACAGTTTGAGACATTACTCCAGTAAAGAAAAGACCGCATGGTGACTGTTCTCTTCAATCACGATGCAATTTCTGTGTTTCATCATCACTCTGAAGGTCCACAGATTACAGAATGCCTCCATATGTGCTTCGGAAATTACTACTGGTCTTCCACGGAACGATCAAATCGTAGACACTTTGAGACATTACTCCCATGGAGTAAGTCCGCATGGTGCCTGTTGTATTAAATGTAGCTGCAAATTCAGTGTTTCATCAACACTCTGAAGGTCCACAGATTACAGAATGCCTTGAGATGTGCTTCTGAAACTACTACTATGCCTCCAGGAATCGATCAAAAACTTAGACAGTTTGAGACATTACTCCCATGGAAAAAGGCCGCATGGTGCCTGCTCTATTCAATCCCGATGCAATTTCTGTGTTTCATCAACACTCTGAAGCTCCACAGTTTACAGAATGCCTCGAGATGTGCTTCGAAATTTACTATTGGTCTTCCAGGGAACGATCAAACCGTAGAGAGATTGAGACATTACTTCCATTGCGAAAAGTCCGCATGGTGCCTGTTGTATTCAATCCTGTACACATTTCTGTGTTTCATCAACACTCTGAAGGTCCACAGATTACAGTAATCCTCCAGATGCTTTTCTGAAACTACTACAGGTCTTCCAGGGAACGATCAAAGCGTAGACAGTTTGAGACATTACTCCCAACGAGAAAAGTCTGAATGGTGCCTGTTGTATTCAATCCCGATGCAATTTCTGAAATTCATCAACACTCTGAAGGTCCACAGATGTCAGAATGCCTCCTGATGTGCTTCGGAAACTACTACTGGTCTTCCAGAAAACAATGAAAGCGAAGACAGTTTAAGACATTACTCCCATGGAGAAATGTCCGCATGGTGCCTGTTGTAATCAATCCCAATGCAAATTCTGTGTTTCATCAAGATTCTGAAAGTCCAAAGATTACAGAATGCCTCCAGGGGTGCTTCGGAAACTACTACTGGTCTTCCAGTGGACGATCTAAGCATAGACCGTTTGAGACAATACTCCCATGGATAAAAGTCGGCATGGTGTCTGTTGTATTCAATCCTGATGCAATTTCTGTATTTCATCAACACTCTTAAGGTCCACAGATTACAGAATGCCTCCAGACGTGCTTCGGAAACTACTACTGTTCTTCCAGACAACGATCAATGCGTATACAGTTTGAGACAATAATCCCATGGAGAAAAGTCCGCATGGTGGCTGGTGTCTTCGTTCCTGATGCAATTTCTGTGTTTCATCAACACTCTGAAGGTTCACAGATTACAGAATGCCTCCAGATGTGCTTCGGAAACTGCTACTGGTCTTCCAGGGAACGATCAAATAGTTGACAGTTTCAAACAGTACTGACATGGATAAAAGTCCGCATGGTGTCTGTTGTAATCAATACCGATGCAATTTCTGTGTTTCATCAACACTCTGAAGCTCCACAGATTACAGAATGCCTCCAGATATGCTTCGGAAACTACTACTGGTCTTCCAGGAATCGATCAAAAGCGTAGACAGACTGAGACATTACTCACATGGAGAAAAATTGCCATGGCGTCTGTTGTATTCAATTCAGATGCAATTTCTGTGTTTCATCAACACACTGAAGGTCCACAGATTACAGAATGCCTCCAGATGTGCTTCGGAAACTACTACTGGTCTTCCAGGTAACTATCAAAGCGTAGTCAGTTTGAGACATTACTCCCATGGAGTAAAGTCCGCATGGTTCCTGTTGTATTAAATCTCGCTGCTAATTCAGTGTTTCATCAACACTCTGAAGGTCCACAGATTACAGAATGCCTCCAGATGTGCTTCGGAAACTACCACTGGCCTTCCATTAATCGATCAAAAGCGTAGACAGTTTCAGACATTACTCCCCTGGAGAAAAGTCCGCATGGTGCCTATTGTATTCAATCCTGATGCAATTTCTGTGTTTCAACAACACTCTGAAGTTCCACAGATTACAGAATGCCTCCAGATGAGCTTAGAAAACTGCTACTGGTCTCCCAGGAATCGATCAAAGTGTACACAGTTTGAGACATTACTCACATGGAGAAATGTCCGCATGGTGGCTGTTGTCTTCTTTCCCGGTGCAATTTCTGTGTTTCATCATCACTCTGAAGGTCCACATACTACAGAATTCCTCCAGATGTGCTTCGGAAATTACTACTGTTCTTCCAGGGAACAATCAAGGCGTAGACAGTTTGAGACATTACTCCCATGGGGTAAAGTCCGCTTGGTACCTGTTGTATTCAATATCGCTGCAAATTCAGTGTTTCATGAACACTCTGATGGTCCACAAATTACATAATGCCTCCATATGTGCTTCGGAAAGTACTACTGGTATTCCAGGAATCGATTAAAAGCGTAGATAGTTTCAGACACTACTCCCATCGAGAAAAGACCGCATGGTGCCTGTTGTATTAAATCCCGAAGCAATATCTGTATTTCATCAACACTCTGAAGGTCCACAGATTACAGAATGCCTCCAGACGTGCTTCGGAAACTACTACTGGTCTTCCAGACAACGATCAATGCGTATACAGTTTGAGACAATAATCCCATGGAGAAAAGTCCACATGGTGGCTGTTGTCTTCGTTCCTGATGCAATTTCTGTGTTTCATCAACACTCTGAAGGTCCACAGATTACAGAATGCCTACAGCTGTGCTTCGGAACCTACTACTGGTCTTCCAGGGAACGATCAAAGCTTATACAGCTAGAGACGTTTCTCACATGGAGAAAAGTCTGTATGATGATTGTTGAATTCAATCCAGAAGCAATTCCTGAATTTCTTTAACACTCTGAAGGTCCGAAGATTACAGAATGCCTCCAGATGTGCTTCGGAAACTACTACTTGTCTTCCAGGGAACGATCAATTCGTAGACAGTTTGAGACAGTACTGCCATGTAGAAAAATCCGCATGGAGACTGTTGTATTCCTTCCCGATTCAATTTCTGTGTTTCATCAACACTCTGAAGGTTCACAGATTACAGAATGCCTCCAGATGAGCTTCGGAAACTGCTACTGGTCTTCCAGGGAACGATCAAATAGTTGACAGTTTCAGACAGTACTGACATGGATAAAAGTCCGCATGGTGTCTGTTGTAATCAATACCGATGCAATTTCTGTGTTTCATCAACACTCTGAAGGTCCACAGATTACAGAATGCCTCCAGATGTGCTTCGGAAACTACTACTGGTCTTCCAGGTAACTATCAAAGCGTAGTCAGTTTGAGACATTACTCCCATAGAAGAAAGTCCGCATGGTGACTGTTGTATTCTATCCCGATGCAATTTCGGCGTTACATCAACACTCTTAAGGTCCACAATTTACAGAATGAATACAGATGTGCTACAAAAACTACTATTGGCCTCCCAGGAATCGATCAAATCGTAGACAGTTTGAGACATCACGCCCATTTAGACAAGTCCACAAGGTGCATGTTGCATTCAATCCTGATGCAATTTCTTTGTGTCAACAACACTCTGAAGGTCAACAGATTACAGAATGCCTCCTGATGTGCTTCGGAAACTACTACTGGTCTTCGAGGTATCGATCAAAACGTACACAGTTTGAGACATTACTCGCACGGAGAAATGTCCGCACGGTGCATGTTATATTCAATCCTGATGCAATCTCTGTGTTTCATCAACACTCTGAAGGTCCACAGATTACAGAATGCGTCGCAGATGTTTTTCTGAAACTACCACTTGTCTTCCAGGGAACGACCAAAGCGGTGACAGTTTGAGACATTACTCCCATGGAGAAAAGACCGCATGGTGCCTGTTGTATTCAATCTCGTTGCAATTTATGTGTTTCATCAATACTCTTTAGGGCCACAGAATACAGAACGCCTCCAGATGTGCTTCGGAAACTACTACTGGTGTTCCAGGAATCGATTAAAAGCGTAGATAGTTTGAGACACTACTCCCATCGAGAAAAGACCGCATGGTGCCTGTTGTATTCTATCCCAATGCAATTTCTGTGTTTCAACATCACTCTGAAGGTCCACAGATTACAGAATGCCTAAAGATATGCTTCGGAAACTACTACTGGTCTCCCAGGAATCGAACGATGCGTAGACAGATTGAGACATTACGCCCATGGAGAAAAGCACTCATGGTGCCTGTTGTATTCAATCCAAATGAATTTTCTGTGTTTCATCAACACTCTGAAGGTCCACAGATTACAGAATGCCTAGAGATGTGCTTCGGAAACTACTACTGGTCTTCCAGGAATCGATCAAAGCGTACTCAGTTTGAGACATTACTCCCATGGAGAAAAGTCCGCATGGTGCCTGTTCTATTCAATCACGATGCAATTTCTGTGTTTCATCAACACTCTGAAGTTCCACTGATTGTAGAATGATACGAGATGTGCTTCGGAAACGACTACTGGTCTCCCAGGGAACGATCAAAGGGTATAAAGTTTGAGGCATTACTCGCATGGAGAGAAGTCCGCATGGTTCCTGTTGTATTAAATCTCGCTGCTAATTCAGTGTTTCATCAACACTCTGAAGGTCCACAGATTACAGAATGCCTCCAGATGTGCTCCGAAATCAACTATTGGTCTTCCAGGGAACGATCAAACCGTAGAGAGATTGAGACAATAGTTCCATGGAGAAAAGTCCGCATGGTGCCAGTTGTATTCAATCCAGTTTATATTTCTGTGTTTCTTCAACACTCTGAAGGTCCACAGATAACAGAATGCCTCCATATGTGCAGCGGAAACCACTCTTGGTCTTACAGGGAGCGATCAAAGCTTAGACAGTTTGAGACATTGCTCTCACTGAGAAAACTCCTGATTGTTACAGAATGCCTCCATATGTGCTTCGGTAACTACTACTGGTGTTCCAGAGAACTACCGAAGCGTCGATGGTTTGAGACATTACTACCGTGGTATCTATTGTATTCAATCCGGATGTAATATCTGTGGTTCATCAACACTCTGAAGTTCCACAGATTACAGAATGCTTCCAGATGTGCTTCGGAAACTATTACTTGCCTTCGATGAATCGATCAAAATTAGTAGAGAGTTTGAGACATTTCTCCCATGGAGAAAATTCCGCATGGTGACTGGTTTATTGAATCCCGATGCATTTTCTGTGTTTGATCAACACTCTGAAGGTCCACAGATTACAGAATGCCTCCATATGTGCTTCGGAAACTACTACTGTTCTTCCAGGAATCCTTAAAATCATAGACAGTTTGAGACATTACTCCCATGGAGAAAAGTCCTCATGGTGCCTGTTGTATTCAATCTTGCTGCAAATTCAGTGTTTCATCAACACTCTGAAGGTCCACAGATTACAGGAAGCCTCCAGATGTGCTTCGGAAACTACTATTGGTCTTCCAGGGAACGATCAAAGCGTAGACAGTTCGACACATTACACCATGGAGAAAAGTCGGCATGGTGCCTGTTCTATTCAATCCCGATGCAATTTCTGTATTTCCTCAACACTCTGAAGGTCCATAGATAACAGAATGCCTCCATATGTGCATCTGTAACTACTACCGGTCTTCCAGGGAAAGATCCAAGGTTATACAGTTTGAGACAATACTCGAATGGAGAAAAGTCCGCATGGTGCCTATTGTATTCAATCCTGATGCAATTTCTGTGTTTCAACAACACTCTGAACATCCACATATTACAAAATACCTCCAGATGTGCTTCGGAAATGTCTACTGGTCTTCCAGGGAACGATCAAAGCGTAGACAGTTTGAGACATTACTCCCATAGAGAAAAGTCCGTGTGGTGCCTGTTGTATTCAATCTCGCTGCAGATTCAGTGTTTCATCAACACTCTTAAGGTCCACAGATTACAGAATGCCTCCAGATGTGCTTCAGGAACTACTACTGGTTTTCGAGGGAACGATCAGACCGTAGACAGTTTGAGACATTCCTCCCATCGAGCAAAGTCCGTATGGTGCCTGTTGTATTCAATTACGATGCAATTTCTGTGTTTCATCAAAGCTCTGAAGGTGCACAGATTACAGAATGACTCCAGATGTGCCTCAGCAACTTCTACTGGTCTTCCAGGGTACGAACAAAGCGTCGACAGTTTAACACAATACTCCCATGGAGAAAAGTCCGCATGGTGCCTATTGTATTCAATCCCGATGCAAGTTCTGTGTTTCATCATCACTCTGAAGGTCCACATACTACAGAATTCCTCCAGATGTGCTTCGGTAATTACTACTGGTCTTCCAGGGAACGATCAAGGCGTAGACAGTTTGAGACATTACTCCCATGGGGTAAAGTCCGCATGGTTCCTGTTGTATTCAATCTCGCTGCAAATTCCGTGTTTCATGAACACTCTGATGGTCCACAGATTACATAATGCCTCCATATGTGCTTCGGAAAGTACTACTGGTCTTCCAGGAATCGATTAAAAGTGTAGACAGTTTGAGACACTACTCCCATCGAGAAAAGACCGCATGGTGCCTGTTGTATTAAATCCCGATGCAATATCTGTATTTCATCAACACTCTGAAGGTCCACAGATTACAGAATGCCTCCAGACGTGCTTCGGAAACTACTACTGGTCTTCCAGACAACGATCAATGCGTATACAGTTTGAGACAATAATCCCATGGAGAAAAGTCCACATGGTGGCTGTTGTCTTCGTTCCTGATGCAATTTCTGTGTTACATCAACACTCTGAAGGTTCACAGATTACAGAATGCCTCCAGATGTGCTTCGGAAACTGCTACTGGTCTTCCAGGGAACGATCAAATAGTTGACAGTTTCAAACAGTACTGACATGGATAAAAGTCCGCATGGTGTCTGTTGTAATCAATACCGATGCAATTTCTGTGTTTCATCAACACTCTGAAGGTCCACAGATTACAGAATGCCTCCAGATATGCTTCGGAAACTACTACTGGTCTTCCAGGAATCGATCAAAAGCGTAGACAGACTGAGACATTGCTCACATGGAGAAAAATTGCCATGGCGTCTGTTGTATTCAGTTCAGATGCAATTTCTGTGTTTCATCAACACACTGAAGGTCCACAGATTACAGAATGCCTCCAGATGTGCTTCGGAAACTACTACTGGTCTTCCAGGTAACTATCAAAGCGTAGTCAGTTTGAGACATTACTCCCATGGAGTAAAGTCCGCATGGTTCCTGTTGTATTAAATCTCGCTGCTAATTCAGTGTTTCATCAACACTCTTAAGGTCCACAGATTACAGAATGCCTCCAGATGTGCTTCGGAAACTACCACTGGCCTTCCATTAATCGATCAAAAGCGTAGACAGTTTCAGACACTACTCCCCTGGAGAAAAGTCCGCATGGTGCCTATTGTATTCAATCCTGATGCAATTTCTGTGTTTCAACAACACTCTGAAGTTCCACAGATTACAGAATGCCTCCAGATGAGCTTAGAAAACTGCTACTGGTCTCCCAGGAATCGATCAAAGTGTACACAGTTTGAGACATTACTCACATGGAGAAATGTCCGCATGGTTGCTGTTGTCTTCTTTCCCGGTGCAATTTCTGTGTTTCATCATCACTCTGAAGGTCCACATACTACAGAATTCCTCCAGATGTGCTTCGGAAATTACTACTGGTCTTCCAGGGAACAATCAAGGCGTAGACAGTTTGAGACATTACTCCCATGGGGTAAAGTCCGCTTGGTTCCTGTTGTATTCAATATCGCTGCAAATTCAGTGTTTCATGAACACTCTGATGGTCCACAAATTACATAATGCCTCCATATGTGCTTCGGAAACTACTACTGGTGTTCCAGGAATCGATTAAAAGCGTAGATAGTTTGAGACACTACTCCCATCGAGAAAAGACCGCATGGTGCCTGTTGTATTAAATCCCGAAGCAATATCTGTATTTCATCAACACTCTGAAGGTCCACAGATTACAGAATGCCTCCAGACGTGCTTCGGAAACTACTACTGGTCTTCCAGACAACGATCAATGCGTATACAGTTTGAGACAATAATCCCATGGAGAAAAGTCCACATGGTGGCTGTTGTCTTCGTTCCTGATGCAATTTCTGTGTTTCATCAACACTCTGAAGGTCCACAGATTACAGAATGCCTACAGCTGTGCTTCGGAACCTACTACTGGTCTTCCAGGGAACGATCAAAGCTTATACAGCTTGAGACGTTTCTCACATGGAGAAAAGTCTGTATGATGATTGTTGAATTCAATCCAGAAGCAATTCCTGAATTTCTTTAACACTCTGAAGGTCCGAAGATTACAGAATGCCTCCAGATGTGCTTCGGAAACTACTACTTGTCTTCCAGGGAACGATCAATTCGTAGACAGTTTGAGACAGTACTGCCATGTAGAAAAATCCGCATGGAGACTGTTGTATTCCTTCCCGATTCAATTTCTGTGTTTCATCAACACTCTGAAGGTTCACAGATTACAGAATGCCTCCAGATGAGCTTCGGAAACTGCTACTGGTCTTCCAGGGAACGATCAAATAGTTGACAGTTTCAGACAGTACTGACATGGATAAAAGTCCGCATGGTGTCTGTTGTAATCAATACCGATGCAATTTCTGTGCTTCATCAACACTCTGAAGGTCCACAGATTACAGAATGCCTCCAGATGTGCTTCGGAAACTACTACTGGTCTTCCAGGTAACTATCAAAGCGTAGTCAGTTTGAGACATTACTCCCATAGAAGAATGTCCGCATGGTGACTGTTGTATTCTATCCCGATGCAATTTCGGCGTTACATCAACACTCTTAAGGTCCACAATTTACAGAATGAATACAGATGTGCTACAAAAACTACTCTTGGCCTCCCAGGAATCGATCAAATCGTAGACAGTTTGAGACATCACGCCCATTTAGACAAGTCCACATGGTGCATGTTGCATTCAATCCTGATGCAATTTCTTTGTGTCAACAACACTCTGAAGGTCAACAGATTACAGAATGCCTCCTGATGTGCTTCGGAAACTACTACTGGTCTTCGAGGTATAGATCAAAACGTACACAGTTTGAGACATTACTCGCACGGAGAAATGTCCGCACGGTGCATGTTATATTCAATCCTGATGCAATCTCTGTGTTTCATCAACACTCTGAAGGTCCACAGATTACAGAATGCGTCGCAGATGTTTTTCTGAAACTACCACTTGTCTTCCAGGGAACGACCAAAGCGGTGACAGTTTGAGACATTACTCTCATGGAGAAAAGACCGCATGGTGCCTGTTGTATTCAATCTCGTTGCAATTTATGTGTTTCATCAATACTCTTTAGCGCCACAGAATACAGAACGCCTCCAGATGTGCTTCGGAAACTACTGCTGGCCTTCAAGGGAACGATCAAAGAGTAGTCAGCTTGAGACCTTACTCCCATGGAGAAAAATCCGCATGGTGCCTGTTGTATTCTATCCCAATGCAATTTCTGTGTTTCAACATCACTCTGAAGGTCCACAGATTACAGAATGCCTAAAGATATGCTTCGGAAACTACTACTGGTCTCCCAGGAATCGAACGATGCGTAGACAGTTTGAGACATTACGCCCATGGAGAAAAGCACTCATGGTGCCTGTTGTATTCAATCCAAATGAATTTTCTGTGTTTCATCAACACTCTGAAGGTCCACAGATTACAGAATGCCTAGAGATGTGCTTCGGAAACTACTACTGGTCTTCCAGGAATCGATCAAAGCGTACTCAGTTTGAGACATTACTCCCATGGAGAAAAGTCCGCATGGAGCCTGTTGTATTCACTCCTGATGCAATCTCGGTGTTTCATCACCACTGTGAAGGTCCACAGACTACAGAATGCTTCCACATGTGCTTCGGAAACTACTACTGGTCTTCCAGGGATCGATCAAAGCGTTGACAGATTGAGACATTATGCCCATGGAAAAAAGGTCGCATGGTGTTTGTTGTATTCAATCCTGATTCAATTTCTGTGTTTCATCAACACTCTGAATTTCCACAGATTAAAGAAAGCCTCCAGATGTGTTTCGGAAACTATTACTTATCTTCCAGGGAACGATCAAAGCGTTGACAGTTTGAAACATTACTCCTATGGAGAAAAGTCTGCATGGTGCCTATTGTATTCAAGCATGATGCAATTTCTGTGTTTCATCCACACTCTGAAGGTCCAATGTTTACAGAATGCCACCAGATGTGCTTGGAAACTACTACTGGTCTCCAAGGAATCAATCAAAGCGTAGAGAGTTTGAGACATTACTCCCATTGAGAAAAGTCCCCATGGCGCCTGTTGTATTCTATCCCGATGCAATATCTGTGTTTCATCAACACTCTGAAGGTCCACAGATTGCTGAAATACTCAAGATGAACTTCGATAACTAATACTAATCTTCCAGGGATCGATCAAAACGCAGACAGATTGGGACAGTACTCGCATGGAGAAAAATCCCCGCTTGTTGCCTGTTATTTACAATCCCGATGCAATTTCTGTGTTTCATCATCACTCTGAAGGTCCACATATTACACAATTCCTCCAGATGTGCTTCGGAAATTACTACTGGTCTTCCAGGGAACGATCAAATTGTAGACAGATTGAGACATTACTCCCATGGAGTAAATTCCGCATGGTTCCTGTGTGTATTCAATCTCGCTGCTAATTCAGTGTTTCATCAACACTCTGAACGTCCACAGATTACAGATTGCCTCCAGATGTGCTTCGGAAACTACCACTGGCCTTCCAGGAATCGATCAAAAGCGTAGACAATTTCAGACATTACTCCCCTGGAGAAAAGTCCGCATGGTGGCTGTTGTCTTCGTTCCCGATGCAATTTCTGTGTTTCATCAGAATTCTGAAGGTCCACAGATTACAGAATGCCTCCTGATGTGCTTCGGAAGCTACTACTGGTCTTCGAGGAATCGATCAAAACGTACACAGTTTGAGACATTACTCGCATGGAGAAATGTCCGCATGGTGCCTGTTGTATTCAATCCTTGTGCAATTTCTGTGCTTTATCAACACTCTGAAAGTCCACAGATTAGGCAATGCCTCGAGATGTGCTTCCGAAACTATTACTGGTCAGCAGGTAACCATCAAAGCGTAGACAGTTTGAGATATTACTCCCATGGAGAAAAGTCCGCATGGTGCTTTGGTATTCCTTCACGATGCAATTTCTGTGTTTTATCAAGAATCTGAAGGTCCACAGATTACAGAATGCCTCTAGATGTGCTTCGGAAACTGCTACTGGTCTTCCAGGGAACGACCAAAGCGTAGACAGTTTGAGACATTACGCCCATTGAGAAAAGCCCTCATGGTGCCTGTTGTATTCAATCGAAATGAATTTTCTGTGTTTCATCAACACTCTGAAGGTCCACAGATTACAGAATGCCTCCAGATGTGCTTCGGAAACTACTACTGGTCTTCCAGGGATCGATCAAAGCGTTGACAGATTGAGACATTATGCCCATGGAAAAAAGGTCGCATGGTGTTTGTTGTATTCAATCCTGATTCAATTTCTGTGTTTCATCAACACTCTGAATTTCCACAGATTAAAGAAAGCCTCCAGATGTGTTTCGGAAACTATTACTTATCTTCCAGGGAACGATCAAAGCGTTGACAGTTTGAAACATTACTCCTATGGAGAAAAGTCTGCATGGTGCCTATTGTATTCAAGCATGATGCAATTTCTGTGTTTCATCCACACTCTGAAGGTCCAATGTTTACAGAATGCCACCAGATGTGCCTGGAAACTACTACTGGTCTCCAAGGAATCAATCAAAGCGTAGAGAGTTTGAGACATTACTCCCATTGAGAAAAGTCCCCATGGCGCCTGTTGTATTCTATCCCGATGCAATTTCTGTGTTTCATCAACACTCTGAAGGTCCACAGATTGCAGAAAAACTCAAGATGAACTTCGATAACTAATACTAATCTTCCAGGGATCGATCAAAACGCAGACAGATTGGGACAGTACTCGCATGGAGAAAAATCCCCGCTTGTTGCCTGTTATTTACAATCCCGATGCAATTTCTGTGTTTCATCATCACTCTGAAGGTCCACATATTACACAATTCCTCCAGATGTGCTTCGGAAATTACTACTGGTCTTCCAGGGAACGATCAAATTGTAGACAGATTGAGACATTACTCCCATGGAGTAAATTCCGCATGGTTCCTGTGTGTATTCAATCTCGCTGCTAATTCAGTGTTTCATCAACACTCTGAACGTCCACAGATTACAGATTGCCTCCAGATGTGCTTCGGAAACTACCACTGGCCTTCCAGGAATCGATCAAAAGCGTAGACAATTTCAGACATTACTCCCCTGGAGAAAAGTCCGCATGGTGGCTGTTGTCTTCGTTCCCGATGCAATTTCTGTGTTTCATCAGAATTCTGAAGGTCCACAGATTACAGAATGCCTCCTGATGTGCTTCGGAAGCTACTACTGGTCTTCGAGGAATCGATCAAAACGTACACAGTTTGAGACATTACTCGCATGGAGAAATGTCCGCATGGTGCCTGTTGTATTCAATCCTTGTGCAATTTCTGTGCTTTATCAACACTCTGAAAGTCCACAGATTAGGCAATGCCTCGAGATGTGCTTCCGAAACTATTACTGGTCAGCAAATAACCATCAAAGCGTAGACAGTTTGAGATATTACTCCCATGGAGAAAAGTCCGCATGGTGCTTTGGTATTCCTTCACGATGCAATTTCTGTGTTTTATCAAGAATCTGAAGGTCCACAGATTACAGAATGCCTCTAGATGTGCTTCGGAAACTGCTACTGGTCTTCCAGGGAACGACCAAAGCGTAGACAGTTTGAGACATTACGCCCATTGAGAAAAGCCCTCATGGTGCCTGTTGTATTCAATCGAAATGAATTTTCTGTGTTTCATCAACACTCTGAAGGTCCACAGATTACAGAATGCCTCCAGATGTGCTTCGGAAACTACTACTGGTCTTCCAGGAATCGATCAACGCGTACTCAGTTTGAGACATTACTCCCATGGAGAAAAGTCCACATGGTGCCTGTTGAATTCAATCCCGATACAATTTCTGTATTTTATCAACACTCTGAAGGTCCACAGATTACAGAATTTCTCCAGATGTGCTTCGGAAACTACTACTGGTCTTCCAGGGAACGATTAAATCGGAGATAGTTTGAGATATTACTCCCATGGAGAAAAAACATAATGGTGACTGTTGTATTCAATCACGATGGAATGTATGTGTTTCATCAACACTCGGAAGGTCTACAGATTACCGAATGCCTCCAGATGTACTTCGGAAACTACCACTGGTCTTCCAGGGAAAGATTAAAGCCTAGACAATTTGAGACATTACTCTCATGGAGAAAAGTCCGCATGGTGTCTGTTGTATACAATCCCGATGCAATTTCTGTGTTTCATCAACACTCTGAAGGACCACAGATTACAGAAAGCCTCCAGATGTGCTTCGGAAACTCTTACTGGACTTCCACTGAACGATCGAAGCGTAGACAGTTTGAGACATTACTACCATGGAGAAAAATCCGCATGGTGACTGTTGTATTCTATCCCGATGCAATTTCTGTGTTTCATCAAGACTCTAAAGGTCCACCGATTACTGAATGCCTCCAGATGTGCGTCGGAAACTACTTCTGGTATTCCTGGAATCGATTAAAGCGTACACAGTTTGAGACATTAGTCCCATGGAGAAAAGTCCGCATGGTGTCTTTTGTATTCAATCCCGATGCACTTTCTGTGTTTCATCAACACTCTGAAGCTCCACAGATTACGGAATGCCTCCAGCTGTGCTTCGGAAACTACTACTGGCCTTCCAGGGAACGATTAAAGCGTAGACAGTTTGAGACATTACTTCCTTGGAGAAAAGTCCCCACGGTGCCTGTTGTATTCAGTCCCGATGCAATTTCTGTGTTTTATCAACACTCTGAAGGTCCAATGACTACAGAATGCCTCCAGATGTTCATGGAAACTACTAATGGTCTTCGAGGAATCGATCAAAATTATTAGACACTTTGAGACATTTCTCCCATGGAGAAAAGTCCGCATTCTGCCTGTTCTATTCAATCCCGATGCAATTTCTTTGTTTTATCAACACTCTGAAGCTCCACAGATTACGGAACGCCTCCAAATGTGCTTCGGAAACTGCTACTGGTCTTCCAGGGAACCATCAAAGCGTTTACAGTTTGAGACTTTACTCCTATGGAGAAAAGTCCGCATGGTGCCTGTTGTACTCAATCCCGATGCAATTTCTGTGTTTCATCGACACTCTGAATTTCCACAGATTATAGGATGCCTCCAGATGTGCTTCGGAAAGTACTACTTGTCTTCCAGGGAACGATCAAAGCGTAGACAGTTTAAGACATTACTCACGTCGAGTAAAGTCCGCATTGTGCCTTTGTATTCAATCCCGATGCATTTTCTGTGTTTCGTCAACACCCTGAAGCTCCACAGATTAAAAAATGCCTCCAGATGTTCCTCGGAAACTACTACTTGTCTTCCAGGGAAAGATTAAAGCGTAGACAATTTGAGACATTACTCTCATGGAGAAAAGTCCGCATGGTGTCTGTTGTATTCAATCCCGTTGCAATTTCTGCCTTTCATCAACACTCGGAAGGTCCACAGATAACGTAATGCCTCCAGATGTGCTTCGGAAACTACTACTGGTCTTCCAGGGAATGATTAAAGCGTAGACAGTTTGAGACATTACTCCCACGGAGAATAGTCCATCTGGTGCCTGCTGTATTCAATCCCGGTGCAATTTTTGTGTTACATCAACACTCTGAAGCTCCACAGATTACGGAAGGAATATAGATGTGCTTCTTAATCGACTACTTGTCTTGCAGGTAACGATCAAAATTTAGACAGTTTGAGACATTACTCCCATGGAGAAAGTCCCCATGGTGCCTGTTGTATTCAATCCCGATGCAATTTCTGTGTTTCTTCAACATTCTGAAGGACTACAGATTACAGAATGCCTCCAGATGTGCTTCGGAAACTCTTACTGGACATCCACTGAACGTTGGAAGCGTAGACAGTTTGAGACATTACACCCATGGAGAAAAGTCCGCATGGTGCCTGTTGTATTCCATCCCGATGCAATTTCTGTGTTTCATCAAGACTCTAAAGGTCCACCGATTACAGAATGCCTCCAGATGTGCGTCGGAAACTACTACGGGTATTCCTGGAATCGATTAAAGCGTAGACAGTTTGAGACATTACTTCCTTGGAGAAAAGTCCGCACGGTGCCTGTTGCATTCAGTCCCGATGCAATTTCTGTGTTTTATCAACACTCTGAAGGTCCAATGATTACAGAATGCCTCCAGATGTTCATGGAAACTACTAATGGTCTTCGAGGAATCGATCAAAATTATTAGACACTTTGAGACATTTTTCCCATAGACAAAATTCCGCATTTTGCCTGTTCCATTCAATCCCGATGCAATTTCTTTGTTTCATCAATACTCTGAAGCTCCACAGATTACGGAACGCCTCCAAATGTGCTTCGGAAACTGCTACTGGTCTTGCAGGGAACCATCAAAGCGTTTACAGTTTGAGACTTTACTCCTATAGAGAAAAGTCCGCATGGTGCCTGTTGTATTCAATCCCGATGCAATTTCCGTGTTTCATCGACACTCCGAATTTCCACAGATTATAGAATGCCTCCAGATGTGCTTCGGAAAATACTACTTGTCTTCCAGGGAACGATTAAAGCTTAGACAGTTTAAGACATTACTCACATCGAGAAAAGTCTGCATTGTGCCTTTGTATTCAATCCCGATGCACTTTCTGTGTTTCGTCAACACTCTGAAGCTCCACAGATTAAAAAATGCCTCCAGATGTTCTTCGGAATCTACTACTTGTCTTCCAGGGATGGATCAAAGCGTAGACAGTTTGAGACATTACTCCCATGGAGAAAAGTGCGCATGGTGCCTGTTGTATTCAATCACGATGCGATTTCTGTGTTTCATCAACACTGTGAAGGTCCACAGATTATAGAATGCCTCCAGATGTACTTCGGAAACTACTACTGGTCTTCCAGGGAAAGATTAAAGCGTAGACAATTTGAGACATTACTCTCATGGAGAAAAGTCCTCCTGGTGTCTGTTGTATTCAATCCCGATGCAATTTCTGTGTTTCATCAACACTCTGAAAGTCCACAGATTACATAATGATTCCAGATGTACTTCAAAAACTACTACTGGTCTTAAAGCGAACGATCAAATCGTAGACAGTTTGTGACTTTACTCCCATGGAGAAAGTCCGCATGGTGCCTGTTGTATTTAATCCCGGTGCAATTTCTGTGTTTCATCAACACTCTGAATTTAAACAGATTGGAGAATGAATCCTGGTTAGTTTCGGAAACTGCTACTTGTCTTTCAGGGAACGATAAAAGCGTAGACAATTTGAGACATTACTCCCATGGAGAAAAGTCCGCATGGTGCCTGTTGTATTCAATCCCGATGCAATTTCTGTGTTTCATCAACACTCTGAAACTCCACAGATTACGGAATGCCTCCAGCTGTGCTTCGGAAACTACTACTGGCCTTCCAGGGAACCATCAAAGCGTTTACAGTTTGAGAATTTACTCCTATAGAGAAAAGTCCGCATGGTGCCTGTTGTATTCAATCCCGATGCAATTTCTGTGTTTCATCGACACTCTGAATTTCCATAGATTATAGAATGCCTCCAGATGTGCTTCGGAAAGTACTACTTGTCTTCCAGGAAATGATCAAAGCGTAGACAGTTTGAGACATTACTCACATCGAGAAAAGCCCGCATTGTGACTTTGTATTCAATCCCGATGCATTTTCTGTGTTTCGTCAACACTCTGAAGCTCCACAGATTAAAAAATGCCTCCAGATATTCCTCGGAAACTACTACTTGTCTTCCAGGGAAGGATCAAAGCGTGGGAAGTTTGAGACATTACTCCCATGGAGAAAAGTCCGCATGGTGCCTGTTGTATTCAATCCCGATGCAATTTCTGTGTTTCATCGACACTCTGAATTGCCACATATCATAAAATGCCTCCAGATGTGCTTCGGAAAGTACTACTTGTCTTCCAGGGAACGATCAAAGGGTAGACTGTTTAAGAGAATACTCACATCGAGAAAAGTCCGCCTTGTGCCTTTTGTATTCAATCCCGATGCATATTCTGTGTTTCGTCAACACTCTGAAGCTCCACAGATTAAAAAATTCCTCCATATGTTCCTCGGAAACTACTACTGGTCTTCCAGGGAAAGATTAAAGCGTAGACCATTTGAGACATTACTCTCATGAAGAAAAGTCCGCATGGTGTCTGCTGTATTCAATCTCGATGCAATTTCTGTGTTTCATCAACACTCTGAAAGACCAGAGATTACAGAATGCCTCCAGATGTACTTCAAAAACTGCTACTGGTCTTAAAGCGAACGATCAAATCGTAGACAGTTTGAGACCTTACTCAAATGTAGAAAAGACCGCATGGTGCCTGTTGTATTCCACCCCGATGCAATATCTGTGTTTCATCAACACTATGAATTTACACAGATTAGAGAATGAATACTGATTAGTTTCGGAATCTACTAACTGTCTTTCAGGGAACGATAAAAGCGTAGACAATTTGAGACATCACTCAGACGGAGAAAAGTCCGCAAGGTGCCTGTTGTATTCAATCCCGATGCAATTTCTGTGTTTCATCAACACTCTGAAGGTCAACCTATTTCAGAATGCCTCCACAAGTGCTTCTCAAACTACTACAGGTCTTTTAGAGAACGATCAAAGCGTAGACAGTTTGAGACATTACTCCCTTGGAGAAAAGTCCGCATGGTGCCTGTTGTATTCAGTACCGGTGCAATTTCTGTGTTTTATCAACGCTCTGAAGCTCCAATGATTACAGAATGCCTCCAGATGTTCATGGAAACTACTAATGGCCTTCGAGGAATCGATCAAAATTATTAGACACTTAGAGACATTTCTCCCATGGAGAAAAGTCCGCATTCCGCCTGTTCTATTCAATCCCGATGCAATTTCTGTGTTTCATCAACACTCTGAAGCTCCACAGATTACGGATCGCCTCCAGATGTGCTTCGGAAACTGCTACTGGTCTTCCAGGGAACCATCAAAGCGTTTACAGTTTGAGACATTACTCCTATGGAGAAAAGTCCGCATGGTGCCTGTTGTATTAAATCCCGATGCAATTTCTGTGTTTAATCGCCAATCTCAATTTCCACAGATTATAGAATGCCTCCGGATGTGCTTCGATTACAGAATGCTTCCAGATGTGCGTCGGAAACTACTACTGGTATTCCAGGGAAAGATTAAAGCGTAGACCATTTGAGACATTACTCTCATGGAGAAAAGTCCGCATGGTGTCTGCTGTATTCAATCCCGATGCAATTTCTGTGTTTCATCAACACTCTGAAAGTCCACAGATTACAGAATGCCTCCAGATGTACGTCAAAAACTGCTACTGGTCTTAAAGCGAACGATCAAATCGTAGACAGTTTGAGACTTTACTCCCATGTAGAAAAGTCCGCATGGTGCCTGTTGTATTCAATCCCGATGCAATTTCTGTGTTTCATCAACACTATGAATTTACACAGATTAGAGAATGAATCCTGATTAGTTTCGGAAACTACTAACTGTCTTTCAGGGAACGATAAAAGCGTAGACAATTTGAGACATCACTCAGACGGAGAAAACTCCGCAAGGTGCCTGTTGTATTCAATCCCGATGCAATTTCTGTGTTTTATCAACATTTTGAAGGTCAACCGATTTCAGAATGCCTCCAGAAGTGCTTCTCAAACTACTACAGGTCTTTTAGAGAACGATCAAACCGTAGACAGTTTGATACATTACTCCCTTGGAGAAAAGTCCGCATGGTGACTGTTGTATTCAGTACTGGTGCAATTTCTGTGTTTTATCAACGCTCTGAAGGACCAATGATTACAGAATGCCTCCAGATGTTCATGGAAACTACTAATGGTCTTCGAGGAATCGATCAAAATTATTAGATAGTTTGAGACATTTCTCCCATGGAGAAAAGTCCGCATTCTGCCTGTTCTATTCAATCCCGATGCAATTTCTGTGTTTCATCAACACTCTGAAGCTCCACAGATTACGGAACGCCTCCAGATGTGCTTCGGAAACTGCTACTGGTCTTCCAGGGAACCATCATAGCGTTTACAGTTTGAGACATTACTCCTAAGGAGAAAAGTCCGCATGGTGCCTGTTGTATTAAATCCCGATGCAATTTCCTTGTTTAATCGCCAATCTCAATTTCCACAAATTATAGAACGCCTCCGGATGTTCTTCGGAAAGTACTACTTGTCTTCCAGGGAACGATCAATGCGTAGACAGTTTAAGACATTACTCACATCGAGAAAGGTCCGCATTGTGCCTTTTGTATTCAATCCCGATGCATTTTCTGTGTTTCGTCAACACTCTGAAGCTCAACAGATTAAAAAATGCCTCCAGATGTTCCTCGAAAACTACTACTTGTCTTCCAGGGAAGGATCAAAGCGTAGACAGTTTGTGACATTTCTCCCATGGAGAAAAGTCCGCATTCTGCCTGTTCTATTCAATCCCGATGCAATTTCTGTGTTTCATCAACACTCTGAAGCTCCACAGATTACGGAACGCCTCCAGATGTGCTTCGAAAACTACTACTGGCCTTCCAGGGAATGATTGAAGCGTCGATAGTTTGAGACATTTCTCCCATGGAGAAAAGTCCGCATGGTGACTGTTATATTCAGTCCCGATGTAATTTCTGTGTTTTATCAACACTCTGAAGGTCCAATAATTACAGAATGCCACCAGATATTCATGGAAACTACTAATGGTCTTCGAGGAATCGATAAAAATTATTAGACAGTTTGAGACATTGCTCCCATGGAGAAAAGTCCGCATGGTGACAGTTCTATTCAATCCCGATGCAATTTCTGTGTTTCATCAACGCTCTGAAGGTCCACAGATTACAGTATGCCTCCAGATGTGATTCGGCAACTACTACTGGTCATCCATGGAACGATCAAAGCGTTTACAGATTGTGAATTACCCCCATGGAGAAAAGTCCGCACGGTGCCTGTTGTATTCAATCCCGATGCAATTTCTCTGTTTCATCAACACTCTGAATTTACACAGATTAGGAATTTCTCCAGATGAGCTTCGGTTACTTCTACAGGTCTCCCAGGAATCGGTCAAAGTGTAGACAGTTTGAGACATTACTCCCATTGAGAAAAAACTGCATGGTGCCTGATGTATTCAAGCCCGATGCAATTTCTGTGTTTCATCAACACTCTGAAGGTCCACAGATTAAAGAATTTCTCCAGATGTGCATGGAAACTACTACTGGTCTTCGAGGAATCGATCAATATTCGTAGGCATTTAGAGACATTTCTCACATGGAGAAAAGTAAGCATCGTGACTGTTGTATTTAATCCCGATGCAATTTCTGTGTTTCATCAAGACTGTGAAGGTCCACCGATTACAGAATGCCTCCAGATAGGCGTCGGAAACTACTCCTGGTCTTCCTGGAACCGATTAAGGCGTACACAGTATGAGACATTACTCCCATGGTGAAAAGGCCTCATGGTGCCTGTTGTATTCAATCCCGATGCAATTTCTGTGTTTCATCAACACTCTGAAGCTCCATGGATTACGGAATGCCTCCAGATGTGCTTCTTAATCTACTACTTGTCTTCCAGGGAACGATCAAAATGTAGACAGTTTGAGACATTACTCCCATGGAGAATGTACACATGGTACCTGTTGTATTCTTCCCGATGCAATTTCTGTGTTTCTTCAACATTCTGAAGGTCCACAGATTAAAGAATTTCTCCAGATGAGCTTCGGTTACTTCTACAGGTCTCCCAGGAATCGGTCAAAGTGTAGACAGTTTGAGACATTACTCCCATTGAGAGAAAACTGCATGGTGCCTGTTATATTCAATCCCGATGTTATTTCTGTGTTACATCAACACTCTGAAGGCCCACAGATTACAGAATGCCTCCAGATAAGGTTCGGTTACTTCTACAGGTCTCCCAGGAATCGGTCAAAGTGTAGACAGTTTGAGACATTACTCCCATTGAGAAAAAACTGCATGGTGCCTGATGTATTCAAGCCCGATGCAATTTCTGTGTTTCATCAACACTCTGAAGGCCCACAGATTAAAGAATATCTCCAGATGAGCTTCGGTTCCTTCTACAGGTCTCCCAGGAATCGGTCAAAGTGTAGACAGTTTAAGACATTACTCCCATTGAGAAAAAACTGCATGGTGCCTGTTGTATTCAATCCCGATGCAATTTCTGTGTTACATCAACACTCTGAAGGCCCACAGATTACAGAATGCCTCCAGATGAGCTTCGGTTACTTCTACAGGTCTCCCAGGAATCGGTCAAAGTGTAGACAGTTTGAGACATTACTCCCATTGAGAAAAAACTGCATGGTGCCTGTTGTATTCAAGCTCGATGCAATTTCTGTGTTTCATCAACACTCTGAAGGCCCACAGATTAAAGAATTTCTCCAGATGAGCTTCGGTTACTTCTACAGGTCTCCCAGGAATCGGTCAAAGTGTAGACAGTTTGAGACATTACTCCCATTGAGAAAAAACTGCATGGTGCCTGTTGTATTCAATCCCCATGCAGTTCCTGTGTTTCATAAACACTCTGAAGGTCCACAGATTACAGAATGCCTCCAGATGTGCTTCGGAAACTACTACAGGTCTTCCAGGGAATGATTAAAGCGTAGACAGTTTCAGACATAACTCCCATGGAGATAAGTCCTCATGGTGCCTGTTGTATGCAATCCCGATTCAATTTTTGTGTTCCATCAACACTCTGAAGCTCCACAGATTACCGAATGCCTCCAGAGGTGCTCTTAATCTACTACTTGTCTTCCAGGGAACGATGAAAATGTAGAAAGTTTGAGACATTACTCCCATGGAGAAAGTCCGCATGGTGCCTGTTGTATTCAATCCCGATGCAATTTCTGTGTTTCTTCAACATTCTGAAGGACCAGAGATTACGGAATGCCTCCAGACGTGCTTCGGAAACTCTTACTGGACTTCCACTCAACGACTGAAGCGTAGACAGTTTGAGACATTACTCATATGGAGAAAAGTCCGCATGGTGCCTATTGTATTCTATCAAAATGCAATTTCTGTGTGTCATCAAGACTCTGAAGGTCCACCGATTACAGAATGCCGCCAGATAGGCGTCGGAAACTACTCCTGGTCTTCCTGGAACAGATTAAAGCGTACACAGTATGAGACATTACTCCCATGGTGAAAAGTCCTCATGGTGCCTGTTGTATTCAATCCCGATGCAATTTCTGTGTTTCTTCAACACTCTGAAGTTCCATGGATTACGGAATGCCTCCAGATGTGCTTCTTAATCTACTACTTGTCTTCCAGGGAACGATCAAAATGTAGACAGTTTGAGACATTACTCCCATGGAGAAAGTCCGCATGGGGCCTGTTGTATTCTTCCCGATGCAATTTCTGTGTTTCTTTAACATTCTGAAGGTCCACAGATTACAGAATGCCTCCAGATGAGCTTCTATTACTTCTACAGGTCTCCCAGGAATCGGTCAAAGTGTAGACAGTTTGAGACATTACTCCCATTGAGAAAAAACTGCATGGTGCCTGTTGTATTCAATCCCGATGCAATTTCTGTGTTACATCAACACTCTGAAGGCCCACAGATTACAGAATGCCTCCAGATGAGCTTCGGTTACTTCTACAGGTCTCCCAGGAATCGGTCAAAGTGTAGACAGTTTGAGACATAACTCACATTGAGAAAAAACTGCATGGTGCCTGTTGTATTCAATCCCGATGCAATTTCTGTGTTACATCAACACTCTGAAGGCCCACAGATTACAGAATGCCTCCAGACGTGCTTCGGAATCTCCTACTGGACTTCCACTGAACGATTGAAGCGTTGACAGTTTGAGACCTTACTCACATGGAGAAAAGTCCGCATGATGCCTATTGTATTCTATCCCGATGCAATTTCTGTGTTTCATCAACACTCTGAAGGCCCACAGATTACAGAGTGCCTCCAGATGTGCTTGGAAACTACTACTGGTCTTCGAGGAATCGATCAATATTCGTAGGCATTTAGAGACATTTCTCACATGGAGAAAAGTAAGCATCGTGACTGTTGTATTTAATCCCGATGCAATATCTGTGTTTCATCAAGACTCTGAAGGTCCACCGATTACAGAATGCCTCCAGATAGGCGTCGGAAACTACTCCTGGTCTTCCTGGAACCGATTAAAGCGTAAACAGTATGGGACATTACTCCCATGGCGAAAAGACCTCATGGTGCCTGTTGTATTCAATCCCGATGCAATTTCTGTGTTTCATCAACACTCTGAAGCTCCATGGATTACGGAATGCCTCCAGATGTGCTTCTTAATCTACTACTTGTCTTCCAGGGAACGATCAAAATGTAGACAGTTTGAGACATTACTCCCATGGAGAAAGTACGCATGGTACCTGTTGTATTCTTCCCGATGCAATTTCTGTGTTTCTTCAACATTCTGAAGGTCCACAGACTACAGAATGCCTCCAGATGAGCTTCGGTTACTTCTACAGGTCTCCCAGGAATCGGTCAAAGTGTAGACAGTTTGAGACATTACTCCCATTGGGAAAAAACTGCATGGTGCCTGTTATATTCAATCCCGATGCAATTTCTGTGTTACATCAACACTCTGAAGGCCCACAGATTACAGAATGCCTCCAGATGAGCTTCGGTTACTTCTACAGGTCTCCCAGGATTCGGTCAAAGTGTAGACAGTTTGAGACATTACTCCCATTGAGAAAAAACTGCATGGTGCCTGTTGTATTCAAGCCCGATGCAATTTCTGTGTTTCATCAACACTCTGAAGGCCCACAGATTTAAGAATTTCTCCAGATGAGCTTCGGTTACTTCTACAGGTCTCCCAGGAATCGGTCAAAGTGTAGACAGTTTGAGACATTACTCCCATGGAGAAAGTCCGCATGGGGCCTGTTGTATTCTTCCCGATGCAATTTCTGTGTTTCTTTAACATTCTGAAGGTCCACAGATTACAGAATGCCTCCAGATGAGCTTCTATTACTTCTACAGGTCTCCCAGGAATCGGTCAAAGTGTAGACAGTTTGAGACATTACTCCCATTGAGAAAAAACTGCATGGTGCCTGTTGTATTCAATCCCGATGCAATTTCTGTGTTACATCAACACTCTGAAGGCCCACAGATTACAGAATGCCTCCAGATGAGCTTCGGTTACTTCTACAGGTCTCCCAGGAATCGGTCAAAGTGTAGACAGTTTGAGACATAACTCACATTGAGAAAAAACTGCATGGTGCCTGTTGTATTCAATCCCGATGCAATTTCTGTGTTACATCAACACTCTGAAGGCCCACAGATTACAGAATGCCTCCAGACGTGCTTCGGAATCTCCTACTGGACTTCCACTGAACGATTGAAGCGTTGACAGTTTGAGACCTTACTCACATGGAGAAAAGTCCGCATGGTGCCTATTGTATTCTATCCCGATGCAATTTCTGTGTTTCATCAACACTCTGAAGGCCCACAGATTACAGAGTGCCTCCAGATGTGCTTGGAAACTACTACTGGTCTTCGAGGAATCGATCAATATTCGTAGGCATTTAGAGACATTTCTCACATGGAGAAAAGTAAGCATCGTGACTGTTGTATTTAATCCCGATGCAATATCTGTGTTTCATCAAGACTCTGAAGGTCCACCGATTACAGAATGCCTCCAGATAGGCGTCGGAAACTACTCCTGGTCTTCCTGGAACCGATTAAAGCGTAAACAGTATGGGACATTACTCCCATGGCGAAAAGACCTCATGGTGCCTGTTGTATTCAATCCCGATGCAATTTCTGTGTTTCATCAACACTCTGAAGCTCCATGGATTACGGAATGCCTCCAGATGTGCTTCTTAATCTACTACTTGTCTTCCAGGGAACGATCAAAATGTAGACAGTTTGAGACATTACTCCCATGGAGAAAGTACGCATGGTACCTGTTGTATTCTTCCCGATGCAATTTCTGTGTTTCTTCAACATTCTGAAGGTCCACAGACTACAGAATGCCTCCAGATGAGCTTCGGTTACTTCTACAGGTCTCCCAGGAATCGGTCAAAGTGTAGACAGTTTGAGACATTACTCCCATTGAGAAAAAACTGCATGGTGCCTGTTATATTCAATCCCGATGCAATTTCTGTGTTACATCAACACTCTGAAGGCCCACAGATTACAGAATGCCTCCAGATGAGCTTCGGTTACTTCTACAGGTCTCCCAGGATTCGGTCAAAGTGTAGACAGTTTGAGACATTACTCCCATTGAGAAAAAACTGCATGGTGCCTGTTGTATTCAAGCCCGATGCAACTTCTGTGTTTCATCAACACTCTGAAGGCCCACAGATTAAAGAATTTCTCCAGATGAGCTTCGGTTACTTCCACAGGTCTCCCAGGAATCGGTCAAAGTGTAGACAGTTTGAGACATTACTCCCATTGAGAAAAAACTGCATGGTGCCTGTTGTATTCAATCCCCATGCAGTTCCTGTGTTTCATAAACACTCTGAAGGTCCACAGATTACAGAATGCCTCCAGATGTGCTTCGGAAACTACTACAGGTCTTCCAGGGAATGATTAAAGTGTAGACAGTTTCAGACATAACTCCCATGGAGAAAAGTCCTCATGGTGCCTGTTGTATGCAATCCCGATTCAATTTTTGTGTTCCATCAACACTCTGAAGCTCCACAGATTACCGAATGCCTCCAGAGGTGCTCTTAATCTACTACTTGTCTTCCAGGGAAAGATGAAAATGTCGAAAGTTTGAGACATTACTCCCATGGAGAAAGTCCGCATGGTGCCTGTTGTATTCAATCCCGATGCAATTTCTGTGTTTCTTCCACATTCTGCAGGTCCAGAGATTACGGAATGCCTCCAGACGTGCTTCGGAAACTCTTACTGGACTTCCACTGAACGATTGAAGCGTAGACAGTTTGAGACATTACTCATATGGAGAAAAGTCCGCATGGTGCCAATTGTATTCTACCAAAATGCAATTTCTGTGTTTCATCAACACTCTGAAGGCCCACAGATTACAGAGTGCCTCCAGATGTGCTTGGAAACTACTACTGGTCTTCGATTAATCTATCAAAATTCGTAGGCAGTTAGAGACATTTGTCACATGGAGAAAATTAAGCATCGTGCCTGTTGTATTTAATCCCGATGCAATTTCTGTGTGTCATCAAGACTCTGAAGGTCCACCGATTACAGAATGCCTCCAGATAGGCGTCGGAAACTACTCCTGGTCTTCCTGGAACCGATTAAAGCGTACACAGTATGAGACATTACTCCCATGGTGAAAAGTCCTCATGGTGCCTGTTGTATTTAATCCCGATGCAATTTCTGTGTTTCTTCAACACCCTGAAGCTCCATGGATTACGGAATGCCTCCAGATGTGCTTCTTAATCTGCTACTTGTATTCCAGGGAACGATCAAAATGTAGACAGTTTGAGACATTACTCCCATGGAGAAAGTCCACATGGGGCCTGTTGTATTCTTCCTGATGCAATTTCTGTGTTTCTTTAACATTCTGAAGGTCCACAGATTACAGAATGCCTCCAGATGAGCTTCGGTTACTTCTACAGGTCTCCCAGGAATCGGTCAAAGTGTAGACAGTTTGAGACATTACTCCCATTGAGAAAAAACTGCATGGTGCCTGTTGTATTCAAGCCCGATGCAATTTCTGTGTTTCATCAACACTCTGAAGGCCCACAGATTAAACAATTTCTCCAGATGAGCTTCGGTTACTTCTACAGGTCTCCCAGGAATCGGTCAAAGTGTAGACAGTTTGAGACATTACTCCCATTGAGAAAAAACTGCATGGTGCCTGTTGTATTCAAGCCCGATGCAATTTCTGTGTTTCGTCAACACTCTGATGGCCCACAGATTAAAGAATTTCTCCAGATGAGCTTCGGTTACTTCTACAGGTCTCCCAGGAATCGGTCAAAGTGTAGACAGTTTGAGACATTACTCCCATTGAGAAAAAACTGCATGGTGCCTGTTGTATTCAATCCCCATGCAGTTCCTGTGCTTCATAAACACTCTGAAGGTCCACAGATTACAGAATGCCTCCAGATGTGCTTCGGAAACTACTACAGGTCTTCCAGGGAATGATTAAAGCGTAGACAGTTTCAGACAGAAACTCCCATGGAGAAAAGTCCTCATGGTGCCTGTTGTATGCAATCCCGATTCAATTTTTGTGTTCCATCAACACTCTGAAGCTCCACAGATTACCGAATGCCTCCAGAGGTGCTCTTAATCTACTACTTGTCTTCCAGGGAACGATGAAAATGTAGAAAGTTTGAGACATTACTCCCATGGAGAAAGTCCGCATGGTGCCTGTTGTATTCAATCCCGATGCAATTTCTGTGTTTCTTCCACATTCTGAAGGTCCAGAGATTACGGAATGCCTCCAGACGTGCTTCGGAAACTCTTACTGGACTTCCACTCAACGATTGAAGCGTAGACAGTTTGAGACATTACTCATATGGAGAAAAGTCCGCATGGTGCCTATTGTATTCTATCAAAATGCAATTTCTGTGTTTCATCAACACTCTGAAGGCCCACAGATTACAGAGTGCCTCCAGATGTGCTTGGAAACTACTACTGGTCTTCGAGGAATCTATCATTATTCGTAGGCAGTTAGAGACATTTGTCACATGGAGAAAATTAAGCATCGTGCCTGTTGTATTTAATCCCGATGCAATTTCTGTGTGTCATCAAGACTCTGAATGTCCACCGATTACAGAATGCCTCCAGATAGGCGTCGGAAACTACTCCTGGTCTTCCTGGAACCGATTAAAGCGTACAAAGTATGAGACATTACTCCCATGGTGAAAAGTCCTCATGGTGCCTGTTGTATTCAATCCCGATGCAATTTCTGTGTTTCTTCAACACTCTGAAGCTCCATGGATTACGGAATGCCTCCAGATGTGCTTCTTAATCTACTACTTGTCTTCCAGGGAACGATCAAAATGTAGACAGTTTGAGACATTACTCCCATGGAGAAAGTCCGCATGGGGCCTGTTGTATTTTTCCCGATGCAATTTCTGTGTTTCTTTAACATTCTGAAGGTCCACAGATTACAGAATGCCTCCAGATGAGCTTCGGTTACTTCTACAGGTCTCCCAGGAATCGGTCAAAGTGTAGACAGTTTGAGACATTACTCCTATTTAGGAAAAACTGCATGGTGCCTGTTGTATTCAATCCCGATGCAATTTCTGTGTTTCGTGAACACTCCGAAGATGTACCGATTACAGAAAGCCTCCAGATGTCCTTCGGAAACTACTACTGGTCTTCCAGGGAATGATTAAATCGTAGACAGTTTGAGACATTACCGCCATTGAGAAAAGTCCGCATGGTGCTTGGTGTATTAAATCCCTTTGCAATTTCTGTGTTTCGTCAACACTCTGAAGGTCCACCGATTACAGAATGCCTCCACATGTGCGTCGGAAATTACTAATGGTCTTCCTGGAATCGATTAAAGCGTACACAGTTTGAGACATTACTCCCGTGGAGAAAAGTCCGCATGGTGCCTGTTGTATTCAATCCTGTAACAATTTCTGTGTTTCAACAACACTCTGAAGCTCCACAGATTACGGAATGCCTCCAGATGTGCTTCGGAAACTACTACTGGTCTTCCAGGGAATGATTAAGCGTATACAGTTTGAGACTTTACTCCCATGGAGAAAAGTCCGCATGGTGAATGTTGTATTCAATGCCGATTCAATTTTAGTGTTCCATCAACAATCTGAAGCCCCACAGATTACGGAATGCCTCCAGATGTGCTTCTTAATCTACTACTGGTCTTCCAGGGAACGATCAAAATGAAGACAGTTTGAGACATTATTCCCACGGAGAATAGTCCGCATGGTGCCTGTTGTATTCAATCCCAATGCAATTTCTGTGTTTCATCAACACTCGGAAGGTCTACAGATTACCGAATTCATCCAGATGTACTCCGGAAACTACTACTGGTCTTCCATGGAAGATTAAAGCGTAGACAATTTGAGACATTACTCTCATTGAGAAAAGTCCGCATGGTGTCTGTTGTATTCAATTCCGATGCAATTTCTGTGTTACATCAACACTCTGAAGGCCCACAGATTACAGAATGCCTCCAGATGAGCTTCTGTTACTTCTACAGGTCTCCCAGGAATCGGTCAAAGTGTAGACAGTTTGAGACATTACTCCCATTGAGAAAAAACTGCATGGTGCCTGTTGTATTCAAGCCCGATGCAATTTCTGTGTTTCATCAACACTCTGAAGGCCCACAGATTAAAGAATTTCTCCAGATGAGCTTCGGTTACTTCTACAGGTCTCCCAGGAATCGGTCAAAGTGTAGACAGTTTGAGACATTACTCCCATTGAGAAAAAACTGCATGGTGCCTGTTATATTCAATCCCGATGCAATTTCTGTGTTACATCAACACTCTGAAGGCCCACAGATTACAGAATGCCTCCAGATGAGCTTCGGTTACTTCTACAGGTCTCCCAGGAATCGGTCAAAGTGTAGACAGTTTGAGACATTACTCCCATTGAGAAAAAACTGCATGGTGCCTGTTGTATTCAAGCCCGATGCAATTTCTGTGTTTCATCAACACTCTGAAGGCCCACAGATTAAAGAATTTCTCCAGATGAGCTTCGGTTACTTCTACAGGTCTCCCAGGAATCGGTCAAAGTGTAGACAGTTTGAGACATTACTCCCATTGAGAAAAAACTGCATGGCGCCTGTTGTATTCAATCCCGATGCAATTTCTGTGTTTCATCAACATCGGAGACAGTTTGAAAAATTACTCCCATGGAGAAAAAACATAATGGTGCCTGTTGTATTCAATCCCGATGCAATTTCTGTGTTTCATCAACACGCGGAAGTACTACAGATTACCGAATGCCTCCAGATGTACTTCTGAAACTGCTACTGGTCTTCCGTGGAAGATTAAAGCGTAGACAATTTGAGACATTACTCAGATGGAGAAAAGTCCGCATATTGCCTGTTGTATTCAAGCCCAATGTAATTTCTGTGTTTCATCAACACTCTGAATGCCCACAGATTACAGAATGACTCCAGATGAGCTTCGGTTACTTCTGCAGGTCTCCCAGGAATCGGTAAATTGTAGACAGTTTGAGACATTACTCCCATTGAGAAAAAACGGCATGGTGCCTGTTGAATTCAAGCCCGATGCAATTTCTGTGTTTCATCAACACTCTGAAGGCCCACAGATTACAGAATTTCTCCAGATGAGATTCGGTTACTTCTACAGGTCTCCCAGGAATCTGTCAAAGTGTAGACAGTTTGAGACATTACTCCCATTGAGAAAAAACTGCATGGTGCCTGTTGTATTCAATCCCGATGCAATTTCTGTGTTTCATAAACACTCTGAAGGTCCACAGATCACAGAATGCCTCAAGATGTGCTTCGGAAACTACTACTGGTCTCCCAGAGAACGATCAAAGCGTAGACAGTTTGAGTCATTACTCCCATGGAGAAAAGTCCGCATGGTGCCTGTTGTATTCAATCCCGATGCATTTCTGTGTTTCGTTAACACTCTGAAGATCCACCGATTACATAAAGCGTCTAGATCGCTTCGGAAACTACTACAGGTCTACCAGGGAATGATGAAAGCGTAGACAGTTTGAGACATATCTCCCATGGAGAAAAGTCCTCATGGTGCCTGTTGTATGCAATCCCGATTCAATTTTTGTATTAAATCAACACTCTGAAGCTCCACAGATTACCGAATGCCTCCAGATGTGCTTCTTAATCTACTACTTGTCTTTTAGGGAACGATGAAAATGTAGACAGTTTGAGACATTACTCCCATGGAGAAAGTGCGCATGGTGCCTGTTGTATTCAATCCCGATGCAATTTCTGTGATTCTTCAACATTCTGAAGGTCCACAGATTACGGAATGCCTCCAGATGTGCTTCGGAAACTGTTACTGGACTTCCACTGAACGATTGAATCGTAGTTACTTTGAGACATTACTCACATGGAGAAAAGTCCGCATGGTGCCTATTGTATTCTATCCCGATGCAATTTCTGTGTTTCATCAACACTCGGAAGGCCCACAGATTACAGAGTGCCTTTAGATGTGCTTGGAAACTACTACTGGTCTTCGAGGAATCGATCAAAATACGTAGGCACTTAGAGACATTTCTCCCATGGAGAAAAGTAAGCATCGTGCCTGTTGTATTTAATCCCGATGCAATTTCTGTGTTTCATCAAGACTCTGAAGGTCCACCGATTACAGAATGGTTCCAGATAGGCGTTGGAAACTACTCCTGGTCTTCCTGGAACCGATTAAAGCGTACACAGTATGAGAAATTACTCCCATGGTGAAAAGTCCCTATGGTGCCTGTTGTATTATATCCCGATGCAATTTCTGTGTTTCATTAACACTCTGGAGCCCCACAGATTACAGAATGCCACCAGATGTGCCTTGGTAACCACTACTGGTCTTCCAGGGAACGATCAAAGGTAAACTGTTTGAGACATTACTCCCTTGGAGAAAAGACCGCATGGTACCTTTTGTATTCAATCCCAATGCAATTTCTCTGTTTCAGCAACACTCTGAATTTACACAGATTAGAGAATGAATCCTGAATAGTTTCGGAAACTACTACTTGTCTTTCAGGGAACGATAAAAGCGTAGACAATTTGAGACATTATTCCCACGGAGAAAAGTCAGCAAAGTGCCTGTTGTATTTAATCCCGATGCAATTTCTGTGTTTCTCAATACTCTGATGGTCCACAGATTACAGAATGCCTCCAGATGTGCTTCGGAAACTACTACTGGTCTTCCAGGGAAGGATCAAAGCGTAGACAGTTTGAGACATTATTCCCATGGAGAAAAGTCCGCATGGTGCCTGTTATATTCAATCCCGATGCATTTTCTGTGTTTCAACAACACGCTGAAGGAACACTGATTACGGAATGCCTCCAGATGTGCTTCGGAAACTACTACTGGTCTTCCAGGGAATGATTAAGCGTATACAGTTTGAGACTTTACTCCCATGGAGAAAAGTCCGCATGGTGAATGTTGTATTCAATGCCGATTCAATTTTAGTGTTCCATCAACAATCTGAAGCCCCACAGATTACGGAATGCCTCCAGATGTGCTTCTTAATCTACCACTGGTCTTCCAGGGAACGATCAAAATGAAGACAGTTTGAGACATTATTCCCACGGAGAATAGTCCGCATGGTGCCTGTTGTATTCAATCCCAATGCAATTTCTGTGTTTCATCAACACTCGGAAGGTCTACAGATTACCGAATTCATCCAGATGTACTTCGGAAACTACTACTGGTCTTCCATGGAAGATTAAAGCGTAGACAATTTGAGACATTACTCTCATTGAGAAAAGTCCGCATGGTGTCTGTTGTATTCAATTCCGATGCAATTTCTGTGTTACATCAACACTCTGAAGGCCCACAGGTTACAGAATGCCTCCAGATGAGCTTCTGTTACTTCTACAGGTCTCCCAGGAATCGGTCAAAGTGTGGACAGTTTGAGACATTACTCCCATTGAGAAAAAACTGCATGGTGCCTGTTGTATTCAAGCCCGATGCAATTTCTGTGTTTCATCAACACTCTGAAGGCCCACAGATTAAAGAATTTCTCCAGATGAGCTTCGGTTACTTCTACAGGTCTCCCAAGAATCGGTCAAAGTGTAGACAGTTTGAGACATTACTCCCATTGAGAAAAAACTGCATGGTGCCTGTTATATTCAATCCCGATGCAATTTCTGTGTTACATCAACACTCTGAAGGCCCACAGATTACAGAATGCCTCCAGATGAGCTTCGGTTACTTCTACAGGTCTCCCAGGAATCGGTCAAAGTGTAGACAGTTTGAGACATTACTACCATTGAGAAAAAACTGCATGGTGCCTGTTGTATTCAAGCCCGATGCAATTTCTGTGTTTCATCAACACTCTGAAGGCCCACAGATTAAAGAATTTCTCCAGATGAGCTTCGGTTACTTCTACAGGTCTCCCAGGAATCGGTCAAAGTGTAGACAGTTTGAGACATTACTCCCATTGAGAAAAAACTGCATGGCGCCTGTTGTATTCAATCCCGATGCAATTTCTGTGTTTCATCAACACTCTGAAGGCCCACAGATTAAACAATTTCTCCAGATGAGATTCGGTTACTTCTACAGGTCTCCCAGGAATCGGTCAAAGTGTAGACAGTTTGAGACATTACTCCCATTGAGAAAAAACTGCATGGTGCCTGTTGTATTCAAGCCCGATGCAATTTCTGTGTTTCGTCAACACTCTGATGGCCCACAGATTAAAGAATTTCTCCAGATGAGCCTCGGTTACTTCTACAGGTCTCCCAGGAATCGGTCAAAGTGTTGACAGTTTGAGACCTTACTCCCATTGAGAAAAAACTGCATGGTGCCTGTTGTATTCAATCCCCATGCAGTTCCTGTGTTTCATAAACACTCTGAAGGTCCACAGATTACAGAATGCCTCCAGATGTGCTTCGGAAACTACTACAGGTCTTCCAGGGAATGATTAAAGCGTAGACAGTTTCAGACATAACTCCCATGGAGAAAAGTCCTCGTGGTGCCTGTTGTATGCAATCCCGATTCAATTTTTGTGTTCCATCAACACTCTGAAGCTCCACAGATTACCGAATGCCTCCAGAGGTGCTCTTAATCTACTACTTGTCTTCCAGGGAACGATGAAAATGTAGAAAGTTTGAGACATTACTCCCATGGAGAAAGTCGGCATGGTGCCTGTTGTATTCAATCCCGATGCAATTTCTGTGTTTCTTCAACATTCTGAAGGTCCAGAGATTTCGGAATGCCTCCAGACGTGCTTCGGAAACTCTTACTGGACTTCCACTCAACGATTGAAGCGTAGACAGTTTGAGACATTACTCATATGGAGAAAAGTCCGCATGGTGCCTATTGTATTCTATCAAAATGCAATTTCTGTGTTTCATCAACACTCTGAAAGCCCACAGATTACAGAGTGCCTCCAGATGTGCTTGGAAACTACTACTGGCCTTCGAGGAATCTATCAAAATTCGTAGGCAGTTAGAGACATTTGTCACATGGAGAAAATTAAGCATCGTGCCAGTTGTATTTATTCCCGATGCAATTTCCGTGTGTCATCAAGACTCTGAAGGTCCACCGATTACAGAATGCCTCCAGATAGGCGTCGGAAACTACTCCTGGTCTTCCTGGAACCGATTAAAGCGTACACAGAATGAGACATTGCTCCCATGGTGAAAAGTCCTCATGGTGCCTGTTGTATTCAATCCCGATGCAACTTCTGTGTTTCTTCAACACTCTGAAGCTCCATGGATTACGGAATGCCTCCAGATGTGCTTCTTAATCTACTACTTGTCTTCCAGGGAACGATCAAAATGTAGACAGTTTGAGACATTACTCCCATGGAGAAAGTTCGCATGGGGCCTGTTGTATTTTTCCCGATGCAATTTCTGTGTTCCTTTAACATTCTGAAGGTCTACAGATTACAGAATGCCTCCAGATGAGCTTCGGTTACTTCTACAGGTCTCCCAGGAATCGGTCAAAGTGTAGACAGTTTGAGACATTACTCCCATTGAGAAAAAACTGCATGGTGCCTGTTATATTCAATCCCGATGCAATTTCTGTGTTACATCAACACTCTGAAGGCCCACAGATTACAGAATGCCTCCAGATGAGCTTCGGTTACTTCTACAGGTCTCCCAGGAATCGGTCAAAGTGTAGACAGTTTGAGACATTACTCCCATTGAGAAAAAACTGCATGGTGCCTGTTGTATTCAAGCCCGATGCAATTTCTGTGTTTCATCAACACTCTGAAGGCCCACAGATTAAAGAATTTCTCCAGATGAGCTTCGGTTACTTCTACAGGTCTCCCAGGAATCGGTCAAAGTGTAGACAGTTTGAGACATTACTCCCATTGAGAAAAAACTGCATGGCGCCTGTTGTATTCAATCCCGATGCAATTTCTGTGTTTCATCAACATCGGAGACAGTTTGAAAAATTACTCCCATGGAGAAAAAACATAATGGTGCCTGTTGTATTCAATCCCGATGCAATTTCTGTGTTTCATCAACACGCGGAAGTACTACAGATTACCGAATGCCTCCAGATGTACTTCTGAAACTGCTACTGGTCTTCCGTGGAAGATTAAAGCGTAGACAATTTGAGACATTACTCAGATGGAGAAAAGTCCGCATATTGCCTGTTGTATTCAAGCCCAATGTAATTTCTGTGTTTCATCAACACTCTGAATGCCCACAGATTACAGAATGACTCCAGATGAGCTTCGGTTACTTCTGCAGGTCTCCCAGGAATCGGTAAATTGTAGACAGTTTGAGACATTACTCCCATTGAGAAAAAACGGCATGGTGCCTGTTGAATTCAAGCCCGATGCAATTTCTGTGTTTCATCAACACTCTGAAGGCCCACAGATTACAGAATTTCTCCAGATGAGATTCGGTTACTTCTACAGGTCTCCCAGGAATCTGTCAAAGTGTAGACAGTTTGAGACATTACTCCCATTGAGAAAAAACTGCATGGTGCCTGTTGTATTCAATCCCGATGCAATTTCTGTGTTTCATAAACACTCTGAAGGTCCACAGATCACAGAATGCCTCAAGATGTGCTTCGGAAACTACTACTGGTCTCCCAGAGAACGATCAAAGCGTAGACAGTTTGAGTCATTACTCCCATGGAGAAAAGTCCGCATGGTGCCTGTTGTATTCAATCCCGATGCATTTCTGTGTTTCGTTAACACTCTGAAGATCCACCGATTACATAAAGCGTCTAGATCGCTTCGGAAACTACTACAGGTCTACCAGGGAATGATGAAAGCGTAGACAGTTTGAGACATATCTCCCATGGAGAAAAGTCCTCATGGTGCCTGTTGTATGCAATCCCGATTCAATTTTTGTATTAAATCAACACTCTGAAGCTCCACAGATTACCGAATGCCTCCAGATGTGCTTCTTAATCTACTACTTGTCTTTTAGGGAACGATGAAAATGTAGACAGTTTGAGACATTACTCCCATGGAGAAAGTGCGCATGGTGCCTGTTGTATTCAATCCCGATGCAATTTCTGTGATTCTTCAACATTCTGAAGGTCCACAGATTACGGAATGCCTCCAGATGTGCTTCGGAAACTGTTACTGGACTTCCACTGAACGATTGAATCGTAGTTACTTTGAGACATTACTCACATGGAGAAAAGTCCGCATGGTGCCTATTGTATTCTATCCCGATGCAATTTCTGTGTTTCATCAACACTCGGAAGGCCCACAGATTACAGAGTGCCTTTAGATGTGCTTGGAAACTACTACTGGTCTTCGAGGAATCGATCAAAATACGTAGGCACTTAGAGACATTTCTCCCATGGAGAAAAGTAAGCATCGTGCCTGTTGTATTTAATCCCGATGCAATTTCTGTGTTTCATCAAGACTCTGAAGGTCCACCGATTACAGAATGGTTCCAGATAGGCGTTGGAAACTACTCCTGGTCTTCCTGGAACCGATTAAAGCGTACACAGTATGAGAAATTACTCCCATGGTGAAAAGTCCCTATGGTGCCTGTTGTATTATATCCCGATGCAATTTCTGTGTTTCATTAACACTCTGGAGCCCCACAGATTACAGAATGCCACCAGATGTGCCTTGGTAACCACTACTGGTCTTCCAGGGAACGATCAAAGGTAAACTGTTTGAGACATTACTCCCTTGGAGAAAAGACCGCATGGTACCTTTTGTATTCAATCCCGATGCAATTTCTCTGTTTCAGCAACACTCTGAATTTACACAGATTAGAGAATGAATCCTGAATAGTTTCGGAAACTACTACTTGTCTTTCAGGGAACGATAAAAGCGTAGACAATTTGAGACATTATTCCCACGGAGAAAAGTCAGCAAAGTGCCTGTTGTATTTAATCCCGATGCAATTTCTGTGTTTCTCAATACTCTGATGGTCCACAGATTACAGAATGCCTCCAGATGTGCTTCGGAAACTACTACTGGTCTTCCAGGGAAGGATCAAAGCGTAGACAGTTTGAGACATTATTCCCATGGAGAAAAGTCCGCATGGTGCCTGTTATATTCAATCCCGATGCATTTTCTGTGTTTCAACAACACGCTGAAGGAACACTGATTACAGAATGCCTCCAGATGTGCTTCGGAAACTACTACTGGTCTTCCAGGGAATGATTAAGCGTATACAGTTTGAGACTTTACTCCCATGGAGAAAAGTCCGCATGGTGAATGTTGTATTCAATGCCGATTCAATTTTAGTGTTCCATCAACAATCTGAAGCCCCACAGATTACGGAATGCCTCCAGATGTGCTTCTTAATCTACCACTGGTCTTCCAGGGAACGATCAAAATGAAGACAGTTTGAGACATTATTCCCACGGAGAATAGTCCGCATGGTGCCTGTTGTATTCAATCCCAATGCAATTTCTGTGTTTCATCAACACTCGGAAGGTCTACAGATTACCGAATTCATCCAGATGTACTTCGGAAACTACTACTGGTCTTCCATGGAAGATTAAAGCGTAGACAATTTGAGACATTACTCTCATTGAGAAAAGTCCGCATGGTGTCTGTTGTATTCAATTCCGATGCAATTTCTGTGTTACATCAACACTCTGAAGGCCCACAGATTACAGAATGCCTCCAGATGAGCTTCTGTTACTTCTACAGGTCTCCCAGGAATCGGTCAAAGTGTGGACAGTTTGAGACATTACTCCCATTGAGAAAAAACTGCATGGTGCCTGTTGTATTCAAGCCCGATGCAATTTCTGTGTTTCATCAACACTCTGAAGGCCCACAGATTAAAGAATTTCTCCAGATGAGCTTCGGTTACTTCTACAGGTCTCCCAGGAATCGGTCAAAGTGTAGACAGTTTGAGACATTACTCCCATTGAGAAAAAACTGCATGGTGCCTGTTATATTCAATCCCGATGCAATTTCTGTGTTACATCAACACTCTGAAGGCCCACAGATTACAGAATGCCTCCAGATGAGCTTCGGTTACTTCTACAGGTCTCCCAGGAATCGGTCAAAGTGTAGACAGTTTGAGACATTACTACCATTGAGAAAAAACTGCATGGTGCCTGTTGTATTCAAGCCCGATGCAATTTCTGTGTTTCATCAACACTCTGAAGGCCCACAGATTAAAGAATTTCTCCAGATGAGCTTCGGTTACTTCTACAGGTCTCCCAGGAATCGGTCAAAGTGTAGACAGTTTGAGACATTACTCCCATTGAGAAAAAACTGCATGGCGCCTGTTGTATTCAATCCCGATGCAATTTCTGTGTTTCATCAACACTCTGAAGGCCCACAGATTAAACAATTTCTCCAGATGAGATTCGGTTACTTCTACAGGTCTCCCAGGAATCGGTCAAAGTGTAGACAGTTTGAGACATTACTCCCATTGAGAAAAAACTGCATGGTGCCTGTTGTATTCAAGCCCGATGCAATTTCTGTGTTTCGTCAACACTCTGATGGCCCACAGATTAAAGAATTTCTCCAGATGAGCCTCGGTTACTTCTACAGGTCTCCCAGGAATCGGTCAAAGTGTTGACAGTTTGAGACCTTACTCCCATTGAGAAAAAACTGCATGGTGCCTGTTGTATTCAATCCCCATGCAGTTCCTGTGTTTCATAAACACTCTGAAGGTCCACAGATTACAGAATGCCTCCAGATGTGCTTCGGAAACTACTACAGGTCTTCCAGGGAATGATTAAAGCGTAGACAGTTTCAGACATAACTCCCATGGAGAAAAGTCCTCGTGGTGCCTGTTGTATGCAATCCCGATTCAATTTTTGTGTTCCATCAACACTCTGAAGCTCCACAGATTACCGAATGCCTCCAGAGGTGCTCTTAATCTACTACTTGTCTTCCAGGGAACGATGAAAATGTAGAAAGTTTGAGACATTACTCCCATGGAGAAAGTCGGCATGGTGCCTGTTGTATTCAATCCCGATGCAATTTCTGTGTTTCTTCAACATTCTGAAGGTCCAGAGATTTCGGAATGCCTCCAGACGTGCTTCGGAAACTCTTACTGGACTTCCACTCAACGATTGAAGCGTAGACAGTTTGAGACATTACTCATATGGAGAAAAGTCCGCATGGTGCCTATTGTATTCTATCAAAATGCAATTTCTGTGTTTCATCAACACTCTGAAGGCCCACAGATTACAGAGTGCCTCCAGATGTGCTTGGAAACTACTACTGGCCTTCGAGGAATCTATCAAAATTCGTAGGCAGTTAGAGACATTTGTCACATGGAGAAAATTAAGCATCGTGCCAGTTGTATTTATTCCCGATGCAATTTCCGTGTGTCATCAAGACTCTGAAGGTCCACCGATTACAGAATGCCTCCAGATAGGCGTCGGAAACTACTCCTGGTCTTCCTGGAACCGATTAAAGCGTACACAGAATGAGACATTGCTCCCATGGTGAAAAGTCCTCATGGTGCCTGTTGTATTCAATCCCGATGCAACTTCTGTGTTTCTTCAACACTCTGAAGCTCCATGGATTACGGAATGCCTCCAGATGTGCTTCTTAATCTACTACTTGTCTTCCAGGGAACGATCAAAATGTAGACAGTTTGAGACATTACTCCCATGGAGAAAGTTCGCATGGGGCCTGTTGTATTTTTCCCGATGCAATTTCTGTGTTCCTTTAACATTCTGAAGGTCTACAGATTACAGAATGCCTCCAGATGAGCTTCGGTTACTTCTACAGGTCTCCCAGGAATCGGTCAAAGTGTAGACAGTTTGAGACATTACTCCCATTTAGGAAAAACTGCATGGTGCCTGTTGTATTCAATCCGATGCAATTTCTGTGTTTCGTGAACACTCTGAAGATATACCGATTACAGAAAGCCTCCAGATGTCCTTCGGAAACTACTACTGGTCTTCCAGGGAATGATTAAAGCGTAGACAGTTTGAGACATTACCGCCATTGAGAAAAGTCCGCATGGTGCTTGGTGTATTAAATCCCTTTGCAATTTCTGTGTTTCGTCAACTCTCTGAAGGTCCACCGATTACAGAATGCCTCCACATGTGCGTCGGAAATTACTAATGGTGTTCCTGGAATCGATTAAAGCGTACACAGTTTGAGACATTACTCCCGTGGAGAAAAGTCCACATGGTGCCTGTTGTATTCAATCCTGTAACAATTTCTGTGTTTCAACAACACTCTGAAGCTCCACAGATTACGGAATGCCTCCAGATGTGCTTCGGAAACTGCTACTGGTCTTCCAGGAAATGATTAAGCGTATATAGTTTGAGACATTACTCCAATGGAGAAAATCCGCATGGTGAATGTTGTATTCAATGCCGATTCAATTTTAGTGTTCCATCAACAATCTGAAGCTCCACAGATTACGGAATGCCTCCAGATGTGCTTCCTAATCTACTACTGGTCTTCCAGGGAACGATCAAAATGAAGACAGTTTGAGACATTATTCCCACGGAGAATAGTCCGCATGGTGCCTGTTGTATTCAATCCCAATGCAATTTCTGTGTTTCATCAACACTCGGAAGGTCTACAGATTACCGAATGCATCCAGATGTACTTCGGAAACTACTACTGGTCTTCCATGGAAGATTAAAGCGTAGACAATTTGAGACATTACTCTCATTGAAAATAGTACGCATGGTGTCTGTTGTATTCAATTCCGATGCTATTTCTGTGTTTCATCTACACTCTGAAGGACCACAGATTTCAGAATGCCTCTGGATGTGATTCGGCAACTGCTACTGGTCTTCCATGGAACGATCAAACCGTTTACAGTTTGAGACATTACCGCCATGGAGGAAAGTCCGCATGGTGCCTGTTGTATTCAATCCCGATGCAGTTTCCGTATTTTATCAACACTCTGAAGGTCCGCAGATTACAGAATTCCTCCAGATGTGCTTCGGGAACTACTGGTCCTCTAGGGAACAATCACATCGGAGACAGTTTGAAAAATTACTCCCATGGAGAAAAAACATAATGGTGCCTGTTGTATTTAATCCCGATGCAATTTCTGTGTTTCATCAACACGCGGAAGGACTACAGATTACCGAATGCCTCCAGATGTACTTCTGAAACTACTACTGTTCTTCCATGGAAGATTAAAGCGTAGACAATTTGAGACATTACTCAGATGGAGAAAAGTCCGCATATTGCCTGTTGTATTCAAGCCCAATGCAATTTCTGTGTTTCATCAACACTCTAAATGCCTACAGATTACAGAATGCCTCCAGATGAGCTTCGGTTACTTCTACAGCTCTCCCAGGAATCGGTCAAAGTGTAGACAGTTTGAGACATCACTCCCATTGAGAAAAAACTGCATGGTGCCTGTTGTATTCAATCCCGATGCAATTTTTGTGTTACATCAATACTCTGAAGGCCCACAGATTACAGAATGCCTCCAGATGAGATTCTGTTACTTCTACAGGTCTCCCAGGAATCGGTCAAAGTGTAGACAGTTTGAGACATTACTCCCATTGAGAAAAAACTGCATGGTGCCTGTTGTATTCAATCCCGATGCAATTTCTGTGTTACATCAACACTCTGAAGGCCCACAGATTACAGAATGCCTCCAGATGAGCTTCGGTTACTTCTACAGGTCTCCCAGGATTCGGTCAAAGTGTAGACAGTTTGAGACATTACTCCCATTGAGAAAAAACTGCATGGTGCCTGTTGTATTCAATCCCGATGCAATTTCTGTGTTACATCAACACTCTGAAGGCCCACAGATTACAGAATGCCTCCAGATGAGCTTCGGTTACTTCTACAGGTCTCCCAGGAATCGGTCAAAGTGTAGACAGTTAGAGACATTACTCCCATTGAGAAAAAACTACATGGTGCCTGTTGTATTCAATCCCGATGCAATTTCTGTGTTACATCAACACTCTGAAGGCCCACAGATTACAGAATGCCTCCAGATGAGCTTCGATTACTTCTACAGGTCTCCCAGGAATCGGTCAAAGTGTAGACAGTTTGAGACATTACTCCCATTGAGAAAAAACTGCATGGTGCCTGTTGTATTCAAGCCCGATGCAATTTCTGTGTTTCATCAACACTCTGAAGGCCCATAGATTAAAGAATTTTTCCAGATGAGCTTCGGTTACTTCTACAGGTCTCCCAGGAATCGGTCAAAGTGTAGACTGTTTGAGACATTACTCCCATTGAGAAAAAACTGCATGGTGCCTGTTGTATTCAATCCCCATGCAGTTCCTGTGTTTCATAAACACTCTGAAGGTCCACAGATTACAGAATGCCTCCAGATGTGCTTCGGAAACTACTACAGGTCTTCCAGGGAATGAATAAAGCGTAGACAGTTTTAGACATAACTCCCATGGAGAAAAGTCCTCATGGTGCTTGTTGTATTCAATTCCGATGCAATTTCTGTGTTTCTTCAACATTCTGAAGGTCCAGAGATTACGGAATGCCTCCAGACGTGCTTCGGAAACTCTTACTGGACTTCCACTGAACGATTGAAGCGTAGACAGTTTGAGACGTTACTCATATGGAGAAAAGTCCGCATGGTGCCTATTGTATTCTATCAAAATGCAATTTCTGTGTTTCATCAACACTCTGAAGGCCCACAGATTACAGTGTGCCTCCAGATGTGCTAGGAAACTACTACTGGTCTTCGAGGAATCTATCAAAATTCGTAGGCAGTTAGAGACATTTGTCACATGGAGAAAATTAAGCATCGTGCCTGTTGTATTTAATCCCGATGCAATTTCTGTGTGTCATCAAGACTCTGAAGGTTAACCGATTACAGAATGCCTCCAGATAGGCGTCGGAAACTACTCCTGGTCTTCCTGGAACCGATTAAAGCGTACACAGTATGAGACATTACTCCCATGGTGAAAAGTCCTCATGGTGGCTGTTGTATTCAATCCCGATGCAATTGCTGTGTTTCTTCAACACTCTGAAGCTCCATGAATTACGGAATGCCTCCAGATGTGCTTCTTAATCTACTACTTGTCTTCCAGGGAACGATCAAAATGTAGACAGTTTGAGACATTACTCCCATGGAGAAAGTCCGCATGGGGCCTGTTGTATTCTTCCCGATGTAATTTCTGTGTTTCTTTAACATTCTGAAGGTCCACAGATTACAGAATGCCTCCAGATGAGCTTCGGTTACTTCTACAGGTCTCCCAGGAATCGGTCAAAGTGTAGACAGTTTGAGACATTACTCCCATTTAGGAAAAACTGCATGGTGCCTGTTGTATTCAATCCCGATGCAATTTCTGTGTTTCGTGAACACTCTGAAGATATACCGATTACAGAAAGCCTCCAGATGTGCTTCGGAAACTACTACTGGTCTTCCAGGGAATGATTAAAGCGTAGACAGTTTGAGACATTACCGCCATTGAGAAAAGTCCGCATGGTGCTTGGTGTATTAAATCCCTTTGCAATTTCTGTGTTTCGTCAACACTCTGAAGGTCCACCGATTACAGAATGCCTCCACATGTGCGTCGGAAATTACTAATGGTGTTCCTGGTATCGATTAAAGCGTACACAGTTTGAGACATTTCTCCCGTGGAGAAAAGTCCGCATGGTGCCTGTTGTATTCAATCCTGTAACAATTTCTGTGTTTCAACAACACTCTGAAGCTCCACAGATTACGGAATGCCTCCAGATGTGCTTCGGAAACTACTACTGGTCTTCCAGGGAATGATTAAGCGTATACAGTTTGAGACATTACTCCCATGGAGAAAAGTCCGCATCGTGGATGTTGTATTCAATGCCGATTCAATTTTAGTGTTCCATCAACAATCTGAAGCTCCACAGATTACGGAATGCCTCCAGGTGTGGTCCTTAATCCACTACTGGTCTTCCAGGGAACGATCAAAATGAAGACAGTTTGAGACATTATTCCCACGGAGAATAGTCCGCATGGTGCCTGTTGTATTCAATCCCAATGCAATTTCTGTGTTTCATCAACACTCGGAAGGTCTACAGATTACCGAATGCATCCAGATGTACTTCGGAAACTACTACTGGTCTTCCATGGAAGATTAAAGCGTAGACAATTTGAGACATTACTCAGATGGAGAAAAGTCCGCATATTGCCTGTTGTATTCAAGCCCAATGCAAATTCTGTGTTTCATCAACACTCTGAATGCCCACAGATTACAGAATGCCTCCAGATGACCTTCGGTTACTTCTACAGGTCTCCCAGGAATCGGTAAAGTGTAGACAGTTTGAGACATTACTCCCATTGAGAAAAAACGGCATGGTGCCTGTTGTATTCAAGCCCGATGCAATTTCTGTGTTTCATCTACACTCTGAAGGACCACAGATTTCAGAATGCCTCTGGATGTGATTCGGCAACTGCTACTGGTCTTCCATGGAACGATCAAACCGTTTACAGTTTGAGACATTACCGCCATGGAGGAAAGTCCGCATGGTGCCTGTTGTATTCAATCCCGATGCAGTTTCCGTATTTTATCAACACTCTGAAGGTCCGCAGATTTCAGAATTCCTATAGATGTGCTTCGGGAACTACTGGTCTTCTAGGGAACAATCACATCGGAGACAGTTTGAAAAATTACTCCCATGGACAAAAAACACAATGGTGCCTGTTGTATTCAATCCCGATGCAATTTCTGTGTTTCATCAACACGCGGAAGTACTACAGATTACCGAATGCCTCCAGATGTACTTCTGAAACTACTACTGGTCTTCCATGGAAGATTAAAGCGTAGACAATTTGAGACATTACTCAGATGGAGAAAAGTCCGCATATTGCCTGTTGTATTCAAGCCCAATGTAATTTCTGTGTTTCATCAACACTCTGAATGCCAACAGATTACAGAATGACTCCAGATGAGCTTCGGTTACTTCTACAGGTCTCCCAGGAATCGGTAAAGTGTAGACAGTTTGAGACATTACTCCCATTGAGAAAAAACGGCATGGTGCCTGTTGAATTCAAGCCCGATGCAATTTCTGTGTTTCATCAACACTCTGAAGGCCCACAGATTACAGAATTTCTCCAGATGAGATTCGGTTACTTCTACAGGTCTCCCAGGAATCTGTCAAATTGTAGACAGTTTGAGACATTACTCCCATTGAGAAAAAACTGCATGGTGCCTGTTGTATTCAATCCCGATGCAATTTCTGTGTTTCATAAACACTCTGAAGGTCCACAGATCACAGAATGCCTCAAGATGTGCTTCGGAAACTACTACTGGTCTCCCAGAGAACGATCAAAGCGTAGACAGTTTGAGTCATTACTCCCATGGAGAAAAGTCCGCATGGTGCCTGTTGTATTCAATCCCGATGCATTTCTGTGTTTCGTTAACACTCTGAAGATCCACCGATTACATAAAGCGTCTAGATCGCTTCGGAAACTACTACAGGTCTACCAGGGAATGATGAAAGCGTAGACAGTTTGAGACATATCTCCCATGGAGAAAAGTCCTCATGGTGCCTGTTGTATGCAATCCCGATTCAATTTTTGTATTAAATCAACACTCTGAAGCTCCACAGATTACCGAATGCCTCCAGATGTGCTTCTTAATCTACTACTTGTCTTCCAGGGAACGATGAAAATGTAGACAGTTTGAGACATTACTCCCATGGAGAAAGTGCGCATGGTGCCTGTTGTATTCAATCCCGATGCAATTTCTGTGATTCTTCAACATTCTGAAGGTCCACAGTTTACGGAATGCCTCCAGATGTGCTTCGGAAGCTGTTACTGGACTTCCACTGAACGATTGAATCGTAGTTAGTTTGAGACATTACTCACATGGAGAAAAGTCCGCATGGTGCCTATTGTATTCTATCCCGATGCAATTTCTGTGTTTCATCAACACTCGGAAGGCCCACAGATTACAGAGTGCCTTTAGATGTGCTTGGAAACTACTACTGGTCTTCGAGGAATCGATCAAAATACGTAGGCACTTAGAGACATTTCTCCCATGGAGAAAAGTAAGCATCGTGCCTGTTGTATTTAATCCCGATGCAATTTCTGTGTTTCATCAACACTCTGAAGGTCCACCGATTACAGAATGGTTCCAGATAGGCGTTGGAAACTACTCCTGGTCTTCCTGGAACCGATTAAAGCGTACACAGTATGAGAAATTACTCCCATGGTGAAAAGTCCCTATGGTGCCTGTTGTATTATATCCCGATGCAATTTCTGTGTTTCATTAACACTCTGGAGCCCCACAGATTACAGAATGCCACCAGATGTGCCTTGGTAACCACTACTGGTCTTCCAGGGAACGATCAAAGGTAAACTGTTTGAGACATTACTCCCTTGGAGAAAAGACCGCATGGTACCTGTTGTATTCAATCCCGATGCAATACCTCTGTTTCAGCAACACTCTGAATTTACACAGATTAGAGAATGAATCCTGAATAGTTTCGGAAACTACTACTTGTCTTTCAGGGAACGATAAAAGCGTAGACAATTTGAGACATTATTCCCACGGAGAAAAGTCAGCAAAGTGCCTGTTGTATTTAATCCCGATGCAATTTCTGTGTTTCTCAATACTCTGATGGTCCACAGATTACAGAATGCCTCCAGATGTGCTTCGGAAACTACTACTGGTCTTTCAGGGAAGGATCAAAACGTAGACAGTTTGAGACATAACTCCCATGGAGAAAAGTCCGTATGTTGTCTGTTGTATCCAATCCCGTTGCCATTTCTGTGTTTCCTCAACACTCTGAAGTTCCAACGATTACAGAATGCCTCCAGATGTGCTTCTTAATCTACTACTTGTCATCCAGGGAACGATCAAAGCGTAGACAGTTTGAGACACTACTCCCATGGAGAAAAGTCCGCATGGTGCCAGTTGTATCCAATCCCGATGCAATTTCAGTGTTTCATCAACACTCAGAAGATCCACAGATTACGGAATACCTCCAGATGTGCTTCGGAAACTACTACTGGCCTTCCATGGAATGATTAAAATGTAGACAGTTTGTGACATTACTCCCATGGAGAAAACTCCGCATGGTGCCTCTTGTATGAAAATCCCGATGCAATTTCTGTGTTTCATCAACACACGGAAGGTCCACAGATTACAGAGTGCCCCCAGATGTGCTTGGAAACTACAACTGGTCTTCGAGGAACTGATCAAAATTCGTAGATAGTTTGGGACATTTCTCCCATGGAGAGAAGTCCGCATTGTGCCTGTTGTATTCAATCCCGATTCAATTTCAGTGTTGCATCAACACTCTGAAGGTCCACAGATTACGGAATGCCTCCATATGTGCTTCGGAAACTACTACTGGTCTTCCAGGGAACGATCAAAGCGTAGACACTGGGAGGCATTACTCCCATGGAGAAAAGTCCGCATGGTGCCTGTTGTATTCAATCCCGATGCAATTTATGTGTTTCATCAACACTCTGAATCTCCACAGATTACGGAATGCCTCCAGATGTGCTTCGGAAACTACTACTGGCCTTCCAGGGAATGATTAAAGCGTAGACAGTTTGAGACATTACTCCCATGGAGAAAAGTCCGCATGGTGCCTGTTGTATTCAATCCCGATTTAATTTCTGTGTTCCATCAACACTCTGAATGTATACAGATAACACAATGGCTCCAGATGTGCTTCGCAAACTACTACTGGTATTCCAGGGAACGATCAAAACGTTTACAGTTTGAGACATTACTCCCATGGAGAAAAGTCCGCATGGTGCCTGTTGTATTCAATCCCGATGAAATTTCTGTGATTCTTCTTTACATTCTGAAGGTCCACAGATTACGGAATGCCTCCAGATGTGCTTCGGAAACTGTTACTGGACTTCCACTGAACGATTGAAGCGTAGATAGTTTGACACATTACTCACATGGAGAAAAGTCCGCATGGTGCCTACTGTATTCTATCCCGATGCAATTTCTGTGTTTCATCAACACTCGGAAGGCCCACAGATTACAGAGTCCCTTTAGATGTGCTTGGAAACTACTACTGGTCTTCGAGGAATCGATCAAAATACGTAGGCACTTAGAGACAATTCTCCCATGGAGAAAAGTAAGCATCGTGCCTGTTGTATTCAATCCCGATGCAATGTCTGTGTTTCATCAACACTCTGAAGCTCCATGGATTACGGAATGCCTCCAGATGTGCTTCTTAATCTACTACTTGTCTTCCAGGAAACGATCAAACTGTAGACAGTTTGAGACATTACTCCCATGGAGAAAGTCCGCATGGGGCGTGTTGTACTCAATCCCGATGCAATTTCTGTGTTTCTTCAACATTCTGAAGGTCCACAGATTACAGAATGCCTCCAGATGAGCTTCGGTTACTTCTACAGGTCTCCCAGGAATCGGTCAAAGTGTAGACAGTTTGAGACATTACTCCCATTTAGGAAAAACTGCATGGTGCCTGTTGTATTCAATCCCGATGCAATTTCTGTGTTTCGTGAACACTCTGAAGATATACCGATTACAGAAAGCCTCCAGATGTGCTTCGGAAACTACTACTGGTCTTCCAGGGAATGATTAAAGCGTAGACAGTTTGAGACATTACCGCCATTGAGAAAAGTCCGCATGGTGCTTGGTGTATTAAATCCCTTTGCAATTTCTGTGTTTCGTCAACACTCTGAAGGTCCACCGATTACAGAATGCCTCCACATGTGCGTCGGAAATTACTAATGGTGTTCCTGGAATCGATTAAAGCGTACACAGTTTGAGACATTTCTCCCGTGGAGAAAAGTCCGCATGGTGCCTGTTGTATTCAATCCTGTAACAATTTCTGTGTTTCAACAACACTCTGAAGCTCCACAGATTACGGAATGCCTCCAGATGTGCTTCGGAAACTACTACTGGTCTTCCAGGGAATGATTAAGCGTATACAGTTTGAGACATTACTCCCATGGAGAAAAGTCCGCATCGTGGATGTTGTATTCAATGCCGATTCAATTTTAGTGTTCCATCAACAATCTGAAGCTCCACAGATTACGGAATGCCTCCAGGTGTGGTCCTTAATCCACTACTGGTCTTCCAGGGAACGATCAAAATGAAGACAGTTTGGGACATTATTCCCACGGAGAATAGTCCGCATGGTGCCTGTTGTATTCAATCCCAATGCAATTTCTGTGTTTCATCAACACTCGGAAGGTCTACAGATTACCGAATGCATCCAGATGTACTTCGGAAACTACTACTGGTCTTCCATGGAAGATTAAAGCGTAGACAATTTGAGACATTACTCAGATGGAGAAAAGTCCGCATATTGCCTGTTGTATTCAAGCCCAATGCAAATTCTGTGTTTCATCAACACTCTGAATGCCCACAGATTACAGAATGCCTCCAGATGACCTTCGGTTACTTCTACAGGTCTCCCAGGAATCGGTAAAGTGTAGACAGTTTGAGACATTACTCCCATTGAGAAAAAACGGCATGGTGCCTGTTGTATTCAAGCCCGATGCAATTTCTGTGTTTCATCTACACTCTGAAGGACCACAGATTTCAGAATGCCTCTGGATGTGATTCGGCAACTGCTACTGGTCTTCCATGGAACGATCAAACCGTTTACAGTTTGAGACATTACCGCCATGGAGGAAAGTCCGCATGGTGCCTGTTGTATTCAATCCCGATGCAGTTTCCGTATTTTATCAACACTCTGAAGGTCCGCAGATTTCAGAATTCCTATAGATGTGCTTCGGGAACTACTGGTCTTCTAGGGAACAATCACATCGGAGACAGTTTGAAAAATTACTCCCATGGACAAAAAACATAATGGTGCCTGTTGTATTCAATCCCGATGCAATTTCTGTGTTTCATCAACACGCGGAAGTACTACAGATTACCGAATGCCTCCAGATGTACTTCTGAAACTACTACTGGTCTTCCATGGAAGATTAAAGCGTAGACAATTTGAGACATTACTCAGATGGAGAAAAGTCCGCATATTGCCTGTTGTATTCAAGCCCAATGTAATTTCTGTGTTTCATCAACACTCTGAATGCCAACAGATTACAGAATGACTCCAGATGAGCTTCGGTTACTTCTACAGGTCTCCCAGGAATCGGTAAAGTGTAGACAGTTTGAGACATTACTCCCATTGAGAAAAAACGGCATGGTGCCTGTTGAATTCAAGCCCGATGCAATTTCTGTGTTTCATCAACACTCTGAAGGCCCACAGATTACAGAATTTCTCCAGATGAGATTCGGTTACTTCTACAGGTCTCCCAGGAATCTGTGAAATTGTAGACAGTTTGAGACATTACTCCCATTGAGAAAAAACTGCATGGTGCCTGTTGTATTCAATCCCGATGCAATTTCTGTGTTTCATAAACACTCTGAAGGTCCACAGATCACAGAATGCCTCAAGATGTGCTTCGGAAACTACTACTGGTCTCCCAGAGAACGATCAAAGCGTAGACAGTTTGAGTCATTACTCCCATGGAGAAAAGTCCGCATGGTGCCTGTTGTATTCAATCCCGATGCATTTCTGTGTTTCGTTAACACTCTGAAGATCCACCGATTACATAAAGCGTCTAGATCGCTTCGGAAACTACTACAGGTCTACCAGGGAATGATGAAAGCGTAGACAGTTTGAGACATATCTCCCATGGAGAAAAGTCCTCATGGTGCCTGTTGTATGCAATCCCGATTCAATTTTTGTATTAAATCAACACTCTGAAGCTCCACAGATTACCGAATGCCTCCAGATGTGCTTCTTAATCTACTACTTGTCTTCCAGGGAACGATGAAAATGTAGACAGTTTGAGACATTACTCCCATGGAGAAAGTGCGCATGGTGCCTGTTGTATTCAATCCCGATGCAATTTCTGTGATTCTTCAACATTCTGAAGGTCCACAGATTACGGAATGCCTCCAGATGTGCTTCGGAAGCTGTTACTGGACTTCCACTGAACGATTGAATCGTAGTTAGTTTGAGACATTACTCACATGGAGAAAAGTCCGCATGGTGCCTATTGTATTCTATCCCGATGCAATTTCTGTGTTTCATCAACACTCGGAAGGCCCACAGATTACAGAGTGCCTTTAGATGTGCTTGGAAACTACTACTGGTCTTCGAGGAATCGATCAAAATACGTAGGCACTTAGAGACATTTCTCCCATGGAGAAAAGTAAGCATCGTGCCTGTTGTATTTAATCCCGATGCAATTTCTGTGTTTCATCAACACTCTGAAGGTCCACCGATTACAGAATGGTTCCAGATAGGCGTTGGAAACTACTCCTGGTCTTCCTGGAACCGATTAAAGCGTACACAGTATGAGAAATTACTCCCATGGTGAAAAGTCCCTATGGTGCCTGTTGTATTATATCCCGATGCAATTTCTGTGTTTCATTAACACTCTGGAGCCCCACAGATTACAGAATGCCACCAGATGTGCCTTGGTAACCACTACTGGTCTTCCAGGGAACGATCAAAGGTAAACTGTTTGAGACATTACTCCCTTGGAGAAAAGACCGCATGGTACCTGTTGTATTCAATCCCGATGCAATACCTCTGTTTCAGCAACACTCTGAATTTACACAGATTAGAGAATGAATCCTGAATAGTTTCGGAAACTACTACTTGTCTTTCAGGGAACGATAAAAGCGTAGACAATTTGAGACATTATTCCCACGGAGAAAAGTCAGCAAAGTGCCTGTTGTATTTAATCCCGATGCAATTTCTGTGTTTCTCAATACTCTGATGGTCCACAGATTACAGAATGCCTCCAGATGTGCTTCGGAAACTACTACTGGTCTTCCAGGGAAGGATCAAAACGTAGACAGTTTGAGACATAACTCCCATGGAGAAAAGTCCGTATGTTGTCTGTTGTATCCAATCCCGTTGCCATTTCTGTGTTTCCTCAACACTCTGAAGTTCCAACGATTACAGAATGCCTCCAGATGTGCTTCTTAATCTACTACTTGTCATCCAGGGAACGATCAAAGCGTAGACAGTTTGAGACACTACTCCCATGGAGAAAAGTCCGCATGGTGCCAGTTGTATCCAATCCCGATGCAATTTCAGTGTTTCATCAACACTCAGAAGATCCACAGATTACGGAATACCTCCAGATGTGCTTCGGAAACTACTACTGGCCTTCCATGGAATGATTAAAATGTAGACAGTTTGTGACATTACTCCCATGGAGAAAACTCCGCATGGTGCCTCTTGTATGAAAATCCCGATGCAATTTCTGTGTTTCATCAACACACGGAAGGTCCACAGATTACAGAGTGCCCCCAGATGTGCTTGGAAACTACAACTGGTCTTCGAGGAACTGATCAAAATTCGTAGATAGTTTGGGACATTTCTCCCATGGAGAGAAGTCCGCATTGTGCCTGTTGTATTCAATCCCGATTCAATTTCAGTGTTGCATCAACACTCTGAAGGTCCACAGATTACGGAATGCCTCCATATGTGCTTCGGAAACTACTACTGGTCTTCCAGGGAACGATCAAAGCGTAGACACTGGGAGGCATTACTCCCATGGAGAAAAGTCCGCATGGTGCCTGTTGTATTCAATCCCGATGCAATTTATGTGTTTCATCAACACTCTGAATCTCCACAGATTACGGAATGCCTCCAGATGTGCTTCGGAAACTACTACTGGCCTTCCAGGGAATGATTAAAGCGTAGACAGTTTGAGACATTACTCCCATGGAGAAAAGTCCGCATGGTGCCTGTTGTATTCAATCCCGATTTAATTTCTGTGTTCCATCAACACTCTGAATGTATACAGATAACACAATGGCTCCAGATGTGCTTCGCAAACTACTACTGGTATTCCAGGGAACGATCAAAACGTTTACAGTTTGAGACATTACTCCCATGGAGAAAAGTCCGCATGGTGCCTGTTGTATTCAATCCCGATGAAATTTCTGTGATTCTTCTTTACATTCTGAAGGTCCACAGATTACGGAATGCCTCCAGATGTGCTTCGGAAACTGTTACTGGACTTCCACTGAACGATTGAAGCGTAGATAGTTTGACACATTACTCACATGGAGAAAAGTCCGCATGGTGCCTACTGTATTCTATCCCGATGCAATTTCTGTGTTTCATCAACACTCGGAAGGCCCACAGATTACAGAGTCCCTTTAGATGTGCTTGGAAACTACTACTGGTCTTCGAGGAATCGATCAAAATACGTAGGCACTTAGAGACATTTCTCCCATGGAGAAAAGTAAGCATTGTGCCTGTTGTATTCAATCCCGATGCAATGTCTGTGTTTCATCAACACTCTGAAGCTCCATGGATTACGGAATGCCTCCAGATGTGCTTCTTAATCTACTACTTGTCTTCCAGGAAACGATCAAACTGTAGACAGTTTGAGACATTACTCCCATGGAGAAAGTCCGCATGGGGCGTGTTGTACTCAATCCCGATGCAATTTCTGTGTTTCTTCAACATTCTGAAGGTCCACAGATTACAGAATGCCTCCAGATGAGCTTCGGTTACTTCTACAGGTCTCCCAGGAATCGGCCAAAGTGTAGACAGTTTGAGACATTACTCCCATTGAGAAAAAACTGCATGGTGCCTGTTGTATTCAATCCCGATGCAATTTCTGCGTTTCATCAACACTCTGGAGGTCCACAGATTACAGAATGCCTCCAGATGTGCTTCTTAATCTACTACTTGTCTTCCAGGGAACGATCAAAATGAAGACAGATTGAGACATTACTCCAATGGAGAAAGTCCGCACGGTGCCTGTTGTATTCAATCCCGTTGCAATTTCTGTGTTTCTTCAACATTCTGAAGGACCACAGATTACAGAATGATTCCAGATGTGCTTCGGAAACTGTTACTGGACTTCCAATGAACGATCGAAGCGTAGACAGTTTGAGACATTACTCCTATGGGGAAAAGTCCGCATGGTGCCTGTTGTATTCAATTCCGATTCACTTTCTGTGTTTCATCAACACTCCGAATGTCCACAGATTACAGAATATCTCCGGATATGCTTTGAAACTTCTACAGGTCTTAGAGGGATCGATCAAAATTCGTAGACTGTTTAAGACATTTCTCCTAAGGAGAAAGGTCCGCATGGTGCCTGTTGTATTTAATCCCGATGCAATTTCTGTGTTTCATCAACACTCTGAACGTCCACGGATTACAGAATGCCTCCAGATGTGCTTCGGAAACTACTACTGGTGTTCCAGCAGTAGATCAAAGCGTAGACAGTTTGAGACATTACTCCCATGGAGAAAGGTCCGCATGGTGCCTGTTGTATTATATCCCGATGCAATTTCTGTGTTTCATTAACACTCTGGGGTACCACAGATTACAGAATGCCACCAGATGTGCCTTGGTAACTACTACTGGTCTTCCAGGGAACGATCAAAGGTAAACTGTTTGAGACATTACTCCCTTGGAGAAAAGACCGCATGGTACCTGTTGTATTCAATCCCGATGCAATTTCTTTGTTTCATCAACACTCTGAATTTACACAGATTAGAGAATGAATCCTTATTAGCTTCGGAAACTACTACTTGTCTTTCAGGGAACGATAAAAGCGTAGACAATTTGAGACATTAATCCCACGGAGAAAAGTCAGCAAAGTGCCTGTTGTATTTAATCCCGATGGAATTTCTGTGTTTCTCAATACTCTGATGGTCCGCAGATTACAGAATGCCTCCAGATGTGCTTCGGAAACTACTACTGGTCTTCCAGGGAAGGATCAAAGCGTAGACAGTTTGAGACATTATTCCCATGGAGAAAAGTCCGCATGGTGCCTGTTATATTCAATCCCGATGCATTTTCTGTGTTTCATCAACACGCTGAAGGAACACTGATTACAGAAGGCCTCCAGATGTGCATCGGAAACTACTACTGGCCTTCCATGGAATGATTAAAGTGTAGACAGTTTGAGACATTACTCCCATGGAGAAAAGTCCTCATGGTTCCAGTGGTATCCAATCCCGATGCAATTTCAGTGTTTCATCAACAGTTTGAAGGTCCAATGTTTACAGAATGCCTCCAGATGTGCTTGGAAAGTACTAATGGTGTTCGAGGAATCGTAAAAATTATTAGACAGTTTGAGACATTTCTCCCATGGAGAAAAATCCGCATGTTGCTTCTTGTATTCAATCCCGATGCAATTTATGTGTTTCTGCAACATTCTCAAGGACCACAGATTACAGAATGCCCCCAGTTGTGCATCGGAAACTACTACTGGCCTTCCAGGGATTGATTAAAGCGTAGACAGTTTGAGACATTACTCCCATGGAGAAAAGTCCGCATGGTGCCTGTTGTATTCAATCCCGATGTAATTTCTGTGTTCCATCAACACTCTGAATGTCCACAGATAACAGAATGGCTCCAGATGTGCTTCGCAAACTACTACTGGTATTCCAGGTAACGATCAAAACGTTTACAGTTTGAGACATTAATCCCATGGAGAAAAGTGCTCATGGTGCGGTTGTATCCCATCCCGATGCAATTTCTGTGTTTCATCAATACTCTGTAGATCCACTGATTACGGAATGTCTCCAGATGTGCTTCTTAATCTACTACTTGTCTTCCAGGGAACGATCAAAATGAAGACAGATTGAGGCATTACTCCCATGGAGAAAGTCCGCACGGTGCCTGTTGTATTCAATCCCGTTGCAATTTCTGTGTTTCTTCAACATTCTGAAGGACCACAGATTACAGAATTAATCCAGATGTGCTTCGGAAACTGTTACTGGACTTCCAATGAACGATCGAAGCGTAGACAGTTTGAGACATTACTCCTATGGGGAAAAGTCCGCATGGTGCCTGTTGTATTCAATTCCGATTCACTTTCTGTGTTTCATCAACACTCCGAATGTCCACAGATTACAGAATGCCTCCGGATATGCTTTGAAACTACTACAGGTCTTAGAGGGATCGATCAAAATTCGTAGACTGTTTAAGACATTTCTCCTAAGGACAAAGGTCTGCATGGTGCCTGTTGTATTTAATCCCGATGCGATTTCTGTGTTTCATCAACACTCTGAAGGTCCACGGATTACAGAATGCCTCCAGATGTGCTTCGGAAACTACTACTGGTGTTCCAGCAGTAGATCAAAGCGTAGACAGTTTGAGACATTACTCCCATGGAGAAAGGTCCGCATGGTGCCTGTTGTATTATATCCCGATGCAATTTCTGTGTTTCATTAACACTCTGGAGAACCACAGATTACAGAATGCCACCAGATGTGCCTTGGTAACTACTACTGGTCTTCCAGGGAACGATCAAAGGTAAACTGTTTGAGACATTACTCCCTTGGAGAAAAGACCGCATGCTACCTGTTGTATTCAATCCCGATGCAATTTCTCTGTTTCATCAACACTCTGAATTTACACAGATTAGAGAATGAATCCTTATTAGCTTCGGAAGCTTCTACTTGTCTTTCAGGGAACGATAAAAGCGTAGACAATTTGAGACATTAATCCCACGGAGAAAAGTCAGCAAAGTGCCTGTTGTATTTAATCCCGATGCAATTTCTGTGTTTCTCAATACTCTGATGGTCCACAGATTACAGAATGCCTCCAGATGTGCATCGGAAACTACTACTGGCCTTCCATGGAATGATTAAAGTGTAGACAGTTTAAGACATTACTCCCATGGAGAAAAGTCCTCATGGTTCCAGTGGTATCCAATCCCGATGCAATTTCAGTGTTTCATCAACAGTCTGAAGGTCCAATGTTTACAGAATGCCTCCAGATGTGCTTCGGAAACTACTACAGGTCTTCCAGGGAAGGATCAAAGCGTAGACAGTTTGAGACATAACTCCCATGGAGAAAAGTCCGTATGTTGTCTGTTGTATCCAATCCCGTTGCCATTTCTGTGTTTCGACAACACTCTGAAGTTCCAACGATTACAGAATGCCTCCAGATGTGCTTCTTAATCTACTACTTGTCATCCAGGGAACGATCAAAGCGTAGACAGTTTGAGACACTACTCCCATGGAGAAAAGTCCGCATGGTGCCAGTTGTATCCAATCCCGATGCAATTTCAGTGTTTCATCAACACTCAGAAGATCCACAGATTACGGAATACCTCCAGATGAGCTTCGGAAACTACTACTGGCCTTCCATGGAATGATTAAAATGTAGACAGTTTGTGACATTACTCCCATGGAGAAAACTCCGCATGGTGCCTCTTGTATGAAAATCCCGATGCAATTTCTGTGTTTCATCAACACACGGAAGGTCCACAGATTACAGAGTGCCCCCAGATGTGCTTGGAAACTACAACTGGTCTTCGAGGAACTGATCAAAATTCGTAGATAGTTTGGGACATTTCTCCCATGGAGAGAAGTCCGCATTGTGCCTGTTGTATTCAATCCCGATTCAATTTCAGTGTTGCATCAACACTCTGAAGGTCCACAGATTACGGAATGCCTCCATATGTGCTTCGGAAACTACTACTGGTCTTCCAGGGAACGATCAAAGCGTAGACACTGGGAGGCATTACTCCCATGGAGAAAAGTCCGCATGGTGCCTGTTGTATTCAATCCCGATGCAATTTCTGTGTTTCATCAACACTCTGAAGCTCCACAGATTACGGAATGCCTCCAGATGTGCTTCGGAAACTACTACTGGCCTTCCAGGGAATGATTAAAGCGTAGACAGTTTGACACATTACTCACATGGAGAAAAGTCCGCATGGTGCCTACTGTATTCTATCCCGATGCAATTTCTATGTTTCATCAACACTCGGAAGGCCCACAGATTACAGAGTGCCTTTAGATGTGCTTGGAAACTACTACTGGTCTTCGAGGAATCGATCAAAATTCGTAGGCACTTAGAGACATTTCTCCCATGGAGAAAAGTAAGCATCGTGCCTGTTGTATTCAATCCCGATGCAATGTCTGTGTTTCATCAACACTCTGAAGCTCCATGGATTACGGAATGCCTCCAGATGTGCTTCTTAATCTACTACTTGTCTTCCAGGAAACGATCAAACTGTAGACAGTTTGAGACATTACTCCCATGGAGAAAGTCCGCATGGGGCGTGTTGTACTCAATCCCGATGCAATTTCTGTGTTTCTTCAACATTCTGAAGGTCCACAGATTACAGAATGCCTCCAGATGAGCTTCGGTTACTTCTACAGGTCTCCCAGGAATCGGCCAAAGTGTAGACAGTTTGAGACATTACTCCCATTGAGAAAAAACTGCATGGTGCCTGTTGTATTCAATCCCGATGCAATTTCTGCGTTTCATCAACACTCTGGAGGTCCACAGATTACAGAATGCCTCCAGATGTGCTTCTTAATCTACTACTTGTCTTCCAGGGAACGATCAAAATGAAGACAGATTGAGACATTACTCCCATGGAGAAAGTCCGCACGGTGCCTGTTGCATTCAATCCCGTTGCAATTTCTGTGTTTCTTCAACATTCTGAAGGACCACAGATTACAGAATGATTCCAGATGTGCTTCGGAAACTGTTACTGGACTTCCAGTGAACGATCGAAGCGTAGACAGTTTGAGACATTACTCCTATGGGGAAAAGTCCGCATGGTGCCTGTTGTATTCAATTCCGATTCACTTTCTGTGTTTCATCAACACTCCGAATGTCCACAGATTACAGAATGCCTCCGGATATGCTTTGAAACTACTACAGGTCTTAGAGGGATCGATCAAAATTCGTAGACTGTTTAAGACATTTCTCCTAAGGAGAAAGGTCTGCATGGTGCCTGTTGTATTTAATCCCGATGCAATTTCTGTGTTTCATCAACACTCTGAAGGTCCACGGATTACAGAATGCCTCCAGATGTGCTTCGGAAACTACTACTGGTGTTCCAGCAGTAGATCAAAGCGTAGACAGTTTGAGACATTACTCCCATGGAGAAAGGTCCGCATGGTGCCTGTTGTATTATATCCCGATGCAATTTCTGTGTTTCATTAACACTCTGGAGAACCACAGATTACAGAATGCCACCAGATGTGCCTTGGTAACTACTACTGGTCTTCCAGGGAACGATCAAAGGTAAACTGTTTGAGACATTACTCCCTTGGAGAAAAGACCGCATGGTACCTGTTGTATTCAATCCCGATGCAATTTCTCTGTTTCATCAACACTCTGAATTTACACAGATTAGAGAATGAATCCTTATTAGCTTCGGAAACTACTACTTGTCTTTCAGGGAACGATAAAAGCTTGGACAATTTGAGACATTAATCCCACGGAGAAAAGTCAGCAAAGTGCCTGTTGTATTTAATCCCGATGCAATTTCTGTGTTTCTCAATACTCTGATGGTCCACAGATTACAGAATGCCTCCAGATGTGCTTCGGAAACTACTACTGGTCTTCCAGGGAAGGATCAACGCGTAGACAGTTTGAGACATTATTCCCATGGAGAAAAGTCCGCATGGTGCCTGTTATATTCAATCCTGATGCATTTTCTGTGTTTCATCAACACGCTGAAGGAACACTGATTACAGAATGCCTCCAGATGTGCATCGGAAACTACTACTGGCCTTCCATGGAATGATTAAATTGTAGACAGTTTGAGACATTACTCCCATGGAGAAAAGTCCTCATGGTTCCAGTGGTATCCAATCCCGATGCAATTTCAGTGTTTCATCAACAGTCTGAAGGTCCAATGTTTACAGAATGCCTCCAGATGTGCTTCGGAAACTACTACAGGTCTTCCAGGGAAGGATCAAAGCGTAGACAGTTTGAGACATAACTCCCATGGAGAAAAGTCCGTATGTTGTCTGTTGTATCCAATCCCGTTGCCATTTCTGTGTTTCGTCAACACTCTGAAGTTCCAACGATTACAGAATGCCTCCAGATGTGCTTCTTAATCTACTACCTGTCATCCAGGGAACGATCAAAGCGTAGACAGTTTGAGACACTACTCCCATGGAGAAAAGTCCGCATGGTGCCAGTTGTATCCAATCCCGATGCAATTTCAGTGTTTCATCAACACTCTGAAGATCCACAGATTACGGAATACCTCCAGATGTGCTTCGGAAACTACTACTGGCCTTCCATGGAATGATTAAAATGTAGACAGTTTGTGACATTACTCCCATGGAGAAAACTCCGCATGGTGCCTCTTGTATGAAAATCCCGATGCAATTTCTGTGTTTCATCAACACACGGAAGGTCCACAGATTACAGAGTGCCCCCAGATGTGCTTGGAAACTACAACTGGTCTTCGAGGAACTGATCAAAATTCGTAGATAGTTTGGGACATTTCTCCCATGGAGAGAAGTCCGCATTGTGCCTGTTGTATTCAATCCCGATTCAATTTCAGTGTTGCATCAACACTCTGAAGGTCCACAGATTACGGAATGCCTCCATATGTGCTTCGGAAACTACTACTGGTCTTCCAGGGAACGATCAAAGCGTAGACACTGGGAGGCATTACTCCCATGGAGAAAAGTCCGCATGGTGCCTGTTGTATTCAATCCCGATGCAATTTCTGTGTTTCATCAACACTCTGAAGCTCCACAGATTACGGAATGCCTCCAGATGTGCTTCGGAAACTACTACTGGCCTTCCAGGGAATGATTAAAGCGTAGACAGTTTGAGACATTACTCCCATGGAGAAAAGTCCGCATGGTGCCTGTTGTATTCAATCCCGATTTAATTTCTGTGTTCCATCAACACTCTGAATGTATACAGATAACACAATGGCTCCAGATGTGCTTCGCAAACTACTACTGGTGTTCCAGGGAACGATCAAAACGTTTACAGTTTGAGACATTACTCCCATGGAGAAATGTCCGCATGGTGCCTGTTGTATTCAATCCCGATGCAATTTCTGTGATTCTTCCTTACATTCTGAAGGTCCACAGATTACGGAATGCCTCCAGATGTGCTTCGGAAACTGTTACTGGACTTCCACTGAACGATTGAAGCGTAGATAGTTTGACACATTACTCACATGGAGAAAAGTCCGCATGGTGCCTACTGTATTCTATCCCGATGCAATTTCTGTGTTTCATCAACACTCGGAAGGCCCACAGATTACAGAGTGCCTTTAGATGTGCTTGGAAACTACTACTGGTCTTCGAGGAATCGATCAAAATTCGTAGGCACTTAGAGACATTTCTCCCATGGAGAAAAGTAAGCATCGTGCCTGTTGTATTCAATCCCGATGCAATGTCTGTGTTTCATCAACACTCTGAAGCTCCATGGATTACGGAATGCCTCCAGATGTGCTTCTTAATCTACTACTTGTCTTCCAGGAAACGATCAAACTGTAGACAGTATGAGACATTACTCCCATGGAGAAAGTCCGCATGGGGCGTGTTGTACTCAATCCCGATGCAATTTCTGTGTTTCTTCAACATTCTGAAGGTCCACAGATTACAGAATGCCTCCAGATGAGCTTCGGTTACTTCTACAGGTCTCCCAGGAATCGGCCAAAGTGTAGACAGTTTGAGACATTACTCCCATTGAGAAAAAACTGCATGGTGCCTGTTGTATTCAATCCCGATGCAATTTCTGCGTTTCATCAACACTCTGGAGGTCCACAGATTACAGAATGCCTCCAGATGTGCTTCTTGATCTACTACTTGTCTTCCAGGGAACGATCAAAATGAAGACAGATTGAGACATTACTCCCATGGAGAAAGTCCGCACGGTGCCTGTTGTATTCAATCCCGTTGCAATTTCTGTGTTTCTTCAACATTCTGAAGGACCACAGATTACAGAATGATTCCAGATGTGCTTCGGAAACTGTTACTGGACTTCCAATGAACGATCGAAGCGTAGACAGTTTGAGACATTACTCCTATGGGGAAAAGTCCGCATGGTGCCTGTTGTATTCAATTCCGATTCACTTTCTGTGTTTCATCAACACTCCGAATGTCCACAGATTACAGAATATCTCCGGATATGCTTTGAAACTACTACAGGTCTTAGAGGGATCGATCAAAATTCGTAGACTGTTTAAGACATTTCTCCTAAGGAGAAAGGTCGCATGGTGCCTGTTGTATTTAATCCCGATGCAATTTCTGTGTTTCATCAACACTCTGAAGGTCCACGGATTACAGAATGCCTCCAGATGTGCTTCGGAAACTACTACTGGTGTTCCAGCAGTAGATCAAAGCGTAGACAGTTTGAGACATTACTCCCATGGAGAAAGGTCCGCATGGTGCCTGTTGTATTATATCCCGATGCAATTTCTGTGTTTCATTAACACTCTGGAGTACCACAGATTACAGAATGCCACCAGATGTGCCTTGGTAACTACTACTGGTCTTCCAGGGAACGATCAAAGGTAAACTGTTTGAGACATTACTCCCTTGGAGAAAAGACCGCATGGTACCTGTTGTATTCAATCCCGATGCAATTTCTCTGTTTCATCAACACTCTGAATTTACACAGATTAGAGAATGAATCCTTATTAGCTTCGGAAACTACTACTTGTCTTTCAGGGAACGATAAAAGCGAAGACAATTTGAAACATTAATCCCACGGAGAAAAGTCAGCAAAGTGCCTGTTGTATTTAATCCCGATGCAATTTCTGTGTTTCTCAATACTCTGGTGGTCCACAGATTACAGAATGCCTCCAGATGTGCTTCGGAAACTACTACTGGTCTTCCAGGGAAGGATCAACGCGTAGACAGTTTGAGACATTATTCCCATGGAGAAAAGTCCGCATGGTGCCTGTTATATTCAATCCTGATGCATTTTCTGTGTTTCATCAACACGCTGAAGGAACACTGATTACAGAATGCCTCCAGATGTGCATCGGAAACTACTACTGGCCTTCCATGGAATGATTAAAGTGTAGACAGTTTGAGACATTACTCCCATGGAGAAAAGTCCTCATGGTTCCAGTGGTATCCAATCCCGATGCAATTTCAGTATTTCATCAACAGTCTGAAGGTCCAATGTTTACAGAATGCCTCCAGATGTGCTTGGAAACTACTAATGGTGTTCGAGGAATCGTAAAAATTATTAGACAGTTTGAGACATTTCTCCCATGGAGAAAAGTCCGCATGGTGCTTCTTGTATTTAATCCCGATGCAATTTCTATATTTCATCAAGACTCTGAAGGTCTACAGATTAACGAATGCCTCCAGATTTACTTCCGAAACTACTACTGGTCTTCCAGGGAACGATTAAAGCGTAGATAGTCTGAGACATTACTCTCAAGGAGGAAAGTCCGCATGGTGCCTATTGTATTCTATCCCGATGCAATTTCTGTGTTTCATCAACACTCGGAAGGCCCACAGATTACAGAGTGCCTTTAGATGTGCTTGGAAACTACTACTGGTCTTCGAGGAATCGATCAAAATTCGTAGGCACTTAGAGACATTTCTCCCATGGAGAAAAGTAAGCATCGTGCCTGTTGTATTTAATCCCGATGCAATTTCTGTGTTTCATCAAGGCTCTGAAGGTCCACCGATTACAGAATGGTTCCAGATAGGCGTTGGAAACTACTCCTGGTCTTCCTGGAACCGATTAAAGCGTACACAGTATGAGAAATTACTCCCATGGTGAAAAGTCCCTATGGTGCCTGTTGTATTATATCCCGATGCAATTTCTGTGTTTCATTAACACTCTGGAGCCCCACAGATTACAGAATGCCACCAGATGTGCCTTGGTAACTACTACTGGTCTTCCAGGGAACGATCAAAGGTAAACTGTTTGAGACATTACTCCCTTGGAGAAAAGACCGCATGGTACCTGTTGTATTCAATCCCGATGCAATTTCTCTGTTTCATCCACATCCTGAATTTACACAGATTAGAGAATGAATCCTGAATAGTTTCGGAAACTACTACTTGTCTTTCAGGGAACGATCAAAGCGTAGACACTGGGAGGCATTACTCCCATGGAGAAAAGTCCGCATGGTGCCTGTTGTATTCAATCCCGATGCAATTTCTGTGTTTCATCAACACTCTGAAGCTCCACAGATTACGGAATGCCTCCAGATGTGCTTTGGAAACTACTACTGGCCTTCCAGGGAATGATTAAAGCGTAGACAGTTTGAGACATTACTCCCATGGAGAAAAGTCCGCATGGTGCCTGTTGTATTCAATCCCGATGTAATTTCTGTGTTCCATCAACACTCTGAATGTCCACAGATAACAGAATGGCTCCAGATGTGCTTCGCAAACTACTACTGGTATTCCAGGGAACGATCAAAACGTTTACAGTTTGAGACATTACTCCCATGGAGAAAAGTCCGCATGGTGCCTGTTGTATCAATCCCGATGCATTTCTGTGTTTCGTTTACCCTCTGAAGATCCACCGATTACAGAAAGCCTCTAGATGTGCTTTGGAAACTACTACAGGTCTTCCAGGGAATGATTAAAGCGTAGACAGTTTGAGACATAACTCCTATGGAGAAAAGTCCTCATGGTGCCTGTTGTATGCAATCCCGATTCAATTTTTGTCTTAAATCAACACTCTGAAGCTCCACAGATTACCGAATGCCTCCAGATGTGCTTCTTAATCTACTACTTGTCTTCCAGGGAACGATGAAAATGTAGACAGTTTGAGACATTACTCCCATGGAGAAAGTCCGCATGGTGCCTGTTGTATTCAATCCCGATGAAATTTCTGTGTTTCATCAACACACGGAAGGTCCACAGATTACAGAATGCCTCCAGATGTGCTTGGAAACTACAACTGGCCTTCGAGGAACTGATCAAAATTCGTAGGTAGTTTGAGACATTTCTCGCATGGAGAGAAGTCCGCATGGTGCCTGTTGTATTCAATCCCGATGCAATTTCTGTGTTTCATCAACACTCTGAAGCTCCACAGATTACGGAATGCCTCCAGATGTGCTTCGGAAACTACTACTGGCCTTCCAGGGAATGATTAAAGCGTAGATAGTTTGAGACATTACTCCCATGGAGAAAAGTCCGCATGGTGCCTGTTGTATTCAATCCCGATGTAATTTCTGTGTTCTATCAAGACTCTGATTGTCCACAGATAACAGAATGGCTCCAGATGTGCTTCGCAAACTACTACTGGTATTCCAGGGAACGATCAAAACGTTTACAGTTTGAGACATTAATCCCATGGAGAAAAGTGCTCATGGTGCCGGTTGTATCCCATCCCGATGCAATTTCTGTGTTTCATCAATACTCTGAAGGTCCACTGATTACGGAATGTCTCCAGATGTGCTTCGGAAACTACTACTGGTCTTCCAGGGAACGATCGAAGCGTATACAGTTTGAGACATTACTCCCGTGGAGAAAAGTCCGCATGGTGCCTGTTGTATCCAATCCCGATGCAATTTCTGTGTTTCATCAACACTCTGAAGGTCCAATGATTACAAAATGCCTCCATATGTGCTTGGAAACTACTACCGGTCTTCGATTAATCGATCAAAATTCGTAGACAATTAGAGACATTTCTCCTATCGAGAAAGGTCAGCTTCGTGCCTCTTGTATTTAATCCCGATGCAATTTCTATATTTCATCAAGACCCTGAAGGTCTACAGATTAACGAATGCCTCCAGATGTACTTCCGAAACTACTACTGGTCTTCCAGGGAACGATTAAAGCGTAGATAGTCTGAGACATTACTCTCAAGGAGGAAAGTCCGCATGGTGCCTGTTGTTTTCAATCCCGATGTAATTTCTGTGTTACATCAACACTCTGAAGGACCACAGATTACAGAATGCCCCCAGATGTGCTTCGTTAACTACTACTGGTCTTCCACTGAATGATCGAAGCGTAGACAGTTTGTGACATTACTCCAATGGAGAAAACTCCCCATGCTGCCTGTTGTTATCAATCCCGATGCAATTTCTTTGTTTCATTAACACTCTGAAGCTCCACAGATTACGGAATGCCTCCAGGTGTGCTTCTTAATCTACTACTTGTCTTCCAGGGAACGATCAAAATGTAAACAGTTTGAGACAACACTGCCATGGAGAATGTCCACATGGTACGTGTTGTATTCAATCGCGATGCAATATCTGTCTTTCTGCAACATTCTGAAGGACCACAGATTACAGAATGCCTCCTGATGTGCTTCGCAAACTACTACTGGCCTTCCAGGGAACGATCAAAACGTTTACAGTTTGAGATATTAATCTTATAGAGAATAGTCCTCATGGTGCCGGTTGTATCCAATCCCGACGCAATTTCTGTGTTTCATCAACACTCTGAAGCTCCAAAGACTACGGAATGTCTCCAAATGTGCTTCGGAAACTACTACTGGTCTTCCAGGATATGATTAGAGCGTAGGCATTTGGAGGCATTACTCCCATGGAGAAAAGTCCGCATGGTGCCTGTTATATTCAATCCCGATGCAATTTCTGTGTTTCGTTAACACTCTGGAGCCCCACAGATTACAGAATGCCACCACATGTGCCTTGGTAACTACTACTGGTCTTCCAGGGAACGATCAAAGGTAAACTGTTTGAGACATTTCTCCCTTGGAGAAAAGACCGCATGGTACCTGTTGTATTCAATCCCGATGCAATTTCTCTGTTTCATCAACACTCTGAATTTACACAGATTAGAGAATGAATTCTGATTAGTTTCGGAAACCACTACTTGTCTTTCAGGGAAGGATCAAAGCTTAGACTGTTTGAGACATTATTCCCATGGAGAAAAGTCCGCATGGTGCCTGTTATATTCAATCCCGATGCATTTTCTGTGTTTCATCAACACGCTGAAGGAACACTGATTACAGAATGCCTCCAGATGTGCTTCGGAAACTACTACTGGTCTTCCAGGGAACGATCAAAGCGTAGACACTGGGAGGCACTACTCCCATGGAGAAAAGTCCGCATGGTGCCTGTTGTATTGAATCCCGATGCAATTTCTGTGTTTTATCAACACCCTGAAGTTCCACAGATTACGGAATGCCTCCAGATGTGCTTCGGAAACTACTACTGGTCTTCCCGGGATTGATTAAAGCGTAGACAGTTTGAGACATTACTCCCATGGAGAAAAGTCCGCATGGTGCCTGTTGTATTCAATACCGATGTAATTTCTGTGTTCCATCAACACTCTGAATGTCCACAGATAACAGAATGCCTCCAGATGTGCTTCTTAATCTACTACTTGTCTTACAGGGAACGATCAAAATGTAGACAGTTTGAGACAACACTGATATGGAGAAAAGTCCGCATGGTGCCTGTTGTAATCAATCCCAATTCAATTTCAATGTTTCATCAACACTCTGAAGGCTCACAGATTACGGAAAGCCTCTAGATGTGCTTCGGAAACTACTACTGCTCTTCCAGGGAACGATCAAAGCGTAGACAGTTAGAGACTTAACACCCATGGAGAAAAAACCGAGTGGTGCCTGTTGTATCCAATCCCGATCCAATTTCTGTGTTTCATCAACACTCTGAAGGTCCAATGATTACAGAATGCCTCCAGATGGGCTTGGAAACTACTAATGGTCTTCGAGGAATCGCTCAAAATTATTAGACAGTTTGAGATATTTCTCCCATGGAGAAAAGTTCGTATGGTGCCTGTTGTATTCAATCCCGACACAATTTCTGTGTTTCATCAACACTCTGAAGCTCCAAAGATTACGGAATGCCTCCAGATGTGCTTCGGAAACTACTACTGGTCTTACAGGGAATGATTAAAGCGTAGATATTTGGAGACATTACTCCCATGGAGAATAGTACGCATGGTGCCTGTTGTATTCCATCCCGATGCAATTTTTGTGTTCCATCACTCTCAGAAGGTCCACAGATTACAGAATGGCTCCAGATGTGCTTGAAAACTACTAATGGAGTTCGAGCAATCGTTCATAATTATTAGACAGTTTGAGACATTTCTCCCATTGAGAAAAGTAAGCATGGAGCCTGTTCTATTCAATCAAGATGCAATTTCTGTGTTTCATCAACGCTCTGAAGCTCCACAGATTACGGAATGATTCCAGATGTGCTTCGGAAACTGCTACTGGTCTTCCAGGGAACCATCAAAGCGTTTAAAGTTTGAGACATTATTCCTATGGAGAAAAGTCCGCATTGTGTTTGTTGTATTGAATCACGATGCAATATCTGTGTTTCATCGACACTCTGAATTTCTACAGATTATAGAATGCCTCCAGATGTGCTTCTGAAACTACTACTGGTCTTCCAGGGAAGGATCAAAGCGTAGACAGTTTGAGACATTACTCCCATGGAGAAAAGTCCGCATTGTGCCTGTTGTATTCAATCACGATGCTATATCTGTGTTTCACCAACACTCTGAAGGTCCACAGATTACAGAATGCCTCCAGATATGTTTGGAAACTACTACTGGTCTTCGAGGAATCGATCAAATTTCGTAGACACTTTGAGACATTTCCCCCATGGTGAAAGGTCCGCATGTTACCTGTTGTATTTAATTCCGATGCAATTTCTGTGTATCACAAAATTCTGAAGGTCCACAGATTACAGAATGCCTCCAGATGTACTTCATAAACTACTACTGGTCTTCCAGCGAACGATCAAATCGTAGACAGTTTGTGACTTTAGTCGCATTGAGAAAAGTCCGCATGGTGCCTGTTGTATTCAATCCAGATGTAATTCTGTGTTTGATCAACACTCCGAAGGTCCACAGATACAGAATTCCTCCAGATGTGCTTCTTAATGTACTACTTGTCTTCCAGGGAACGATCAAAGCTTAGACAGTTTGAGACATTACTCCCATGGAGAAAAGTCCGCACGGTGCCTGTTGTACTTAATCCCGATGCAATTTCTGTGTTTCATAAACACTTGATGGTCTACAGAATACCGAATGCCTGAGATGTACTTCGGAAACTACTACTGGTCTTCCAGGAATCGATTAAAGCGTACACAGTTTGAGACATTACCCCCACGCAGAAAAGTCCGCATGGTGCCTGTTGTATTCAATCACGTTGCAATTTCTGTGTTTCGTCAACACACAGAAGGTCCACAGATTTCAGGATTCCTCCAGATGTGCTTGGTAACCACTACTGGTCTTCGAGGAATCGATCAAAATTCGTAGGCAGTTTGAGACATTTCTCCCATGGTGAAAAGTCCGCATGGTGCCTGTTGTATTTAGTCCAGATGCAATTTGTGTGTTTCATCACACTCTGAACGTCCACAGATTACAGAGTGCCTCCAGATGTTCTTCAAAAACTACTACTTGTCTCCCAGGAATCGTTCGAAGCGTAGTTAGTGTGAGACATTATGCCCATGGAGAAAAGTCCGCATGCTGACTGTTGTATTCAATCCCGATGCAATTTCGTTGTTTCATCAAAACTCTGAAGGTCCACAGATTAAAGAATGGCTCCAGATGTGCTTCATAAACTTCTACTGGCCCTCCAGGATCGATCAAAGCGCAGACAGTTTGAGTCATCGCTCCCATGGAGAAAATTCCGCATGGTGGTTGTTGTATTCAATCCTGATGCAATTTCTGTGTTTCATCAACACTCTGAAAGTCCACTGTTTACGGAATGTCTCCAGATGTGCTTCCGAAACTACTACTGGTGTTCCAGGGAACGATCAAAGCGTATACAGTTTGAGACATTACTCCCACGGAGAAAAGTCCGCATGGTGCCTGTTGTACTCAATCCCGATGCAATTTCTGTGTTTCTTCAACACTCTGAAGGACCACAGATTACAGAATGCCCCAAGATGTGCTTCGGAATCTACTACTGGTCTTCCACTGAACGATCGAAGTGTAGACAGTTTGAGACATTACTCCCATTTAGAAAAGTCCGCATGGTGCCTGTTGTATTCAATCCCAATGCAATTTCTGTGTTTCATCAACACATGGAAGGTCCACAGATTACAGAAAGCCTCCAGATGTGCTTCTGAAACTACTACTTGTCTTCCAAGAATCGATTAAAGAGTACTCAGTTTGAGACATTACCCACATGCAGAAAAGTCCGCATGGTGCCTGTTGTATTCAATCCCGTTGCAATTTCTGTGTTTCGTCAACACACAGAAGTTCCACAGATTTCAGAATGCCTCCAGATGTGCTTATAAACCACTACTGGTCTTCGAGGAATCGATCAAAAATCGTAGGCAGTTGGAGACATTTCTCCCATGGTGAAAAGTCCGTATGTGCCTGTTGTATTTAGTCCCGACTCAGTTTGTGTGATTCATCAACACTCTGAACATCCACAGATTATAGAGTGCCTCCAGATGTGCTTCAAAGCTACTACTTGCCTTCCAGGAATCGATCGCAGCGTAGACACTGGGAGGCATTACTCCCATGGTGATAAGTCCGCATGGTGCCTTTTGTTTTCAATCCCGAAGCAATCTCTGTGTTTCATCAACACTCTGAAGGACCACAGATTACAGAATTCCTCCAGATGTGCCTATGAAACTACTACTGGTCTTCCAGGAAACGATCAATGCGAAGACTGTTTGAGAAAATACTCCCATGGAATAAAGACCACATATTGCCTGTTGTATTCAATCCCGATGCAATTTATGTGTTCCATCAACACTCTGTAGGTCCACAGATTACAGAATGTTTCCAGATGTGCATCGGAAACTACTACTGGTCTTCCAGGGCAAGATCAAAGTGAAGACAGTTTGAGAAACTTCTCCCATGGAGAAAAGTTCGAGTGGTGCCTGTTCAATTCAATCCCAATGCAATTTCTGTGTTTCATAAACACTCTGAAGGTCCACAGATTTCAGAATTCCTCCAGATGTGCTTTCGGAAACTACTACTGGTCTTCCAGGGAACGACCAAGGCGTAGGCAGTTTAACACATTACTCCCATGAAAAAAAGTCCGCATGGTGCCAGTTGTATTCAATCCCGATTCAATTTCTGTGTTTCGTCAACCCTGTGAACGTCCACGGATTACAGAATGCCTCCAGATGTGCTTCGGAAACTACTACTGATTTTCCAGGGAACGACCAAAGCGAAGACAGTTTGAGACATTACTCTCATGGTGAAAAGTCCGTATGGTGCCTGTTGTATTCAATCCCAATGCACTTTCTGTGTTTCATCAACACTCTGAAGGTCCACAGATTACAGAACGCCTCCACATGTGCTTCGCAAACTACTACTTGTCCACCAGGTAACGATCAAAGTGTAGTCAGTTTGAGATATTACTCCCATGGGGAAAAGTCCGCATGGTGCCTGTTGTATTCCATCCCGATGCAGTTTCTGTGTTTCATTAACACTCTGAAGCCCCACAGATTACAGAATGCCACCAGATGTGCCTTGGTAACTCCCACTGGTCTTCCAGGGAACGATCAAAGGGTAGACTGATGAGACATCACCCCCATATAGAAAAGATCGCATTGTGAATGTTCTATTCAAACCCGAGGCAATATCTGTGTTTCATGAACGCTTTGAAGGTCCACAGCTTACAGAATGGCTCCAGATGTGATTTGGAAACTACTACTGGTCTTCCAGGAATCGATCAAAGCGTAGACAGTTTGAGACATCGCTCCCATGGAGAAAATTCCGCATGGTGGTTGTTGTATTCAATCCCGATGCAATTTATGTGTTTCATCAACACTTTGAAGGTCCACTGTTTACGGAATGTCTCCAGAAGTGCTTCTGAAACTACTACTGGTCATCCAGGGAACGATCAAAGCGTAGACAGTTTGAGACATTACACTAGTGGAGAAAAGTCCGCATGGTGCCTGTTGTATTCAATCACGATGCAGTTTCTGTGTTTCATCAACACTCCGAATGTCGACAGATTACAGAATGCCCCTGGATATGCTTTGAAACTACTACAGGCCTTCGAGCAATCGATCAAAATCCGTAGACAGTTTAAGACATTTCTGCCAAAGGAGAAAGGTCCGCATGGTGCCTGTTGTATTCAATCCCGACGCAATCACTGTGTTTCATCAACACTCTAAAGGTCCACATATTACAGAATTCCTCCAGATGTGCCTTGGAAACTACTACTGGTCTTCCAGGGTACGATCAAAGCGTAGACTGTTTGAGACAATACTCCCATGGAATAAAGACCACATATTACCTGTTGTATTCAATCCCTATGCAATTTCTGTGTTCCATCAACACTCTTAAGTTCCACACATTACAGAATGTTTCCAATTGTGCTTCGGAAACTACCACTGGTCTTCCAGGGAACGATCAAAAGGTAGACTGTTTGAGACATTACCCCCATATAGAAAAGAGCGCATAGTGCCTGTTTAATTCAATCCCGATGTAATTTCTGTGTTTCATCAACACTCTGAAAGTCCACAGAATACAGAATGCCTCCAGATGTGCATCGGAAACTACTTCTGGTATTCCAGGGAACGATCAAGGCGTAGACAGTTTGAGACATTACTCCCATGGAGAAAAGTTCGCATTGTGCCTGTTCTATTCAAACCCGAGGCAATTTCTGTGTTTCATGAACTCTCTGAACGTCCACAGATTACAGAATTGCTCCAGAAGTGATTTGGAAACTACTACTGGTCTTCCAGGATTCGATCAAAGCGTAGACAGTTTCAGACATCGCTCCCATGGAGATAATTCCGCATGGTGGTTGTTGTATTCAATCCCGATGCAATTTATGTGTTTCATCAACACTTTGAAGGTCCACTGTTTACGGAATGTCTCCAGAAGTGCTTCGGAAACTACTACTGGTCAACCAGGGACGATCAAAGCGTAGAAAGTTTGAGACATAGCTCAAGTGGAGAAAAGTCCGCATGGTGCCTGTTGTATTTAATCCCGATGCATTTTCTGTGTTTCATCAACACTCCGGATGTCGACAGATTACAGAATGCCTCCGGATATGCTTTGAAACTACTACAGGTCTTCGAGGGATCGATCAAAATTCGTAGACAGTTTAAGACATTTCTGCCAAAGGAGAAAGGACCGCAATGATGCCTGTTGTATTCAATCCCGATGTAATTTCTGTGTTTCATCAACACTCTGAAGGTCCACAGAATACAGAATGCCTCCAGATGTACATCTGAAACTACTTCTGGTATTCCATGGAACGATCAAGGCGTAGACAGTTTGAGACATTACTATCATGAAGAGAAGTCCGCATGGTGACGGTTGTATACAGTCCCGATGAATTTCTGTGCTTCATCAACACTGTGAATGTCCACAGAATACAGAATGCCTCCAGATATGCTTCAAAAACTACTACTTGTCTCCCAGGAATCGATCGAAGCGTAGACAGTGTGAGACATTTTGCCTATGAAGAAAAGTCCGCATGGTGACTGTTGTATACAATCCCGATGCAATTTCTGTGCTTCATCCACACTCTAAAGGTCCACAGAATACAGAATGCCTCCATATGTGCATCTGAAACTACTTCTGGTATTCCATGGAACGATCAAGGCGTAGACAGTTTGAGACATTACTATCATGGAGAGAAGTCCGCATGGTGACTGTTGTATTCAATACCGATGCAATTTCGGTGTTTCATCAATACTCTGAACGTCCACAGATTACTGAATAGCTCCGGATGTAATTTGGAAACTACTACTGGTCTTCCAGGTTTCGATCAAAGCGTAGACAGTTTGAGACATAGTTCCCATCGAGAAAATTCCGCATGGTGGTTGTTGTATTCAATCCCGATGCAATTTATGTGTTTCATCAACACTCTGAAGGTGCACTGTTTACGGAATGTCTCCAGATGTGCTTCGGAAACTACTACTGGTGTTCCAGGGCACGATCAAAGTGAAGACAGTTTGAGAAATTTCTCCCGTGTAGAAAATTCCGCATGGTGCCTGTTCAATTCAATCCCGATGCAATTTCTATGTTACATGAACAGTCTGAAGGTCCACAGATTTCAGAATGCCTCTAGATGTGCTTCGGAATCTACTACTGGTCTTCCAGGGAACGATCAAAGCGTAGGCAGTTTAACACATTACTCTCATGAAAAAAAGTATGCATGGTGCCAGTTGTATTAAATCCCGTTGCAATTTCTGTGTTTAATCAACCCTGTGAACGTCCACAGATTACAGAATTCCTCCAGATGTGCTTCGGAATCTACTACTGGTTTCCAGGAAACGACCAAAGCGAAGAAAGTTTGAGACATTACTCCCATGGGAAAGAGTCCGCATGGTGCCTGTTGTATTCAATCCCGATGCTGTTTCTGTGTTTCATCAACACTCCGAATGTCGACAGGTTACAGAATGCCTCCGGATATGCTTTGAAACTAATACTGGTCTTCGAGGGATCGAAAAAAATTCGTAGACAGTTTAAGACATTTCTGCCAAGGAGAAAGGACCGCATAGTGTCAGTTGTATTCAATCCCGATGCAATTTCTGTGTTTCATCAACCCTGTGAACGTCCACAGATTACAGAATGCCACCAGATGTGCTTCGGAAACTACTACTGATTTTCCAGGGAACGACCAAAGCGAAGACAGTTTGAGACATTACTCTCATGGTGAAAAGTCCGCATGGTGCCTGTTGTATTCAATCCCAATGCACTTTCTGTGTTTCATCAACACTCTGAAGGTCCACAGATTACAGAATGCCTCCAAATGTGCTTCGGAAACTACTACTGGTGTTCCAGGAATCGATCAAAGCGTAGACTCTTTGAGACATTACTCCCATGCAGAAAAGTCCGCGTGGTGCCTGTTGTATTCAATCCCGATGCAATATCTGTGTTTCATAACACTCTGAAGCCCCACAGATTACAGAATGCCACCAGATGTGCCCTGGTAACTACCACTGGTCTTCCAGGGAACGATCAAAGGGTGGACTGTTTGAGACATTAACCCCATATAGAAAAGACCGCATGGTGCCTGTTTAATTCAATCCCGATGTAATTTCTGTGTTTCATCAACACTCTAAAGGTCCACAGAATACAGAATGCCTTCAGATGTGCATCGGAAACTACTCCTGGTATTCCTGGGAACGATCAAGTCATAGACAGTTTCAGACATAACCGCCATGGAGAAAAGTTCGCATTGTGCCTGTTCTATTCAAACCCGAGGCATTTTCTGTGTTTCATGAACCCTCTGAAGGTCCACGGATTACAGAATGCCTCCACATGTGCTTCGCAAACTACTACTGGTCTTCCAGGGAACGATCACAGCGTATACAGTTTGAGACACTACATTCATGCACAAAAGTCCGCATGGTGCCTGTTGTATTCAATCCCGATGCAATTTCTGTGTTCCATCAACACTCTGAAGGTCCACAGATTACAGTAAGCTTCCAGAAGTGCTTCTGAAACTACTACAGGTCTCCAAGGGAACGATCAAAGCGTAGACAGTTTGAGACATCACTCCCATAGAGAAAAGTCTACATGGTGACTGTTGTATTCAAACCCGATGCAGTGACTGTGTTTCATCGACACTCTGAATGTCCACAGATTACATAATGCCTCCAGATGTGCTTCGGAAACTACTACTTGTCTTCCAGGTAACGATCAAAGCGTAGTCAGCTTGAGACATTAATCCTATGGAGAAGAGTCCGCATGGTGCCTGTCGTATTCAATCCCGATGCAATTTCTGTGTTTCATCAACACTCTGAAGGTCCACAGATTACAGAATGCCTCCGTATGTGCGTCGGAAACTACTACTGGTCTTCCAGGAATCGATTAATGAGTACACAGTTTGAGACATTACTCCCATGGAGAAAAGTCCGCATGGTGCCTGTTGTATTTAATCCTGATGCAATCTCTGTGTTTCATCAACACTCTGTAGGTCCACAGATTACAGAATGCCTCCAGATGTGCGTCGGAAACTACTACTGGTCTTCCAGGAACTGATTAAATTGTACACGGTTTGAGACATTACTCCCGTGAAGAAAAGTCCGCATGGTGCCTGATGTATTCAATCCCGATGCAATTTCTGGGTTTCATCAACACTCTGAATGGCCACAGATTGCAAATGCCTCCAGATGTGCTTCGGAAACTACTACTGGTCTTCCAGGGAACAATCAAAACGTAGATAGTTGGACACATCACTCCCATGACGAAAAGTCCGCATGGTGCCCGTTGTATTCAATCCCGATGCAATTTCTGTGTTTCATCAACACTCTGAATTTCCACAGATTAGAGAATGCCTCCAGATGTGCATCAGAAGCTACTCTGGTATTCCAGGGAACGATCAAAGCGTAGACAGTTTGAGACATTACTCCCATAGAGAAAAGTTCGCATGGTGCCTGTTCTATTCAATTCCGAAGCAATTTCTGTGTTTCATGAACACTCCGAAGGTCCACAGATTACAGAATGCCTAGAGATGTGCATCGGAAACCACTACTGGTCTTCCGGGGAGCAATCAAAGCGTAGACAGTTTGAGACATTACTCCCATGGAGAAAAGTCCGCATGGTGCCTGTTGTATTCAATCCCGATACAATTTCTGTGTTCCATCAGCACTCTGAATGTCCGCAGATTACAGAATGTCTCCAGATAGACTTCCCAAACTACTACTGGTCTTCCAGGGAACGATCAAAGCGTATACACGATGAGACATTACTCCCATGGATAAAAGTCCGCATGCAGATTGTTGTATTGAATCCCGATGCAATTTCTGTGTTTCATCAACACTGTGAAGATCCACAGAATACAGAATGCCTCCAGATGTGCTTCGGAAACTACTCTGGTATTCCAGGGAACGATCAAAGCGTAGACATTTTGAGACATTACTCCCATGGAGAAATGTTCGCATGGTGCCTGTTCTGTACAATCCCGATGCAATTTGAGTGTTTCATGAACACTCTGAGAGTCCAAACATTACAGAATGCCTCCAGATGTGCTTCGTGAACTATTACTGGTCCTACAGGAAGCGATCAAAGCGTAGACTATTTGAGGCATTACTACCATGGAGAAAAGACCGCTTGGTGCCTGTTGTATTGAATGCCGATGCAATTTCTGTGTTTCATCAACACTCTGAAGGTGCACAGATTCAGAATGCTTCCAGATATGGTTCGGAAACTACTACTGGTCTTCCAGGAATCGATCAAATCGTACACAGTTTGAGACATTACTCCCATGGAGAAAAGTCCGCATGGTTCCTGTTGTACTCATTCCCGATTTAATTTCTATGTTTCAACATCACTCTGAAGGCCCACACATTACAGAATGCCTCCAGATGTGCCATTTAAACTACTACTGATCTTCCAGGAACCGATCAAATCGTACACAGTTTGAGACATTACTCTCATGGAGAAAAGTACGCATGGTACCTGCTGTATTCAATCCCAACCCAATTGCTGTGTTTCATCAACACTGTGAAAGTCCACAGATTACAGAATGCCTCCAGATGTGCTTCAGTAATTACTACTGGTCTGCTAGGGAAGGAACAAAACGTAGACAGTTGGGGACATTACTCACATGGAGAAAAGTCCGCATGGTGCCTGTTGTATTCAATCCCGATGCAATTTCTGCTTTCCATCAACACCCTGAATGTAAACAGATTTCAGAATGCCTCTAGATATGCTTCGAAAACTACTACTGGTCATTCAAAGCGTGTAAATTTGAGACATTACTCCCATGGAGAAAAGTCCGCATGGTGCCTGTTGTATTCAATCCCGATGCAATTTCTGTGTTTCATCAACGCACTGAAGGTAAACAGATTACAGAATGCCTCCAGATGCGACTTGGAAACTACTACTGGTCTTCCAGGGAACAATCAAAGCGTAGACTGTTTGTGATATTACTCCCATATAGAAAAGACCGCATGGTGACTGTTGTATTCAATCCTGATGCAATTTCTGTGTTTCATCAACACTCTGAAGGTCCACAGATTACGGAATGCATCCAGATGTGCTTCGGAATATTCTACTGGTCTTCCAGGGAACGATCAAAGCGTAGAAAGTTTGAGACATTACTCTCATGCAACAAAGTTGGCATGGTGTTTGTTTTATTCAATCCCGATGCAATTTCTGTATTTAATTAACATTCTGAAGGTATACAGATTACAGAATCACTCCAGATGTTCTTCGGAAACAACTACAGCCCTTCCAGGGTACGATGAAACTGTAGACAGTTTGAGACATTACTCCCATGGAGAAAAGTCAGCATGGTGCCTGTTGTATTCAATCCCGATGCAATTTCTGTGTTTCATCAACGCACTGAAGGTAAACAAATTACAGAATGCCACCAGATTCGACTTGGAAACTACTACTGGTCTTCCAGGGAACGATCAAAGCGTAGAGTGTTTGTGATATTACTCCCATATAGAAAAGACCGCATGGTGACTGTTGTATTCAATCCTGATGCATTTCCTGTGTTTCATCTACACTCGGAAGGTCCACAGATTACAGAATGCCTCCAGATGTGCTTCTTATATTACTACTGGTCTTCCAGGAAACGATCATAGCGTAGACAGTTTGAGACATTACTCCCATTGAGAAAAGTTCGCATGGTGCCTGTTTTATTCAATCCCTATGCAATTTCTGTGTTTCATCAACACTCTGAATTCAGACAGATTACAGAATGTCTCCAGATGTGCCTTATAAACTACTACTGGTCTTCCAGGGAACGATCAAAGCGTAGTCTATTTGAGACATTACTCCCATGGAGAAAAGACCGCATGGTGCATGTTGTATTCAATCCCGATGCAATTTCTGTGTTCCATCAACACTCTGAAGGTCCACAGATGACAGAAAGCCTCAAGATGTGCTTCGGAAACTACTAATGGTCTTCCAGGGAACGATCAAAGCGTAGATAGTTTGAGACACTACACTCATGCACAAAAGTCCGCATGTTGCCTGTTGTATTCAATCCCGACGCAATTTCTGTGTTCCATCAACACTCTGAAGGTCCACAGATTACAGTAATCCTCCAGATGCTTTTCTGAAACTACTACAGGTCTTCCAGGGAACGATCAAAGCGTAGACAGTTTGAGACATTACTCCCATGGAGAAAAGTCCGCATGGTACCTGTTCTATTCAATCCCGATCCAATTTCTGTGTTTCATCAACACTGTGAAAGTCCACAGATTACAGAATGCCCCCTGATGGGCTTCAGTAATTACTACTGGTCTGCTATTGAAGGATCAAAACGTAGACAGTTGGGGACATTACTCACATGGTGAAAAGTCCGCATGGTGCTGTTGTATTCAATCCCGATGCAATTTCAGCGTTCCATCAACGTCCTAAATGTAAACAGATTACAGATGCCTCCAGATGTGCTTCGAAAACTACTACTCGTCTTCCAGAGAACGATCAAAGCGTATACAGTTTGAACATTACTCCCACGGAGAAAAGTCCGCATGGTGCCTGTTGTATTCTATGCCGATGCAATTTCTGTGTTCCATCAACACTCTGAAGATCCACAGATGTCAGAAAGCCTCAAGATGTGCTTCGGAAACTACTAATGGTCTTCCAGGGAACGATCAAAGCGTAGACAATTTGAGTCATTGCTACCATGGAGAAAAGTCCGCTTGGTGCCTGTTGTATTGAATGCCGATGCAATTTCTGTGTTTCATCAACACTCTGAAGGTGCACAGATTCAGAATGCTTCCAGATATGGTTCGGAAACTACTACTGGTCTTCCAGGAATCGATCAAATCGTACACAGTATGAGACATTACTCCCATGGAGAAAAGTCCGCATGGTTCCTGTTGTACTCATTCCCGATGCAATTTCTAAGTTTCACCATCACTCTGAAGGCCCACAGATTACAGAATGCCTCCAGATGTGCCATTTAAACTACTACTGATCTTCCACGAATCGATCAAATCGTACACAGTTTGAGACATTACTCTCATGGAGAAAAGTACGCATAGTACCTGTTGTATTCAATCCCGACCCAACTGCTGTGTTTCATCAACACTGTGAAAGTCCACAGATAACAGAATGCCTCCAGATGTGCTTCAGTAATTACTACTGGTCTGCTAGGGAAGGAACAAAACGTAGACAGTTGGGGACATTACTGACATGGTGAAAAGTCCGCATGGTGCTGTTGTATTCAATCCCGATGCAATTTCTGCTTTCCATCAACACCCTGAGTGTAAACAGATTTCAGGATGCCTCCAGATGTGCTTCGAAAACTACTACTGGTCTTCCAGAGAACGATCAAAGCGTGTACAAGTTGAGACATTACTCCCATGGAGAAAAGTCCGCATGGTGCCTGTTGTATTCATTCCCGATGCAATTTCTGCGTTCCATCAACACTCTGAAGGTAAACAGATGACAGAAAGCCTCAAGATGTGCTTCGGAAACTACTAATGGTCTTCCAGGGAAAGATCAAAGCGTAGACAGTTTGAGACTCTACATTCATGCACAAAAGTCCGCATGGTTCCCGTTGTATTCAATCCCGATGCAATTTCTGTGTTCCATCAAAACTCTGAAAGTCCACAGATTACAGTAAACTTCCAGATGTACTTCTGAAACTACTACAGGTCTTCCAGGGGACGATCAAAGCGTAGACAGTTTGAGACATTACTCCCATGGAGAAAATACTGCATGGTGCCTGATGTATTCAATCCAGATGCAATTTCCGTGTTTCATCTACACTCTGAAGGTCCACAGATTACAGAAAGCCTCCAGATGTGCTTCGGAAACTACTACTGGCCTTCCAGGTAACGATTAAAGCGTAGCCACTTTGAGACATCACTCCCATAGAGAAAAGTCTACATGGTGACTGTTGTATGCAATCCCGATGCAGTGTCTTTGTTTCACCGACACTCTGAATGTCCACAGATTACAGAATGCCTCCAGATGAGCTTCGGAAACTACTACTTGTCTTCCAGGTAACGATCAAAGCGTAGTCAGCTTGAGACATTACTCCTATGGAGAAGAGTCCGCATGGTGCCTGTCGTATTCAATCCCGATGCAATTTCTGTGTTTCATCAACACTCTGAAGGTCCACCGATTACAGAATGCCTCCGTATGTGCGTCGGAAACTACCACTGGTCTTCCAGGAATCGATTAATGTGTACACAGTTTGAGACATTACTCCCATGGAGAAATGTCCGCATGGTGCCCGTTGTATTTAATCCTGATGCAATCTCTGTGTTTCATCAACACTCTGAAGGTCCACAGATTACAGAATGCCTCCTGATGTGCGTCAGAAACTACTACTGGTCTTCCAGGAACTGATTAAAGTGTACACGGCTTGAGATATTACTCCCGTGGAGAAAAGTCCGCATGGTGCCTGATGTATTCAATCCCGACGCAATTTCTGTGTTTGATCAACACTCTGAATGCCCACAGGTTAGAGAAAGGCTCCAGAAATGCTTCGGAAACTACAACTTGTCTTCCAGGGAACGATCAAAACGTAGACAGATTGAGACATTACTCCCATGGAGATAAGTCCGCATGGTGCCTGTTGTATTCAATTCCAATGCAATTTCTGTGTTTCATCAACACTCTGAAGGTCCATAGGTTACAGAATGCCTCCAAATGTGCTTCGGGAGCTACTACTGATCTTCCAGGAATCGATCAAAGTGTAGACAGTTTGAGAAATTACTCCCATGGGGACAAGTCCGCATGGTGGTTGTTGTATTCAAACCAGATGCAATTTCTGTGTTTCATCAACACTTTGAAGGTCGACAGCTCACAGAATGCCTTATGTTGTGCTTCAGAAACTACTACTTGTCTTCCAGGGAACTATCAAAGTGTAGACAATTTGAGAAAATTCTCCCATCTTGAAAAGTCCACATAGTGCCTGTTCAATTCAATCCCGATGCAGTTCCTGTGTTTCATCAACACTCTGAATGTCCACAGATTGCAGAATGCCTCCAGATGTGCTTCGGAAACTACTACTGGTCTTCCAGGGAACAATCAAAACGTAGATAGTTGGACACATCACTCCCATGACGAAAAGTCCGCATGGTGCCCGTTGTATTCAATCCCGATGCAATTTCTCTGTTTCATCAACACTCTGAATTTCCACAGATTAGAGAATGCCTCCAGATGTGCATCAGAAGCTACTCTGGTATTCCAGGGAACGATCAAAGCGTAGACAGTTTGAGACATTACTCCCATAGAGAAAAGTTTGCATGGTGCCTGTTCTATTCCATTCCGAAGCAATTTCTGTGTTTCATGAACACTCCGAAGGTCCACAGATTACAGAATGCCTAGAGATGTGCATCGGAAACCACTACTGGTCTTCCTGGGTGCGATCAAAGCGTAGACAGTTTGAGACATTACTCCCATGGAGAAAAGTACGCATGGTGCCTGTTGTATTCAATCCCGATACAATTTCTGTGTTCCATCAGCACTCTGAATGTCCACTGATTACAGAATGTCTCCAGATAGACTTCCCAAACTACTACTGGTCTTCCAGGGAACGATCAAAGCGTATACATTTGAGACATTACTCCCATGGAGAAAAGTCCGCATGCAGCCTGTTGTATTGAATGCCGATGCAATTTCTGTGTTTCATCAACACTGTGAAGATCCACAGAATACAGAATGCCTCCAGATGTGCTTCGGAAACTACTCTGGTATTCCAGGGAACGATCAAAGCGTAGACATTTAGAGACATTACTCCCATGGAGAAAAGTTCGCATGGTGCCTGTTCTGTACAATCCCGATGCAATTTGAGTGTTTCATGAACACTCTGAGAGTCCAAAGATTACAGAATGCCTCCAGATGTGCTTCGTGAACTATTACTGGTCCTACAGGAAGCGATCAAAGCGTAGACTATTTGAGGCATTACTACCATGGAGAAAAGACCGCTTGGTGCCTGTTGTATTGAATGCCGATGCAATTTCTGTGTTTCATCAACAATCTGAAGGTGCACAGATTCAGAATGCTTCCAGATATGGTTCGGAAACTACTACTGGTCTTCCAGGAATCGATCAAATCGTACACAGTTTGAGACATTATACCCATGGAGAAAAGTCCGCATGGTTCCTGTTGTACTCATTCCCGATGCAATTTCTATGTTTCACCATCACTCTGAAGGCCCACAGATTACAGAATGCCTCCAGGTGTGCCATTTAAACTACTACTGATCTTCCAGGAATCGATCAAATCGTACACAGTTTGAGACATTACTCTCATGGAGAAAAGTACGCATGGTACCTGTTGTATTCAATCCCGACCCAATTGCTGTGTTTCATCAACACTGTGAAAGTCCACAGATTACAGAATGCCTCCAGATGTGCTTCAGTAATTACTACTGGTCTGCTAGAGAAGGAACAAAACGTAGACAGTTGGGGACATTACTCACATGGAGAAAAGTCCGCATGGTGCCTGTTGTATTCAATCCCGATGCAATTTCTGCTTTCCATCAACACCCTGAATGTAAACAGATTTCAGAATGCCTCCAGATGTGCTTCGAAAACTACTACTGGTCTTCCAGAGAACGATCAAAGCGTGTACAATTTGAGACATTACTCCCATGGAGAAAAGTCCGCATGGTGCCTGTTGTATTCATTCCCGATGCAATTTCTGTGTTTCATCAACGCACTGAAGGTAAACAGATTACAGAATGCCTCCAGATGCGACTTGGAAACTACTACTGGTCTTCCAGGGAACGATCAAAGAGTAGACTGTTTGTGATATTACTCCCATATGGAAAAGACCGCATGGTGACTGTTGTATTCAATCCTGATGCAATTCCTGTGTTTCATCTACACTCGGAAGGTCCACAGATTACAGAATGCCTCCAGATGTGCTTCGGATATTACTACTGGTCTTCCAGGAAACGATCATAGCGTAGACAGTTTGAGACATTACTCCCATTGAGAAAAGTCCTCATGGTGCCTGTTTTATTCAATCCCTATGCAATTTCTGTGTTTCATCAACACTCTGAATTCAGACAGATTACAGAATGTCTCCAGATGTGCCTTATAAACTACTACTGGTCTTCCAGGGAGCGATCAAAGCGTAGTCTATTTGAGATATTACTCCCATGGAGAAAAGACCGCATGGTGCATGTTGTATTCAATCCCGATGCAATTTCTGTATTTCATCAACACTCTGAAGGTCCACAGATTACGGAATGCTACCAGATGAGCTTCGGAAACTACTACTGGTCTTCGAGGAATCGATCAAAATTCGTAGACAGTTTGAGACATTTCTCCCTTGGAGTAAGGTCCTCATGGTGGCTGTTCTATTTAATCCCGAAGCAATTCCTGTGTTTCATCAACACTCTGAAGGTCCACAGATAACAGAATGCCTCCAGACGTGCTTCGGAATCAACTACTGGTCTTCCAGAGAACGATCAAAGCGTATACAATTTGAGACATTACTCCCATTGAGAAAAGTCCGCATGGTGCCTGTTGTATTCAATCCCGATGCAATTTCAGCGTTCCATCAACACCCAAAATGTAAACAGATTACAGAATACCTCCAGATATGCTTCGAAAACTACTACTGGTCTTCCAGAGAACAATCAAAGCGTATACAGTTTGAGACAATACTCCCATGGAGAAAAGTCCGCATGGTGCCTGTCGTATTCAATCCCGATGCAATTTCTGTGTTTCATCAAAACTCTGAAGGTCCACAGATTACAGAATGCCTCCGTATGTGCGTCGGAAACTACTACTGGTCTTCCAGGAATCGATTAAAGTGTACACAGTTTGAGACATTACTCCCGTGGAGAAAAGTCCGCATGGTGCCTGTTGTATTCAATCCTGATGCAATCTCTGTGTTTCATCAACACTCTGAAGGTCCACAGATTAAAGAATGCCTCCAGATGTGCGTCGGAAACTACTACTGGTCTTCCAGGAACTGATTAAAGTGTACACGGTTTGAGACATTACTCCCGTGGAGAAAAGTCCGCATGTTGCCTGATGTATTCAATCCCGATGCAATTTCTGTGTTTCATCAACACTCTGAATGCCCACAGATTAGGGAAAGGCTCCAGAAATGCTTCGGAAACTACAACTTGTCTTCCAGGGAACGATCAAAACGTAGACAGATTGTGACATTACTCCCATGGAGATAAGTCCGCATGATGCCTTTTGTATTCAATTCCAAAGCAATTTCTGTGTTTCATCAATACTCTGAAGGTCCACAGGTTACAGAATGCCTGAAAATGTGCTTCGGAAGCTACTACTGATCTTCCAGGAATCGATCAAAGTGTAGACAGTTTGAGACATTACTCCCATGGAGACAAGTCGGCATGGTGGTTGTTGTATTCAAACCAGATGCAATTTCTGTGTTTCATCAACACTTTGAAGGTCGACAGATCACAGAATGCCTTAAGTTGTGCTTCAGAAACTACTACTTGTCTTCCAGGGAACTATCAAAGCGTAGACAATTTGAAAAATTTCTCCCATGGAGAAAAGTCCACATGGTGCCTGTTCAATTCAATCCCGATGCAGTCTCTGTGTTTCATCAACACTCTGAATGTCCACAGATTGCAGAATGCTTCCAGATGCGCTTCGGAAACTACTACTGGTCTTTCAGGGAAAAATCAAATCGTAGATACTTGAACACATCACTCCCATGACGAAAAGTTTGCTTGGTGCCCGTTGTTTTCAATCACGATGCAATTTCTGTGTTTCATCAACACTCTGAATTTCCACAGATTAGAGATTGCCTCCAGATGTGCATCAGAAACTACTCTGGTATTCCAGGGAACGATCAAAGCGTAGACAGTTTGAGAAATTACTCCCATGGAGAAAAGTCCGCATGGTACCTGTTTTATTCAATCCCGATCCAATTTCTATGTTTCATCAACACTGTGAAAGTCCACAGATTACAGAATGCCTCTAGATGTGCTTCAGTAATTACTAATGGTCTGCTAGGGAAGGATCAAAACGTAGACAGTTGGGTACATTACTCACATGGAGAAAAGACCGCATGGTGCCTGTTGTATTCAATCCCGAAGCAATTTCTGTGTATCATCAACACTCTGAAAATCCTCAGAATACAGAATGCCTCCAGATGTGCTTCGAAAACTACCACTGGTCTTCCAGGGAACGATCAAACGTAGACAGTTTGAGACATTACTCCAATGGAGAAAACTCCGCATGGTACCTGTTGCATTAAATCCCGATGGAATTTCTGTGTTTCATCAACAATCTGAAGGTCCACAAATTACAGAAAGCCTCCAGACGTGCTTCGGAAACTACTACTGATCTTCCAGGTAACGATCAAAGCGTAGACACTCTGAGACATCACTCCCACAGAGAAAAGTCCACATGGTGACTGTTGTATCCAAACCCGATGCACTGCCTGTGTTTCATCGACACTCTGAAGGTCCACAGATTACAGAATGCCTCCAGATGAGCTTCGGAAACTACTACTTGTCTTCCAGGTAACGATCAAAGTGTAGTCAGCTTGAGACATTACTCCTATGGAGAAGTGTCCGCATGGTGCCTGTCGTATTCAATCCCGATGCAATTTCTGTGTTTCATCAACACTCTGATGGTCCACAGATTACAGAATGCCTCCATATGTGCGTCGGAAACTACTACTGATCTTCCGGGAATCGATTAAAGTGTACTCAGTTTGAGACATTACTCCCATTGAGAAAAGTCCGCATGGTGCTTGTTGTACTCAATCCTGATGCAATCTCTGTGTTTCATCAACACTCTGAAGGTCCACAGATTACAGAATGCCTCCAGATGTGCGTCGGAAACTACTACTGGTCATGCAGGAATCGATTAAAGTGTACACGGTTTGTGACGTTACCCCCGTGGTGAAAAGTCCGCATGGTGCCTGTTGTATTTAAACCTGATGCAATTTCTGTGTTTCATCAACACTCTGAAGGTCCTCAGATTATGGAATGTCTGCAGATGTGCTTCGTAAACTACTACTGGCCTTCCAGGGAATGATCAAAACGTAAGAAGTTTGAGACATTACTCCCAAATAGAAAAGTCCGCATGGTGCCTGTTGAATTCAATCCCGATGCAATTTCTGTGTTTCATCAACACTCTGAATGTCCACAGATTAGAGAATGGCTCCAGAAATGCTTCGGAAACTACAACTTGTCTTCCATCGGACGATCAAAACGTAGACAGATTGATACATTACTCCCATGGAGATAAGTCCGCATGATGCCTGTTGTATTCAATTCCAATGCAATTTCTGTGTTTATGAACACTCTGAAGGTCCACAGATTACAGAATGCCTCCTGATGTGGTTCAGAAACTACTAATGGTCTTCGGCTGGACGATCAAAGCGTAGACAGTTTGGGACATTACTATCATCGAGAAAAGTCCGCATGGTGCCTCTTGTATTCAATCCCGATGCAATTTCTGTGTTTCATCAACACTCTGAAGGGGAACAGATTACAGAATACCTCCAGATCTGCTTCGGAAACTACTACTGGTCTTCCAGGGAACGACCAAATAGTAGACAGTTTGAGACATTACTACCATGGAGAAAAGTCTGCATGGTGCCTGTTGTAGTCAATCCCGATGAAAATACTGTGTTTCATCAACACTCTGATGGTCCAAAGGTTACAGAATGCCTCCAGATGTGCTTCAAAAACTACTACTGGTCTCCCAGACTTGGATCAAAGCGTAGACATTTTGAGACATTACACCTATGGAGAAAAGTCCGCATGGAGCCTGTTGTATTGAATCCCGATGAACTTTTGGTGTTTCGTCAACACTCTGAAGGTGCACGGATTACAGAATGCCTCCAGATTTGCATCGCAAACTACTACTGGTCTTCCAGGAATCGATCAAATCGTACACAGTGTGAGACATTTTTCCCATGGAGAAAATTCCGCATGGTTAGTGTTGTTTTCAATCCCGATGCAATATCTGCGTTTCACCAACACTCTGAAGGCCCACAGATTACAGAATGCCTCCAGATGTGCCTTTTAAACTACTACTGGTCTTCCAGGAATCGATCAAATCGTACTCAGTTTCAGACATTACTCCCATGGAGAAATGTTCGCATGGTGTCTGTTCTATTCAATCGCGATGCAATTTCTGTGTTTCATTAACACTCTGAAGGCACACAGATTACAAAATTCCTCCAGATGTGCTTGGGAACTACTACTGGTCTTCTAGGATTCGATCAAAATTCGTAGACAGTTTGAGACATTCCTCCCATGGAGAGAGGTCCGCATGGTGTCTGTTGTATTTAGTCCCAAAGCAATTTCTGTGTTTCATGAACACTATGAGAGTCCAAAGATTACAGAATGCCTCCAGATGTGCTTCGTGAACAACTACTGGTCTTCCAGGAAGCGATCAAAGCGTAGACTGTTTGAGACATTACTCCCATGGAGAAAAGACCGCTTGGTGCCTGTTGTATTCAAAACTGATGAATTTCTGTGTTTCATCAACACTCTGAAAGTCCAAATATTACAGAAAGCCTCCAGATGTGCTTCAAAAACTCCTACTGATCTCCCAGAAGTCGATCAAAGGGTAGACAGTTTGAGACATTACGTCTATGGAGAAAAGTTTGCATGGAGCCTGTTGTATTCAATTCAGATGAAATTTCTGTGTTTCATCAACACTCGAAGGTGCACAGATTCAGAATGCTTCCAGATGTGGTTCGGAAACTACTACTGGTCTTCCAGGAATCGATCAAATCGTACACAGTTTGAGACATTACTCTCATGGAGAAAAGTACGCATGGTACCTGTTGTATTCAATCCCGATGCAATTTCTGTGTTCCATCAACACCCTGAATGTAAACAGATTAGAGAATGCCTCCAGATGTGCTTCGAAAACTACTACTGGTCTTCCAGAGAACGATCAAAGCGTATACAATTTGAGACATTACTCCCATGGAGAAAAGTCCGCATGGTGCCTGTTGTATTCAATCCCGATGCAATGTCTGTGTTTCATCAACGCACTGAAGGTAAACAGATTACAGAATGCCTCCAGATGTGACTTGGAAACTACTACTGGTCTTCCAGGGAACGATCAAATCGTAGACTGTTTTTGATATTACTCCCATATAGAAAAGACCGCATGGTGACTGTTGTATTCCATCCTGATGCTATTTCTGTGTTACATCAACACTCTGAAAGTCCACAGATTACGGAATGCCTCCTGATGTGCTTCGCAAACTTCTACTGGTCTTCCAGGGAACGATCAAAGCGTAGAAAGTTTGAGACATTAATCGCATGCAAAAAAGTCCACATGGTGTTTGTTTTATTCAATAACGATGCAATTTCTGTATTTCATTAACATTCTGAAGGTCTACAGATTACAGAATGCCTCCAGATGTGCTTCGGAATCTACTACTAGTCTTCCAGGAATCGATCAAAACGTAGACAGTTTGAGACATTACTCCCATGGAGAAATGTCCGCATGGTGCCTATTGTATTGAATGCCGATGCAATTTCTGTGTTTCATCAACTCTCTGAAGAACCACAGATTACAGAATGCCTCCAGATGTGCTTCGGAAACTACTACTTGTCCTCCAGGTAACGATCAAAGCGTAGTCAGCTTGAGACATTTCTCCCATGGAGAAAAGTCCACATGGTTCCTGTTGTATTCATTCCCGATGCAATTTCTATGTTTCACCATCACTCTGAAGGCCCACAGATTACAGAATGCTTCCACATGTGCCTTTTAAACTACTACTGATCTTCCACGAATCGATCAAATCGTACACAGTTGGAGACATTACTCTCATGGAGAAAAGTACGCATGGTACCTGTTGTATTCAATCCCGATCCAATTTCTGTGTTTCATCAACACTGTGAAAGTCCACAGATTACAGAATGCCTCCAGATGTGCTTCAGTAATTACTACTGGTCTGCTGGGGAAGGATCATAACGTAGGCAGTTATGGACATTACTCACATGGAGAATAGTCCGCATGGTGCCTGTTATATTCAATCCCGATGCAATCTCTGCGTTCCATCAACACCCTGAATGTAAATAGATTACAGAATGCCTCCAGATGTGCTTCGAAAACTACTACTGGTCTTCCAGAGAACGATCAAAGCGTGTACAATTTGAGACATTACTCCCATGGAGAAAAGTTCGCATGGTTCCTGTTGTTTTCATTCCCGATGCAATATCTGCGTTTCACCAACGCTCTGAAGGCCCACAGATTGCAGAATGCCTCCAGATGTGCCTTTTAAACTACTACTGGTCTTCCAGGAATCGATCAAATCGTACACAGTTTGAGACATTACTCTCATGGAGAAAAGTACGCATGGTACCTGTTGTATTCAATCCAGATCCAATTTCTGTGTTTCATGAACACTGTGAAGGTCCACAGATTACATAAGGCCTCCAGATGTGCTTCGGAAACTACTACTGGTCTTCTCGGAAACAATCAAATCGTAGATAGTTGAACACTTTACTCCCATGACAAAAAGTCCGCATAGTGCCAGTTTTATTCAATCCCGATGCAATTTCTGTGTTTCATGAACACTCTGAATTTCCACAGATTAGAGAATGCCTCCAGATGTGCTTAGTGAACTATTACTGGTCCTACAGGAGGCGATCAAAGCGTAGACTCTTTGAGTCATTACTACCATGGAGAAAAGACCCCTTGGTGCCTGTTGTATTGAATCCCGATGCAATTTCTGTGTTTCATCAACACTCTGAAGGTCCACAGATTACGGAATGCCTCCAGATGTGCTTCAGAAACTACTACTGGTCTTCAAGGGAACGATCAAAACGTAGACAGTTTAAGACATTACTAACATGGAGAAAAGTCCGCATGGTGCCTGTTGTATTCAATCCCGATGCAATTTCTTTGTTCTATCAACACTCTGAACGTAAACAGATTACAGAATGCCTCCAGATGTGCTTCGGAAACTGTTACAGGTCTTCCAGTTAACGTTCAAAGCGTAGACAGTTTGAGACATAACTATCATGGAGAAAAGTCCGCATGGTGCCTGTTGTATTCAATCCCGATGCATTTTCTGTGTTTCATCAACGCACTGAAGGAAAACAGATTACAGAATGCTTCCAGATGTGACTTGGAAACTCCTACAGGTCTTCCAGGGAACGATCAAAGCGTAGACTGTTTGTGATATTGCTCCCATATAGAAAAGACCGCATGGTGCATGTTGTATTCAATTCTGATGCAATTTCTGTGTATCATCAACACTTTGAAGTTCCACAGGTTACAAAATGCCTCCTGATGTGCTTCGAATACTTCTACTGGTCTTCCAGGTAACGATCAAACCGTAGACACTTTGAGACATTACTCCTATGGAGAAAAGGACGCATGGTGCCTGTTGAATTCAATACCGTTCCCATTTCTGTGTTTCATCAACACTCTGAAGCTCCACAGATTACGGAATGCCTCCAGATGTGCTTCGGAAACGTCTAGTGGTCTTCCAGGGAGCGATCAAAGCGTAGAAAGTTTGAGACAATAATCTCATGCAAAAAAGTCCGCATGGTGGTTCTTTTATTAAATCCCGATGCAATTTCTGTATTTAATTAACATTCTGAAGGTCCACAGATTACAGAATTCCTCCAGAAGTGACTTGGAAACTACTCCTGGTCTTCCAGGGAACGATCAAAGCGTAGACTGTTTGTGATATTACTCCCATAGAGAAAAGCCGGCTTGGTGCCTGTTGTATTCAATCCCGATGCAATTTCTGTGTTTCATCAACACTCTGAAGGTCTACAAATCACAAATGCCTCCAGATGTGCTTGAAAACTACTACTGGTCTTCGAGGAATCGATCAAAATTCTTACACAGTTAGACACATCTCTCCCATGGAGAAAGATCATCATGGTATCAGTTGTATTTAATCCCGATGCAATTCCTGTGTTTCATCTACCCTCTGAAGGTCCACAGATTACAAAATGCCTCCAGATGTGCTTCGGATATTACTACTGGTCTTCCAGGAAAGGATCTAAGAGTAGTCTGTTTGAGACATTACTCTCATGGAGAAAAGTACGCATGGTACCTGTTGTATTCAATCCCGATCAATTTCTAAGTGTCATCAACACTGTGAAAGTCCACAGATTACAGAATGCCTCCAGATGTGCTTCAGTAGTTACAACTGGTCTGCTAGGGAAGGATCAAAACGTAGACAGTTGGGGACATTACTCGCATGGAGTAAAGTCCGCATGGTGACTGTTGTATTCAATCCTGATGCCATTTCTGTGTTTTATCAACACTCTGAAGGTCCTCAGATTACGGAATGCCTCCAGATGTGCTTCGGAAACTACTACTGATCTCCCAGGGAACGATCAAAACCTAGACAGTTTGAGACATTACTCCCGTGGAGAAATGTCCGCATGGTGATTGTTGTATTGAATCCCGATGCAATTTCTGTATTTGATCAACACTCTGAAGACCCACAGATTACAGAATGCCTCCAGATGTGCTTCAGAAACTACTACTGGTCTTCAAGGGAACGATCAAAACGTAGACAGTTTAAGACATTACTAACATGAAGAAAAGTCCGCATGGTGCCTGTTGTATTCAATCCCGATGCAATTTCTGTGTTCCATCAACACTCTAAACGTAAACAGATTACAGAATGCCTCCAGATGTGCTTCGGAAACTGTTACTGGTCTTCCAGTTAACGATCAAAGCGTAGACAGTTTGAGACATTACTATCATGGAGAAAAGTCCGCATGGTGCCTGTTGTATTCAATCCCGATGCATTTTCTGTGTATCATCAACACTCTGAAGGTCCACAGATTATAGAAAGCCTCCATGCGTGCTTCGAAAATTACCACTGGTCTTCAAGGGAACGATCAAAGCGTGGACAGTGTGAGACATTACTCCAATGGAGAAAATTCCGCATGGTGCCTGTTGTATTCAATCCCGATGGAATTTCTGTGTTTCATCAAAACTCTGAAGGTCCACAGATTACAGAATGCCTCCAGATGTGCTTCGGAAACTACTACTGCCCTTCCAGGGAACTATGAAAGTGTAGACAGTTTGAGACATTACTCCCATGGCGAAAAGACTGCATGGTGCCTGATGTATTCAATCCTGTTGCAATTTCTGTGTTTCATCAAAACTCTGAAGGTCCACAGATTACAGAATGCCTCCAGATTTGCTTCGGAGACTACTACTGCCCTTCAAGGGAACTATGAAAGTGTAGACAGTTTGAGACATTACTCCCATGGAGAAAAGTCCGCATGGTGCCTGTTCTATTCAATCCCGATGCAATTTCTGTGTTATATGAACACTCTAAAGGTCCACAGATTACTGAATACCTCCTGATGTGCTTCTTAAATTCTACTGGTCATCCACGAAACGACCAAAGCGTATACAGTTTTAATCATTACTATCATTGGGAAAAGTACGCATGGAGACTGTTGTTTTTAATCCCGTTGCAATTTCTGTGTTTCATCAACACTCTGAAGCTCCACAGATTACAGAATGCCTCCAGATGTGCTTCGGAAACTACTACTGGTCTTCCAGGTTACGATCAAACCGTAGACAGTTTGAGACATTGCTCCCATGGAGAAAAGTCCGCATGATGCCTGTTTTGTTCGATCCCGATGCAATTTCTGTGTTCCATCAAGACTCTGAATGTAAACAGATTACAGAATGCCTCCAGATGTGACTTTTAAACTACTACTGGTCTTCCAGGGAACGTTCGAAGCGTAGACTGCTTGTTACATTACTCCCATGGTGTAAAGACCGCATGGTGCCTGTTGTATTCAATCCTGATGCAATTTCTGTGTTTCATCAAAACTCTGGAGGTCCACAGAATACAGAATGCCTCCAGATGTGCTTCGGAGACTACTACTGCCCTTCCAGGGAACTATGAAATTGTAGACAGTTTGAGACATTACTCCCATGGAGAAAAGTTAGCGTGGTGCCTTTCTATTCAATCCCGATGCAATATCTGTGTTTCATGAACACTCTGAAGGTTCACAGATTGCAGAATGGCTCCAGATGTGACTTGGAAACTACTACTGGTCTTCCAGGTAACGATCAAACCGTAGACTGTTTGTGATATTACTCTCATATAGAAAAGACCGCATGGTGACTGTTGTATTCAATCCTGACGCAATTTCTGTGTTTCATCAACATTCTGAAGGTCCACAGATCACAGAATTTCTCCAGATGTGCTTGGAAACTACTACTGGTCTTCGAGGAATCGATCAAAATTCGTAGACAGTTTGAGACATTTCTCCCATGGGGAATGGTCCTCATGGTGCCTGTTGTATTCAATCCCGATGCAATTCCTGTGTTTCATCAACACTCTGAAGGTCCACAGATTACAGAATGCCTCCAGATGTGGTTTGGCAATTACTACTGGTCTTCCATTTAACGATCAAACGTAGACAGTTTGAGACATTACTCCCATGGAGAAAAGTCCGCATGGTGCCTGTTTTGTTCGATCCCGATGCAATTTCTGTGTTCCATCAAGACTCTAAATGTAAACAGATTACAGAATGCCTCCAGATGTGACTTTGAAACTACTACTGGTCTTCCAGGGAACGTTCGATGCGTAGACTGTTTGTGACATTACTCCCATGGCGAAAAGACCACATGGTGTCTGTTGTATTCAATCCTGATGCAATTTCTGTGTTTCATCAAAACTCTGAAGGTCCACAGATTACAGAATGCCTCCAGATGTGCTTCGGAAACTACTACTGCCCTTCCAGGGAAGTATGAAAGTGTAGACAGTTTGAGACATTACTCCCATGGAGAAAAGTCCGCATGGTGCCTGTTCTATTCAATCCCGATGCAATTTCTGTGTTTCATAAACACTCTGAAATTCCACAGATTACTGAATACCTCCTGATGTGCTTCGGAAACTACTACTGGCCTTCCAAGTTACGATCAAAGCGTAGACAGTTTGAGACATTATTCCTATGGAGAAAAGGACGCATGGTGCCTGTTGAATTCAATACCGATCCCATTTCTGTGTTTCATCATCACTGTGAATGTACACAGAATACAGAACGCCTCCAGATGTGCTTCGGAAACTACTACTGGTCTTCCATGGAACGCTCAAAACGTAGACAGTTTGAGACATTACTCCCATGGAGAAAAGTCCGCATGGTGCCTGTTGTATTCAATCCCGATGCAATTTCTGTGATTCATCAAGGCACTGAACGTAAACAGATTACAGAATGCCTCTAGATGTGACTTGGAAACTACTACTGGTCTTCCAGGAATCGATCAATACGTAGACAGTTTGAGTCATTACTCCCATGGAGAAAAGTCCGCATGGTGCCTGTTGTATTCAATCCCGATGCAATTTCTTTGTTTCATAAACACTCTGAAGGTCGACAGATTACTGAATGCCTCCTGATGTGCTTCGGAAGCTACTACTGATCTTCCAGGGAACGATCAAAACGTAGACAGTTTGAGACATTACTCCCATTGAAAAAAGTCAGCATGGTGCCAGTTGTATTCAATCCCGTAGCAATGTCTGTGTATCTTCAACACTATGAAGGTCCAAAGATCACAGAATACCTACAGATGTGCTTCAAAAACACCTACTGGTCTCCAAGAAGTCGATCAAAGCGTAGACAGGTTGAGTCATTACGCCTAATGAGAAACGTCCGCATAGAACCTGTTGTATTCAATCCCGAAACAATTTCTGTGTTTCATCAAAGCTCTGAATGTGCACAGATTAGAGAATGCCTCCAGATGTGCTTCTCAAACTCCTACTGGTCTTCCAGGAATCGATCAAATCGTTCACAGTTTGAGACATTACTCCCATGGAGAAAAGTCTGCATGGTGCCTATTGTATTCAATCCCGGTGCAATTTCTGTGTTTCATCAACACCCTGAAGGTCCACAGATCACAGGATGCCTCCAGATGTGCTTGGAAACTACTACTGGTCTTCGAGGAATCGATCAAAATTCGTACACAGTTTGAGACATTTCTGCCATGGAGTAAGGTCCTCATGGTGGCTGTTGTATTTAATCCCGATGCAATTCCTGTGTTTCATCAACACTCTGAAGGTCCACAGATTACAGAATGACTTCAGATGTGCTTCAGTAATTACTACTGGTATTCCAGGAAACGATCAAAGCGTAGAAAATTTGGGACATTTCTCTCATGCAATAAAGTCCGCATGGTGAATGTTTAATTCAATCCTGATGTAATTTCTGTGTTTTATTAACACACTGAAGGTCCAATGATTACAGAATGCCTCCAGATATGCTTCGGAAACAACTACTGCCCTTCCAGGGAACTATGAAAGTGTAGACAGTTAGAGACATTACTCCCATGGAGACAAGTCCGCATGGTGCCTGTTGTATTCAATCCCGATGCAATTTCAGTGTTTCATCAACACTCTGAAGGTCCACAGATCACAGAATTCCTCCAGATGTTCTTGGAAACTACTACTGGTCTTCGAGGAATCGATCAACATTCGTAGACAGTTTGAGACATTTCTCCCATGAGGAAAGGTCCTCATGGTGCCTGTTGTATTCAATCCTGATGCAATTACTGTGTTTCATCAAAACTCTGAAGGTCCACAGATTACAGAATGCCTCCAGATGTGCTTCGGAGACTACTACTGCCCTTCCAGGGAACTATGAAATTGTAGACAGTTTGAGACATTACTCCCATGGAGAAAAGTTAGCATCGTGCCTTTCTATTCAATCCCGATGCAATTTCTGTGTTTCATGAACACTCTGAAGGTTCACAGATTGCAGAATGCCTCCAGATGTGCTTCGGAAACTACTACTGGTCATCCAGGGAACGCTCAAAACGTAGACAGTTTGAGACATTACTCCCATGGAGAAACGTTCGCATGTTGCCTGTTGTACTCAATCCCGATGCAATTTCTTTGATTCATCAAGGCACTGAAGGTAAACAGATTACAGAATGCCTCCAGATGTGACTTGGAAACTACTACTGGTCTTCCACGTAACGATCAAAAGCGTAGACTGTTTGTGATATTACTCCCATATAGAAAAGACCGCATGGTGACTGTTGTATTCAATCCTGACGCAATTCCTGTGTTTCATCAACACTCTGAAGGTCCACAGATTACAGAATGCCTCCAGATGTGCTTCGGAAACTAATACTGTTCTTCCAGGGTACGATCAAAGCACAGACTGTTTGAGACAGTACCAACATAGAGAAAAGCCCGCATGGTGCCTGTTGTATTCAATCCCGATGCAATTTCTGTGTTTCATCAACACTCTGAAGGTACACAGATCACAGAATGCCTCCAGATGTGCTTGAAAACTAATACTGGTCTTCGAGGAATCGATCAAAATTCGTAGACAGTTTGAGACATCTCTCCCATGGAGAAAGATCATCATGGTATCTGCTGTATTTAATCCCGATGCAATTCCTGTGTTTCATCTACACTCTGAAGGTCCACCGATTACAAATGCCTCCAGATGTGCTTCGGATAGTACTACTGGTCTTCCAGGAAACGATCTAAGCGTAGTCTGTTTGAGACATTACTCCCATGGAGAAAAGGCCGCATGGTGCATGTTGTATTCAATCCAGATGCAATTTTTGTGTTTCATCAACACTCTGAGGGCCTCAGATTACGGAATGCCTCCAGATGTGCTTCGGAATCTACTACTGGTCTTCCAGGATTCGATCAAAACGTAGACAGTTTGAGACATTACTCCCACTGAAGAAAGTCAGCATGGTGCCAGTTGTATTCAATCCCGATGCAATTTCTTTGTTTCATCAACACTGTGAATGTCCACAGAATACAGAATGCCTCCAGATGAGCTTTGGAAACTACTACTTGTCTTCCAGGTATCGATCATATCGTAGTCAGTTTGAGACATTACTCCCATGGAGAAAAGACCGCATGGTTCCTGTTGTATTTAATCCCTTTGAAGGTCCACAGATTACAGAAAGCCTCCTAATGTGTTTCGCAAACTTATACTGGTCTTCCAGGTATCGATTAAATCGTTCACAGTTTGAGACATTACTCCCATGGAGAAAATTCTGCATGGTGCCTGTTTTATTCAATCCCGATGCAATTTTTGTGTTTCATCAACACTCTGAAGGCCCACAGATTACATAATGCCTCCAGATGTGCCTTATAAACTACTACTGGTCTTCTAGGGAACGATCAAAGCGTAGAAAGTTTGGGACATTTCTCTCATGCAATAAAGTCCGCATGGTGCTTGTTTAATCAATCCCGATGTAATTTTTGTGTTTCATTAACACTCTGAAGGTCCAATGATTACAGAATGCCTCCAGATGTGCTTCGGAAACAACTACTGCCCTTCCAGGGAACTATGAAAGTGTAGACAGTTTGAGACATTACTCCCATGGAGAAAAGTCCGCATGGTGAATGTTGTATTCAATCCCGATGCAATTTCTGTGTTTCATCAACACTCTGAAGGTCCACAGATCACAGAATTCCTCCAGATGTGCTTGGAAACTACTACTGGTCTTCGAGGAATTGATCAACATTAGTAGACGGTTTGAGGCATTTCTCCCATGAGGAAAGGTCCTCATGGTGCCTGTTGTATTTAATCCCGATGCTATTCCTGTGTTTCATCAACACTCTGAAGGTCCACAGATTACAGAATGCCTCCAGATGTGCTTTGGCAATTACTACTGGTCTTCCATTTAACGATCAAACGTAGACAGTTTGAGACATTACTCCCATGGAGAAAAGTCCACATGGTGCCTGTTGTATTCAATCCTGATGCAATTTCTGTGTTTCATCAAAACTCTGAAGGTCCACAGATTACAGAATGCCTCCAGATGTGCTTCGGAAACAACTACTGCCCTTCCAGGGAACTATGAAAGTGTAGACAGTTTGAGACATTACTCCCATGGAGAAAAGTCCGCATGGTGCCTGTTGTATTCAATCCCGATGCAATTTCTGTGTTTCATCAACACTCTGAAGGTCCACAGATCACAGAATTCCTCCAGATGTGCTTCGGAAACAACTACTGCCCTTCCAGGGAACTATGAAAGTGTAGACAGTTTGAGACATTACTCCCATGGAGAAAAGTCCGCATGGTGCCTGTTGTATTCAATCCCGATGCAATTTCTGTGTTTCATCAACACTCTGAAGGTCCACAGATCACAGAATTCCTCCAGATGTGCTTGGAAACTACTACTGGTCTTCGAGGAATCGATCAACATTCGTAGAGAGTTTGAGGCATTTCTCCCATGAGGAAAGGTCCTCATGGTGCCTGTTGTATTTAATCCCGATGCTATTCCTGTGTTTCATCGACACTCTGAAGGTCCACAGATTACAGAATGCCTCCAGATGAGCTTTGGCAATTACTACTGGTCTTCCATTTAACGATCAAACGTAGACAGTTTGAGACATTACTCCCATGGAGAAAAGTCCGCATGGTGCCTGTTTTGTTCGATCCCGATTCAATTTCTGTGTTCCATCAAGACTCTGAATATAAACAGATTACAGAATGCCTCCAGATGTGACTTTGAAACTACTACTGGTCTCCCAGGGAACGATCAAAACCTAGACAGTTTGAGACATTACTCCCGTGGAGAAATGTCCGCATGGTGATTGTTGTATTGAATCCCGATGCAATTTCTGTATTTGATCAACACTCTGAAGACCCACAGATTACAGAATGCCTCCAGATGTGCTTCAGAAACTACTACTGGTCTTCAAGGGAACGATCAAAACGTAGACAGTTTAAGACATTACTAACATGAAGAAAAGTCCGCATGGTGCCTGTTGTATTCAATCCCGATGCAATTTCTGTGTTCCATCAACACTCTAAACGTAAACAGATTACAGAATGCCTCCAGATGTGCTTCGGAAACTGTTACTGGTCTTCCAGTTAACGATCAAAGCGTAGACAGTTTGAGACATTACTATCATGGAGAAAAGTCCGCATGGTGCCTGTTGTATTCAATCCCGATGCATTTTCTGTGTATCATCAACACTCTGAAGGTCCACAGATTATAGAAAGCCTCCATGCGTGCTTCGAAAATTACCACTGGTCTTCAAGGGAACGATCAAAGCGTGGACAGTGTGAGACATTACTCCAATGGAGAAAATTCCGCATGGTGCCTGTTGTATTCAATCCCGATGGAATTTCTGTGTTTCATCAAAACTCTGAAGGTCCACAGATTACAGAATGCCTCCAGATGTGCTTCGGAAACTACTACTGCCCTTCCAGGGAACTATGAAAGTGTAGACAGTTTGAGACATTACTCCCATGGCGAAAAGACTGCATGGTGCCTGATGTATTCAATCCTGTTGCAATTTCTGTGTTTCATCAAAACTCTGAAGGTCCACAGATTACAGAATGCCTCCAGATTTGCTTCGGAGACTACTACTGCCCTTCAAGGGAACTATGAAAGTGTAGACAGTTTGAGACATTACTCCCATGGAGAAAAGTCCGCATGGTGCCTGTTCTATTCAATCCCGATGCAATTTCTGTGTTATATGAACACTCTAAAGGTCCACAGATTACTGAATACCTCCTGATGTGCTTCTTAAATTCTACTGGTCATCCACGAAACGACCAAAGCGTATACAGTTTTAATCATTACTATCATTGGGAAAAGTACGCATGGAGACTGTTGTTTTTAATCCCGTTGCAATTTCTGTGTTTCATCAACACTCTGAAGCTCCACAGATTACAGAATGCCTCCAGATGTGCTTCGGAAACTACTACTGGTCTTCCAGGTTACGATCAAACCGTAGACAGTTTGAGACATTGCTCCCATGGAGAAAAGTCCGCATGATGCCTGTTTTGTTCGATCCCGATGCAATTTCTGTGTTCCATCAAGACTCTGAATGTAAACAGATTACAGAATGCCTCCAGATGTGACTTTTAAACTACTACTGGTCTTCCAGGGAACGTTCGAAGCGTAGACTGCTTGTTACATTACTCCCATGGTGAAAAGACCGCATGGTGCCTGTTGTATTCAATC